>NC_083716.1:203034762-203364762 GCF_028564815.1 Eubalaena glacialis
CAGACAAGCAAAAGCTAAGAGAATTCAGCACCACCAAACCAGCTTTACAACAAATGCTAAGGAAACTTCTCTAAGTGGGAAACACAAGAGAAGAAAAGGACCTACAAAAACAAACCCCAAACAATTAAGAAAATGGTCTTAGGAACATACACATCAATAATTACCTTAAATGTGAATGGATTAAATGCTCCGACCAAAAGACACAGGCTTGCTGAATGGATACAAAAACAAGACCCGTGTATATGCTGTCTACAAGAGACCCACTTCAGACCTAGGGACACATACAGACTGAAAGTGAGGGGATGGAAAAAGATATTCCATGCAAATGGAAATCAAAAGAAAGCTGGAGTAGCAATACTCATATCAGATAAAATAGACGTTAAACTAAAGAATGTTACAAGAGACAAGGAGGGACACTACATAATGATCAAGGGATCAATCCAAGAAGAAGATATAACAATTATAAATATATATGCACCCAACATAGGAGCACCTCAGTATAAAAGGCAACTGCTCACAGCTGTAAAAGAGGAAATCAACAGTAACACAACAATAATGGGAGACTTTAACACCACACTTACACCAATGGACAGATCATCCAAACAGAAAATTAATAAGGAAACACAAGCTTTAAATGATGCAATAGACCAGATAGATTTAATTGATATTTATAGGACATTTCATCCAAAAACAGCAGATTACACTTTCTTCTCAAGTGTGCATGGAACCTTCTCCAGGATAGATCACAGCTTGGGTCACAAATCAAGCCTCAGTAAATTTAAGAAAATTGAAATCATATCAAGCATCTTTTCTGACCACAATGCTATGAGATCAGAAATCAATTACAGGGAAAAAAACGTAAAAAATACAAACACATGGAGGCTAAACAATACGTTACTAAATAACCAAGAGATCACTGAAGAAATCAAAGAGGAAATCAAAAAATACCTAGAGACAAATGACAATGAAAACCCGACGATCCAAAACCTATGAGATGCAGCAAAAGCAGTTCTAAGAGGGAAGTTTATAGCTATACAAGCCTACCTCAAGAAACAAGAAACATCTCAAATAAACAGTCTAACCTTACACCTAAAGGAACTAGAGAAAGAAGAATAAACAAAACCCAAAGTTAGCAGAAGGAAAGAAATCATAAAGATCAGAGCAGAAATAAATGAAATAGAAATAAAGAAAACAATAACAAAGATAAATAATACTAAAAGCTGGTTCTTTGAGAAGATAAACAAAATTGATAAACCATTAGCCAGACTCATCAAGAAAAAGAGGGAGAGGACTCAAATCAATAAAATTAGAAATGAAAACAGAGAAGTTACAACAGACACCACAGAAATACAAAGCATCCTAAGAGACTACTACAAGCAACTCTATGCCAATAAAATGGACAACCTGGAAGAAATGGACAAATTCTTAGAAAGGTATAACCTTCCAAGACTGAACCAGGAAGAAATAGAAAATATGAACACACCAATCACAAGTAATGAAATTGAAACTGTGATTAAAAATCTTCCAACAAACAAGTCCAGGACCAGATGGCTTCACAGGTGAATTCTATCAAACATTTAGAGAAGAGCTAACACCCATCCTTCTCAAACTTTTCCCAAAAATTGCAAAGGAACACTCCCAAACTCATTCTATGAGACCGCCATCACCCTGATACCAAAACCAGACAAAGATACTATAAAAAAAAGAAAATTACAGGCCAATATCACTGATGAACATAGATGCAAAAATCCTCAACAAAATACTAGCAAACAGAATCCAACAACACATTAAAAGGATCATACACCATGATCAAGTGGGATTTATCCCAAGGATGCAAAATTCTTTAATATATGCAAATCAATCAATGTGATACACCATATTAAAAAATTGAAGAAGAAAAACCATATGATCATCTCAATAGATGCAGAAACAGCTTTTGACAAAATTCAACACCCATTTATGATAAAAACTCTCCAGAAAGTGGGCATAGAGGGAACCTACCTCAACATAATAAAGGCCATATACAACAAACCCACAGCAAACATCATTCTCAATGGTGAAAAACTGAAAGTATTTCCTCTAAGATCAGGAACAAGACAAGGATATCCACTCTCACCCCTATTATTCAACATAGTTTTGGAAGTCCTAGCCACGACAATCAGAGAAGATAAGGAAATAAAAGGAATACAAATTGGAAAAGAAGACGTAAAGCTGTCACTGTTTGCAGATGACATGATACTATATATAGAGAATCCTAAAGATGTCACCAAAAAGCTACTAGAGCTAATCAATGAATTTGGTAAAGTTGCAGGATACAAAATTAATGCACAGAAATCTCTTGCATTCCTATACACTAATGATGAAAAATCTGAAAGTGAAATTAAGGAAACACTCCCATTTACCATTGCAACAAAAAGAATAAAACACCTAGGAATAAACATACCTAGGGAGACAAAAGACCTGTATGCAGAAAACTATAAGACACTGATGAAAAAAATTAAAGATGAAACAAACAGATGGAGAGATATACCATGTTTTTGGATTGGAAGAATCAATACTGTGAAAATAACTATACTACCCAAAGCAATCTACAGATTCAATGCAATCCCTATCAAATTACCAATGGCATTTTTTACAGAACTAGAACACAAAAATCTTAAAATTTGTGTGGAGACACAAGAGACCCTGAGTAGCGAAAGCAGTCTTGAGGGAAAAAAATGAAGCTGGAGGATTCAGACTCCCTGACTTCAGACTATACTACAAAGCTACAGTAATCAAGACAATATGGTACTGGCATAAAAACAGAAATATAGATGAATGGAACAGGATAGAAAGCCCAGAGATAAACCCACGCTTCTCTTGTCAACTAATCTATGACAAAGGAGGCAAGGATATACAATGGAGAAAAGACAGTCTCTTCAATAAGTGGTGCTGGGAGAACTGGACAGCTACATGTAAAAGAATGAAATTAGAACACTCCCTAACACCATACACAAAAATAAACTCAAAATGGATTAGAGAGCTAAGTGTAAGACTGGACACTATAAAACTCTTAGAGGAAAACATAGGAAGAACACTCTTTGATATAAATCACAGCAAGATCTTTTTTGATCCACCTCCTAGAGTAATGGAAATAAAAACAAAAATAAACAAATGGGACCTAATGAAACTTCAAAGCTTTTGTACAGCAAAGGAAACTACAAACAAGATGAAAAGACAACCCTCAGAATGGGAGAAAATATTTGCAAACGAATCAACGGACAAGGATTAATCTCCAAAATATACAAACAGCTCATGCAACTGAATATTAAAAAAACAAACAACCCAATCCATAAATGGGCAGAAAACCTAAATAGACATTTCTCCAAAGAAGACATACAGATGGCCAAGAAGCACATGAAAAGCTGCTCAACATCACTAATTATTAGAGAAATGCAAATGAAAACTACAATGAGGTATCACCTCACACCAGTTAGAATGGGCATCATCAAAAATCTAGAAGCAACAAATGCTGGAGAGGGTGTTGAGAAAAGGGAACCCTCTTGCACTGTTGGTGGGAATGTAAATTGATACAGCCACTATGGAGAAGAGTATGGAGGTTCCTTAAAAAACTGAAAATAGAATTGCCATATGACCCAGCAATCCCACTACTGGGCATATACCTAGAGAAAACCATAATTCAAAAAGACACATGCACCCCGATATTCATTGCAGCACTATTTACAATAGCCAGGTCATGGAAGTAACGTAAATGCCCATCCAGAGATGGATGGATGAAGAAGATGTGGTACATATATGCAATGGAATATTACTCAGTCATAAAAAGGAATGAAATTGGGTAATTTGTAGAGACGTGTATGGATCTGGAGACTGTCATACAGAGTGAAGTAAGTCAGAAAGAGAAAAAGAAATATCGTATATTAACGCATATATGTGGAACCTAGATAAATGGTACAGATGAACCGGTTTGCAGGGCAGAAATAGAGACCCAGATGCAGAGAACTAACGTATGGACACCAAGGGGGGAAAGTTGTGGCGAGGGGGGGCGTGTGATGAATTGGGAGATTGGGATTGACATGTATACACTGATGTTTATAAAATTGATGACTAATAAGAACCTGCTGTATAAAAATATAAATAAAATCCAAACATAAAATTAAAAAAAAAATGGTGTTGGGGGCTTCCATAAATAAATAAATAAATACATACATACATACATACATACATACATACATACATACATACATACATACCACTTTGTATCTCATCAGATAGATCAAACCCAGCTATGACCAGGTCAAAGCCTTTAGTAGTTTCCTTCTGCTTAGCAAATAAAACCCAAACACTGTAGAATAGCAGTGAAGGTCTGTGACAGTCAGGTGAGATTTCAGCCTTGTCCCCCATAACTCTGCAGCCGGTACTCTAAGTCCCGGTGGATTTGAATATTTGCTTTAGTTGGTTGTTCTCTGTTCTTCCCTTCATAGACATCTGCCTGTGCCACTTCTTTATGTATTGTTCTTCCATCTTATAATCAAGTCAAGCCTGACTTTTCAGGTCTTCTCAAAAGCACTTAACTCCATTCATTATTTCCAATTCACTTCTGTTAGAGAAATCTTTCCTTCCTTTCACTCTGCTAGAATACTGAAACTCACTTTAAGCATTATGATTATTCCTTTGTGTTATTATTGTTTCTTATATATATGTTCTTTATATTGTATCCTTTACCTAGATTATTAGTTTTTGCGGTCGGGGCCATATCTTTTTGCTGTTTTTGTTTTTCCCTTGAACAGTACCTTGCACAGGTTTGGTCTTGATAACTGCTAAGTTCATGCATGAGTGAATGAAGAGATTCGTTGAATCCCCTTCTCTTGTAGCTTCTTTATTCTTGCTTATTTCATTCATTTTGAAATCTCCCACTAATGTGAAGTTGGTGAGTTTTGTGTGATACTGGGCACACATAGATGTGTTAGTCTTCTGTTAGGCTGATAAGTTAGTCTTCTGTTAGGCTGATAACCACTGGTGTCTAGTCCAGAATCTAGTTTTTGGATTGCTGATTCTCTCACGTATCCTTGGACCGTCTCCTCTACAGGGAACAGCCACCCCACTCTTGGTCCATCTGCCTCTGCTCAACCAGGATGTCCCCTCCTGGAGAGCCCCTCATCCTGATTCAAGCTCTAAATGAAATACTGATACTTTTAATGTCCGAAGCCTTATTTTGCCCTTATTTTTCTTTGTTTTCATGGGCATATTCCCTCTGTTCCAAGTCAAATCTTATAGTTATTTTTGGTCTCCATTATTTTTATTTTTCACCTTCAAGTCCTTAATTGTGCCACATGGGATCTGCAAAATTTTCCACATGTTTTACATTGTCCTAAAGCAGATGTGCTCTGTTAAAAGACTACTTTTAACTATCTCAAATTCAAATGCAAAGAGATCTCAAGTTTATATTTAGTGCTAAATGATCCAAAAGCCTACGATATTTCTGGCCTCACTCAATTTCCTCTCAAGTGGCTTCTTTTTACTTGTGTGTTAGCTCCTGTATTTGTGCAGGTTCAGTTTATTAGCTGATAACTGCTCTCAGGTTAAGAGTTTGGTGGAATAAAAGATTGAAAGATGAGTGAATTGGGCTCTTTTTTGGTGGGAGGAGACAAATATTCCATGTATCATTATTTCTAACCTCCTTTTGTAACGTCTGTTTGTATATCCTTCTTTAGATATCCTTCTTTAGGTATTTTTTTTTAGATATCATCATGAGAATTTGTTAGTGAAAGAATGTTGGATCAAAGCCATTATGTCAGTGTGAAAATTTAATTCAACAAATATTTATATTTGAATGCCTGTTGTGTAGGCTGTCTAAGCTAGGGGCTGGAGAGCTAAAATATAAATAAAATATAGCATCAACCCTTATAGAAATAGAGAAGGAAGAGGAGGTACACTGCAGAAAGACCACACTACCTAAGAAAATCTCTTACTCTTCACACTACGTGGTACACATATACAACAAACTCTGTTACATGTTATAGTCAGGTGTGGTATTCAGGTTTATCAAATGTTCTAATCTCTAGAAAGTTACCATTGATGTTACACGCAAATTACCAAGTTACAAAGAATTTGCATAAAATGAAGCATCTAACCCCACTGATCTTTGCTTTAGCAAGTATTTCATGATCTTAAAGTGCCACTGTGATCATTGCTATAAATATCAATTAGCATGATACTGAAAATGTGCCAGAACACCTGTGATGAGAGAGTTTAGTAATAGCTACCATTAATTAAATGCTAATTATGCATAAGTGTTTACAACCTTTCCTTGTTCAATCCTGGCACCATCTCTGAGATGTGAGGTGTGAAGTGTACTCTACATTGAAGCACAGGGGTTAAGTAACTGGCCAAAGGTCACCCATGTAGCTACTAAGTGATGGAGTTGGGCTTCAAACCCAGGCAGTCTGGCTCCAGAGACTGCTCTTAACCACTAATCTATTTTACCGCTTAATTACTCCAGCGTTCTCAAACTTTGGTGTGCACAGGAACCATTTGGGGAGCTGCCAAGATGCAGATTCCTGGGCCCCAAACCTAGAAAGCTGGATTCAGTCCTTCTGGAGCTAGACCTAGGAATCTGTGTACAAACAAGCCTCTACATGATTCTGTAGTGCTGCAGCTACACTCTGAGAAATACATGTTGTATGTGCTGTCTCCAGGTGTTGTATATACATACACAAAGACATATCTCTAATGCCATCTTCCACTCCACAAGGATTCCTGCTCCAGTATAGTATACTGGAACATACTCTAGGGAAAGAGTTAGAACAATTCATTTAAAAATTTCCCCAAACTAGTTCTGTGACTTTGGCCAAATCAGTTGTATTAGGTTTCTCCAGAAACACAGAATCAATAGAATGTGTATATATTCATTATAAATAATTGGCTAATACAATTATGGAGACTGGGGAGTCCAAAATCTGTAGCGTGGGCCAGCAGGCTTGATACGCAGGAGAACTGATGGTGCAGATGAAGTCCGAAAGCATTCTTCTGGAGAATTCTCTGTTGTTCAGCAAGGGCACTCTTTTTGTTCTATTCACGCCTTCAAATGAGTGGATGAAGCCCACCCACATTATGGAGAGCAATCTGCTTTACCCCAAATTCACTGATTTAACTGTTAATCTCACCCAAAAATACCCTCCAGACTGATAACGTAAAATTAATCATTATATCACTTATTCCCCCCGGGTTCCGTAGTTTACAATCCCACTGGTAAAAGTATCAGGGATTGGGCTAGGTGATCATAACTATATAATAGAGCCACCAAACAGGTAACCAATGGGACACACCCTGACAACAGATGGCTTTAGTTTGGCTCACCCAGAGTTACCCCATCCAGTGTTTTTAAACATTTGCATTACTGGTAGTTGCTAACAAATTTCACATGAAAATCTGTATTTTAGGTTTTTAAAAAAAATTTTTATTGAGGTATAGTTGATTTACAATGTTGTGTTAGTTTCAGGTATACAGCAAAGTGAATCTGTTATACATATACATATATCCACTCTTTTTTAGATTCTTTTCCCATTTAGGCCATTACAGAGTATTGAGTAGAGTTCCCTGTGCTATACAGCAGGTCCTTATTAGTTATCTATTTTATATATAGTAGTGTGTATATGTCAATCCCAATCTTCCAGTTTATCCCTCCCCCCTTACCCCCTGGAAACCACAAGTTTATTTTCTACATCTGTAAATCTTTCTGATCTGTAGCCTTTTTTAGATTCCACATATAAGCGATATCATATGATATTTGTCTTTGTCTGACTTACTTCACTCATATGACAATCTGTAAGTCTATCCATGTTGCTGCAAATGGCATTATTTCATTCTTTCTTATGGCTGAAGAATATTCCATTGTACATTGTATATGTACCACATCTCTTTATCCATTCCTCTGTTGCTGGACATTTAAGTTGCTTCCACGTCCTGGCTATTGTAAATAGTGCTGCAGTGAACATTGAGGTGCATGTATCTTTTCAAATTATGGTTTTCTTTGGCTATATGCCCAGGAGTGGGATTGCTGGATCAAATGGTAGCTCTATTTTTAGTTTTGTAAAAAACTTGGTAATCTGGCAACATCGTATGGCCACAGTGTAGCTGAGTCACAGATGCCACCTGTTGGAGGGGTTTGCTGTCTCCTGGATCTCCACCACTGCCCGTATGTCACTCACTTTGTTCACAACATTTATTTCTGTGAGCTGCTGAGACCCTGTAGGCATTGAGTTTTGGACCCTTGTCTCACTAGCTACCAAACGTCTGTGGCAGCTCCACCTCCCTGATTAAAAATGACAGAGGGAGAAGTAGGATTCCTGCCATACGTGAAAGCCTTTGCCTGGTTAGGAAATAGCTATTTCCTCATTGTGTGCAGTGTGGTTTGTCACCCTTCCCAGGGTTGCCCTCTCTGGGCTTCTCAGATCACTACCTTCTTTTGAATTAGTAAAAGGGATGCTTTTTTATTCCTGCATACTTTTTTTGGTAGGCAGTGATAGAAATTGTGAACTGGGTTCTTCAGAGTTACCTAGTGGGGTCACCAGATACAAAGATGGAGAAACACTGATGTAAGAAGAGAACCTGCTAATTTTGCATGGAGTTGACTTAGTTCAACAAGCAGTTTCAAATGTGAGAATTATCTTTCCTATAGCCAGGCTGGCTTTATAGGAAAACAGAATGGGCTGTCGTCTAAAGTAAGATTTCCAAGGTAAAATAGTTTTGTCACTTCTGCAGTTGTTCTCTGAATGCTAAAATGACTTCAACCAGGACAAAGCCTTTTATTTTGTGATGGGAAAAAGTTCAGCCTTTTATTGCATCATGGGAAAGAAAGCAGAGACCTCTGAGAGTAGCAACACATGGCCTAAATTGACACAGGAACAAAGTGGTGATATTAGATCCATATTGCAAATACATTTTGATAGGGGACTAGGGAAAAGAAAAAACCCAGGGGCCTTGTAGGTCTGAAAATAGTAGAGGGAAAAAGGGAACAGTAAGGGAGAGGCTTAGAGGACCAGGATTTTCTTTACTAATGGCTTAGTATGGCTAAGCTAGCTACATCCTTTTTTACATGTTAACATGCCTATGGCCACTTTTTTTTGGACAAAATATGTATAAATTTTCTTCAGGACCTTGAAAATTAATTCCATCAGGCATATGCTTTACAAGCATGCTCTATTTTTCTGTGTTTAAAAAAATGCATTTCAGATGTATGGCATTATTATGGTTTCTCTAGAAGTCAGCCTTCATAAAAGTAATTCAGGAATGTTAGAATCTTTGTCAGTTTCTTGGCAAACAGTATTCGATTATATATTTACACTCCATAGGACACACAATTTTAGAAGTATTCTGGAATGTTTCCAAACTGTATTTTGGAATTCAACATTTAGTTACTCTTTATTAATCCCAATCAATAATAGTTTATAATAATCATAAATGTGTTAGCTCTAAATAGCTGCTGTATTCCATTTCATCAAGAATGTTTTCCTTTTTCCAGAGTGTATATTTGCATATTAAATTTTGTATGCAGAGTTTTTCCCTTGATACTTGGATTCCTGTGGATAATTTGTATGAAGATCTTCCAGAGAGAGAATGCATAGGTTTTAATGTCTAACGTTAGATTTTCTGCTTGGGAGGCATATGCTTACCTATAGATTTTCCATTTTTAGAACATTTCCTATTACTTTTTCTTTCTATTAATTTTGAACATATTAAGGTCATCATTAACTCTAACCATTTGCTTATTTTCATCTTGATTTGTAGCTTTCTTATTTTTAAATCCACCTAGTAGTTTATTTCTAAATCCCTTTTTCTTTAAGTCATAGGAAAAGAAATATTATACTAAGCAAAAGTTTTATGCTTCCTATGCTGTCTTTTGGAGTAATTTTAGTAAATTACTGACTATAGCTCTTGGAAGATTGCTTATTATGCTATTCTGTTAGGAACTATAGTCTTGTTTGGCTCAGAGACAAAATAAGCTTAGGTCCTAGGGCTTTGGCAGTTGATGTTTTTTCCTTCAATCAGATAATAGACTATGTGAGAGGTAGTTTTGGAAATGAAACTTTAGACCTCAGGGGGTTATTTTTGATCTATAAGATAGGTAATAATGGTGCTTTCTATTGGCCCAAAGGCTGAGATACTTCCTGTTTCTCCATCAGGTAAAGGTGGAAAGTAACAAGAAATATACTGTGTTTCAGAAAAATAAATAAATGGACTTGGAGAAAGACTGTATCTGTTTAAAGTAGTAATTCTATTATAATCAGAAACACGAATAATTTGTATTTGAATAATAGAAGTGATTAAACTTGTAAGTTTAATCCTTGGAATTTACATGGCATAGTATAAAGTTTTTATTTTGAAATGAGAGAAAAATAAATTGTAAAAGACTCTGTGTCCTCAGAATAGCTTGCAGATTTTGTTCTTAATGCTTTTATCTTCATTTTTGTCCTCTTTCTCCCTTTAAAGATATATAAACACAAAAGGAAAGACGGTACACGTATTGATGGGTCATTTAGGATGTCAGTGGAAAGACCACCCCTGAGCAGACTGCTGATGCTTAGGATTGCCATGTGCAGTTTGGGACACTTAAAGAAGAGTAAAACACATGTTTTGTCCGTGTTACCATTTGATTTAACCACAGGTGGATTGTCCATGGTGGTTTTAAGTCTCTGCTTAGTTTTTTTCTTTACCTCACAGCTCTTCTGGACCACCTATCTTTGTGTGCCGACTAGTGACAACTAATTTCTTACGTAGCCTTGGCCCTACAGTAGCATCAGAGTCTGAGACAGAAGCAAACCTGGAACAGGAGGTTGCTGCTCCAGCTTGGAAATTAGAAGGGGTAGTTAGGGAGTTTAGGATTGACATGTACACACTGCTGTATTTAAAATGAATAAACAGGGGTTTCCCTGGTGGCGCAGTGGTTAAGAATCTGCCTGCCAATGCAGGGGACACGGGTTCGAGCCCTGGTCTGGGAAGATCCCACATGCCGCGGAGCAACTAAGCGCGTGAGCCACAACTACTGAGCCTGCGCGTCTGGAGCCTGTGCTCCGCAACAAGAGAGGCCGCCACAGTGAGAGGCCCGCGCACTGCGATGAAGAGTGGCCCCCGCTCGCCACAGCTGGAGAAAGCCCTCGCACAGAAATGAAGACCCAACACAGCCAAAAAAAAATTTTTTTAATAAATAAATAAATAAAATTTTTAAAAAATGGATAAACAACCAGGACCTACTGTATAGCACAGGGAACTCTGCTCAGTATTATGTAACAACCTAAATGGGAAAAGAATTTGAAAAAGAATAGATACATGTATATGTATAACTGAATCACTTTGCGGTACACCTGAAACTAACACAACATTGTCAATCAACTATACTCCAATGTAAAATAAAAAGTTAAAAAAAAATTAAAAAAAAAAGAAGGGCAGGAAGTTGAGCAGGTATTGACACCATGGAACCCCAGGGAGATTTGTCCCTGCAACCTTATGAAAACCTGTTTTTCTATTATGCAGGAGAATACCGTGTTATGTTAGAGGTTTTGTTCCCTTTCTGCTCACTCATTGATAACTGTCCTAAGTTTAGAAGTAACCTGGGTTTCATTAGATACATACCAGCAACAGGACCTGTTGCTAATTAGACCTGAAATTATTACCTGCTTAAAGATAGGAAAACCACTTTTCATTTTGTTTGTTAATTTATTTTAGGGTTTGTGTGTGTGTGTGTGTGTGTGTGTGTGTGTGTGTGTGTGACTCTCTGATGACTTGTATGTATATTCATTATCTACTTGACAGTTAAAAAGTTGTTCAGAAAAGTTATGTCTTCCTCATGGTCCTAGATGAAAAGGTAAGAAATTCAGAGAAAATAATTACATCTTCTCTCTTGGTTTATTTTTAATATTAGTAAAATGTCAGTGCTCTTTAAATGCTGAACTTTAAAATAATTTATTTTATTTTTTTGGCTGTGTTGGGTCTTCGTTGCTGTGCGTGGGCTTTCTCTAGTTGTGGCGAGCGGGGGCTACCCTTCCTTGCGGTGCACGGGCTTCTCATTGCGGTGGCTTCTCTTGTTGCAGAGCATGGGCTCTAGGCGTGCAGGCTTCAGTAGTTATGGAGCTCATGCTCAGTTGTGCTCGCGGGCGCTAGAGCACAGACTCAGAAGTTGTGGCACACGGGCTTAGTTGCTCTGCGGCATGTGGGATCTTCCTGGACCAGGGCTCGAACCCATGTCCCCTGCATTGGCAGGCGGATTCTTAACCACTGGGTCACCAGGGAAGCCCTTAATGCTGAACTTTGTAATGCACGTGTACTTTGAATTATTTTGTTCAATAGAGAGAAACATGAAAAAAATTCTATGGTTCCTCATGTGGCTCAAAGTCCTGATCCATCAAAGCTGGAAAAGTTATAGTCATTTTGGGTGACTTTCAGTTTCTCCCTTGTTCTTGTAAGGTCCACTGTCTTCCACACACTAATCTCTAACAGCTTCCCACTGGTAATAATATGTGTCTGGTTGAGGAACTTTTAGTGAACATAGCCATTATTGAGCTTAATTGTATTTCACTTATTATTCCAGTGACATTCTATTACCTCAAGATAACTTACAAGTCTAACTTACCTTTGTGGATATTGATTTTGTGCATTATATTATGTGCTAGAATTTCAGCGCTTTGATTATTTTCTGTTTTCTAAGGGCCCCCAAATCAAGCTGTCTTCTGTTGTCTCTTTTAATCTTCACAAGTATATTGAATTAAGTTGGATGGACCTCTGGTCTTGGGAGAGCTAAGTTCAAGTGGTCACATAAAATCCAGAATATGGAGGGCCCAAGAGGACAAGCCAGAGGTCCCAGTAAGGTGAATGCACTGCATAGAATGATCAGGGATCTCCTCATAATGATAATAACAAGAATAGCTATAATTTTTTGGATACTTATTAGGTTTTGGATTCTTTATATACATATTATCCTAAAGCAATCAGCTGGGAAGGTAAGAATACAGTTCAAACTCTTTTTCTTTGCATTAAAGTGCTGCCAGCATACCACAGTGGAAACTTAGTTTTGCAGTTTTAGTTTCCATTCCTCACTATCAAAATTACTTTATCTTGTCAGAATGGTCTATTTATGGTTGCCTATAAACACACCTTGCATTTTTTTTTAAAGAACTGTTTTATTCAGATAAAATTCACATAACCACACAATTCTCCTATTTAAAGTGTACAGTTCAGTGGTTTTAGTGTATTCACAGAGTTGTTCAACCATCACCACAATCAATTTTAGAACATTCTCATTACCCAACCTTCCCACAAAAAACCACACTCATTAGCAGTCACTCCCTGTCTCCTCTCCACCCACCCTTCTGCAAGCCACTAATCTACTCTCTATCTCTATAGATTGGCCTATTCTGGACATTTCAAATAAATGGAACCATACTGTATATGGTCTTTTGTGAATAGTTTCTTTCACTTAGCATAAAGTTTTTGAAGTTTATCCATGTTGAACCAAGTGTCAAAATTTCATTTCTTTTTATTGCCAAATAATAGTTTATTGTATGAATAGACCATATTTTTTTATCCATCAGTTGATGGACATTTGGGTTGTTTCTAATTTTTGGCTATTATATATATGCTGCTGTGAACATTCATGTTCAAGGTTTTGTGTGGACACATGTTTCTATTTCTCTTGGGTGTATACCTAAGAGTGGAATTGCTGGGTCATATGGTCCCTCTATGTTTATTCTTTTGAGGAAGTACTAGACTGTTTTCAAAAGCAGCTGCACCATTTTACATTCTCATCAGCAGCAGTTGCTTAGGGTACTAATTTCTCCACATCCTTGCCATTATTATTATCTTGCCTTCTAATTATCTGTTTTTTGGTTATAGCTATGCTAGTGGATGTGGAATGGTTTCACATTGTGGTTTTTTAAATAATTTTTATTGGAGTATTGCTTTACAATGTTGTGTTAATTTCTAATGTACAGCAAAATGAATCCGCTATATGTATACATATATCCCCTCTTTTTTGGATTTCCTTCCCATTTAGGTCACCACAGAGCACTGAGTAGAGTTCCCAGTAAGTTCTCATTAGTTATCTATTTTATACATAGTATCAGTCGTGTATATATGTCAATCCCAATCTCCTAGTTCATCTCACCCGCCTCCCTTTCCCCCTTGGTATCCATACGTTTTTTTCTCTACATCTGTGTCTCTATTTCTGCTTTGTAAATAAGATTGTCTATACCAATTTTTTCAGATTCCACATATATGCATTAATATACGAGATTTGTTTTTCTCTTTCTGATTTACTTCACTCTGTATGACAGTCTCTAGGTCCATCCACGTCTCTACAAATGACCCAATTTCATTCTTTTTTATGGCTGAGTAATATTCTATTGTATATATCCTACTGGATGTGAAATGGTATCACACTGTGGTTTTGATTTGCATTCCCCTGATGACTAATGATGTTGAGCGTCTTTCCATGAGCTTATTTGTCATTTGTATATCTTCTTTGGACAAATTTGGAGAAATTTTATTCAGATCCTTTGCCTATATTTAAAATGGATTATTTGTGTTTATACTGATATGTTGTGAGAGTTCTTTATGTATATCAGATATACATTCCTTATGAGTCAATATTTTCCCTCCTTCTGTGGGTTGCCATTTCACTTCTTGGTGAAGTACAAAAGTTTTTAATTTTAATGAAGTCCAACATCTCTCTCTTTTCTTTTGTTGTATGTGATTCTGTTGTTATAATTATAATTAAAAAACCATTGTCGGTAATAGGAACATACATATTGATAATTACCTTAAATGTAAATGGATTAAACGCTCCCAGCAAAAGACATAGACTGGCTGAATGGATACAAAAACAAGACTGTATATATGCTGTCTACAAGAGACCCACTTCAGACCTAGGGACACATACAGACTGAAAGTGAGGGGATGGAAAAAGATATTCCATGCAAACGGGAATCAAAGGAAAGCTGGAGTAGCAATTCTCATATCAGACAAAAGGCTTTAAAATAAAGACTATTACAAGAGACAAAGAAGGACACTACATAATGATCAAGGGACCAATCCAAGAAGAAGATATAACAATTGTAAATATTTATACACCCAACATAGGAGCACCTCAATACATAAGGCAAATACTAACAGCCATAAAAGGGGAAATTGATGGTAACACAATCATAGTAGGGGACTTTAACACCCCACTTTCACCAATGGACGGATCATCCAAAATGAAAATAAATAAGGAAACACCAGCTTTAAATGATACATTAAACAACATGGACTTAATTGATATTTATAGGACATTCCATCCAAAAACAACAGAATACACTTTCTTCTCAAGTGCTCATGGAACAGTCTCCAGGATGGATCATATCTTGGATCACAAATCAAGCCTTGGTAAATTTAAGAAAATTGAAATCGTATCAAGTATCTTTTCTGACCACAGTGCTGTGAGACTAGATATCAATTATAGGAAAAAAAACTGTAAAAAATGCAAAGACATGGAGGCTAAACAATACACTACTTAATAACCAAGAGCTCACTGAAGAAATCAAAGAGGACATCAAAAAATACCTAGAAACAAGTGACAATGAAAACACGATGGCCCAAAACCTATGGGATGCAGCAAAAGCAGTTCTAAGAGGGAAGTTTATAGCAATACAATCCTACCTCAAGAAACAAGAAACATCTCAAGTAAACAACCTAACTGTACACCTAAAGCAATTAGAGAAAGCAGAACAAAAAAAACCCCCAAAGTAAGCAGAAGGAAAGAAATCATAAAGATCAGATCAAAAATAAATGAAAAAGAAATGAAGGAAATGATAACAAAGATCAATAAAACTAAAAGCTGGTTCTTTGAGAAGATAAACAAAATTGATAAACCATTAGTGAGACTCATCAGGAAAAAAAGAGAGAAGACTCAAATCAATAGAATTAGAAATGAAAAAGGAGAAGTAACAACTGACACTGCAGAAATACAAAGGACCATGAGAGATTACTACAAGCAACTATATGCCAATAAAATGGACAACCTGGAAGAAATGGACAAATTCTTAGAACAGCACAACCTTCCAAGACTGAACCAGGAAGAAATAGAAAATAAAAACAGATGGATCACAAGCACTGAAATTGAGACTGTGATTAAATATCTTGCAACAAACAAAAGCCCAGGACCAGATGACCTCACAGGCAAATTCTATCAAACATTTAGAGAAGACTAACACTTATCCTTCTCAAACTCTCCCACAATACAGCAGAGGGAGGAACACTCCCAAACTCATTCTACGGGGCCACCATCAGCCTGATACCAGAACCAGACAAAGATGTCACAAAGAAAGAAAACTACATGCGCATATCACTGATGAACATAGATGCAAAAATCCTCAACAAAATACTAGCAAACAGAATCCAACAACACACTAAAAGGATCATACACCATGATCAAGTGGGGTTTAACCCAGGAATGCAAGTATTCTTCAATATACGCAAATCAATCAATGTGATACACCATGTTAACTACTTTAAGGAGAAAAACCATATGATCATCTCAATAGATGCAGAAAAAGCCTTTGACAAAATTCAGCACCCATTTATGATAAAAATCCTCCAGAAAGTAGGCATAGAGGGAATCTACCTCAACATAAAAAAGGCCATATATGACAAACCCACAGGCAACATCATTCTCAATGGTGAAAAACTGACACCATTTCCTCTAAGATCAGGAACAAGACAAGGTTGTCTGCTCTCACCACTATTATTCAACATAGTTTTGGAAGTTTTAGCCACAGCAATCAGAGAAGAAAAAGAAATAAAAGGAATTCAAATTGGAAAAGAAGTAAAGCTGTCACTGTTTGCAGATGACGTGATACTAAACATAGAGAATCCTAAAGATGCTACCAGAAAACTACTAGAGCTAATCAATGAATTTGGTAAAGTAGCAGGATACAAAACTAATGCACAGAAATCTCTTGCATTCCTATACACTAATGATGAAAAATCTGAAAGAGGAATTAAGGAAACACTCCCATTTACCATTGCAACAAAAAGAATAAAATACCTAGGAATAAACCTACCTAAGGAGACAAAAGGCCTGTATGCAGAAAACTATAAGACACTGATGAAAGAAATTAAAGATGATACAAACAGATGGAGAGATATACTATGTTCTTGGATTGGAAGAATCAACATTGTGAACGTGTCTCTACTACCCAAAGCAATCTACAGTTTCAATGCAATCCCTAGCAAACTACCAATGGCATTTTTCACAGAACTAGAACAAAAAATCTCACAATTTGTATGGAAACACAAAAGACCCCGAATAGCCAAAGCAATCTTGAGAAGGAAAAACAGAGCTAGAGGAATCAGGCTCCCGGACTTCAGACTATACTACAAAGCTACAGTAATCAAGACAGTATGGTACTGGCACAAAAACAGACATACAGATCAATGGAACAGGGTAGAAATACCAGAGATAAACCCACACACATATGGTCACCTTATTTTTGATAAAGGAGGCAAGAATATACAATGGAGAAAAGACAGCCTCTTCAGTAAGTGGTGCTGGGAAAACTGGACAGCTACATGTAAAAGAATGAAGTTAAAACACTCCCTAACACCATACACAAAATAAACTCAAAATGGATTAAAGACCTAAATGTAAGGCCAGACACTATCAAGCTCTTAGAGGAAAACATAGGCAGAACACTCTATGACATAAATCACAGCAAGATCCTTTTTGACCCACCTCCTAGAGAAATGGAAATAAAAACAAAAATAAACAAATGGGACCTAATGAAACTTAATAGGTTTTACACAGCAAAGGAAACCATAAACAAGACGAAAGACAACCCTCAGAATGGGAGAAAATATTTGCAAATGTAGCAACTGACAAAGGATTAATCTCCAAAATTTACAAGCAGCTTATGCGGCTCCATATCAAGAAAACAAACAACCCAATCCAAAAATGGGCAGAAGACCTAAATAGACATTTCTCCAAAGAAGATATACAGATTGCCAACAAACACATGGAAGGATGCTCAACATCACTAATCATTGGAGAAATGCAAATCAAAACTACAATGAGGTATGACCTCACACCAGTCAGAATAGCCATCATCAAAAAATCTAGAAACAATAAATGCTGGAGAGGGTGTGGAGAAAAGGGAACCCTCTTGCACTGTTGGTGGGAATGTAAATTGATACAGCCACTATGGAGAACAGTATGGAAGTTCCTTAAAAAACTAAAAATAGAACTACCATACGACCCATAATTCAAAAAGAGTCATGTACCAAAATGTTCATTGCAGCTCTATTTACAATAGCCAGGACATGGAAGCAACCTAAGCGTCCATCGACAGATGAATGGATAAAGAAGATGTGGCACATATATACAATGAAATATTACTCAGCCATAAAAAGAAATGAAATTGAGTTATTTGTAGTGAGGTGGATGGACCTAGAGACTGTCATACAGAGTGAAGTAAGTCAGAAAGAGAAAAATAAATACCGTATGCTAACACATATATATGGAATCTAAAAAAAAAAAAAAGTTCTGAAGAACCTAGGGGCAGGACAGGAATAAAGACGCAGATATAGAGAATGGACTTGAGGACATGGGGAGGGGGAAGGGTAAGCTGGGACGAAGTAAGAGAGTGGCATGGACATATATACACTACCAAATGTAAAATAGATAGCTAGTGGGAAGCAGTCGCATAGCACAGGGAGATCAGCTCGCTGCTTTATGACCACCTAGACGGTTGGGATGGGGAGGGTAGGAGGGAGACGCAAGAGGGAAGAGATATGGGGATATATGTATATGTATAGCTGACTCACTTTGTTATACAGCAGAAACTAACACACCATTGTAAAGCAATTATACTCCAATAAAGATTTAAAAAATAGAATAAAATAAAAAGCCATTGTCTAATCTGAGGTCATAAAGATTTACTCCCCTGTTTTCTTCTAAGAATTTTATAGTTTTAGCTTTTACATTTATGTCTTTTATCCATTTTGAGTTAATTTTTGTAGGGGTTCAACTTCATTCTTTTGCATAGGGATATCCAGTTGTTTCAGCATATACCTTGAATTTTGGGACTTTTATTTTTTTCCCAGAATGCTCTTCTCTCTTCTTCTTGGCTGTTGAAATCCTTTGAGTCAGCCCACCTTCTGCTTCCTATGAGATGTCTTTTGACCACCTTAACTTAAAGCAATTTCTCTCCTTTTAACTTATCTTTCCATGGATATGTACTTTTCCTCTCTGCAGAGCTAAGGGCAGGGAACTATATCTTATACTTGCTGTGACCCACAAAGTGTTAACTGATTAGTGTTGCCTTATGCCACTGTCAAAGTCAATGAAAGGCTGGAGGAGCAATAGGTTTTACTTGGTCCAGTAATTCTGATGTTCTTAATAGTCTCAGATGCGACTATGTTTGAGATGCAAGAAGGAATCAGAGGTGTTATACCTAATTCATGGCAATATTCTGTAGATCCTTTTGACCTTTTTGAGAATTATGTTAAGTACACTAAAAATTCTATTATATAGTGCATTTTTAAGGAACGACAATATTGACATTTGTTTAAAGCCTTCAGGATTTAGTAAATAATTATTAATATTTGGTTTTTGTGTGGAAAGAATTTGAGAACAAGGTTTCTTCTGGTGAGAAATTCTATGTGTTATTATCTAGTATGCTTTTACCTTAAATGATTGACAGAATGAGATGCATCTTTTGTAACAAGATAGGTAAGTGGATATTCTGCAAATTGTTATTTTTTTTCCTGGATTTTAACATTGATGACCCTGCCATTTCCAGGGTTAATACAGAATTGTCTGCCATTTGGTTACTGGGTGAGGATATGATTTGGGGGATAAGGTTGTATTTGATGAGAAATACTGTAAGTTATTTCGCATATCTAATATACTACCTTTAATGATTGACAGAATGGGACATGTCTTATGCAATGTACTGCAAATCAGTAGATATTCTGCAAGGTACAATCGTCTTTTTCTGAAGTTTATATTACTGAACCCAGTCACCGAAGCAGACACGTGAAGATAAGTTGTCTTCTATTTTCCATGAGTTATTCCCTGAAAGGTGGCATCCAGCAGTTCTACATTCCTTGATACTTTTTTTAAAAAATAAATTTATTTATTTTATTTATTTATTTTTGGCTGCATTGGGTCTCCGTAGCTGCGCGTGGGCTTTCTCTAGTTGCAGCGAGCGGGGGCTACCCTTTGTTGCAGTGCGCGGACTTCTCATTGCAGTGGCTTCTCTTGTTGTGGAGCACAGGCTCTAGGCGTGTGGGCTTCAGTAGTTGTAGCACGCCGGCTCAGTAGTTGTGGCTCATGGGCTCTAGAGCGCAGGCTCAGTAGTTGTGGCGCACGGGCTTAGTTGCTCCGCAGCATATGGGATCTTCCCGGACCAGGGCTCGAACCCGCATTGGCAGGCGGATTCTTAACCACTGTGCCACCAGGGAAGCCCCCTTGATATTTTTTAATGCAATAATCTCACAGCTCTCTAATACATAAAATATTCCCAGATATATAGCTAACACCTCTCCAAGTAGCCAGGGAAGCCTACAGGGCAAACAAGAAGGTTTCTCAACCAGTCTCTCAATAACTTCACAAGATATTGCTTAGGAAATTGAAATTGTCTTTTTGATACTATGTTCGGTTTTTCTTTGCATTTCTTATTCTGCTGGAGGTTCCCAGAACATGGTGCTATGTTAGTCACTGCAGAGTACTTCCCTCCTTCCCCCTTTTCTGAGATACTAGAATCGTCTGGGTGATCTGATGGCTGGTTCAGAGATGGCTGTTTTATAATTTCGGAGTGAGTGGTTTAAAAGGACAATTTCCACAGAATTACTCTCAGAGTGCATGTTTGAGTCTAGTATATATCGTACTGTACATTTTCACAGGGTGTTTGCAGCGGCAACTTGTATTCTGTGATAGAGATGAGATATCTGGTTTCTCAAGGCTGGCCCCTGAGCTAATTAGGTGGGACTGTCTTCCAGATGTGTAAGGTAGTTCCAGGCAAGTACTTACTATTTCTAGCTGCTTCTCCATTGGTGCCAGAAGTCACTTTGCTCTCCCCTGAACTCCTTTGGCATTTTATCTGTCCCACGCTGAGTGCTGTCATTACCTTCCACCCCCTGTTGTAGCTTAACTCTAGCTATCTCCTTCTTTATCTCCCTTCTTGCTTTTCACATTTTTTGACTAAGGGTGTTTGTTTGCCTAAGAGATGTGGTAATCACTGGTGTTGGGCAGCAAATATTTCAGCTCTCAGCTTTCTGGGCAAGTGATAGGACTGCACTTTCCAGTGCCTCTGGCTACATGTCTCCCTTTGGCACAGAAGTAATGCATGTCATTTTCAGGTGGATGCACTTGATAGCCGGTGCTCAACTCTTGCATTTCATCCCTGTTAACTGTGATCGTGTGTTGAGATGGTGCCTGACTCCCCTGCTGACATGCAAAGGATGTGTAGCTTGAGCGAGAAATATATTTTTTGGTGCTTTAAGCACCTGCATTGTTGGGTTGTTTGTACACAGCATAACATGGCCTGTTCTGACAGGTGCACTAAACCTGTGCTTCCAATACAGTAGCCCTTGAAATATGGCTGGTCCAACTGGAGATGTGCTATAAGTGTAAAACACACACTGGATTTTGAAGACCTGGTATGCAAAAAAAGTATGTAAAATGTCTCATTAGTAATTTGTTAACGTTGTTTACATGTTGAATAATATTTTGGACATATTCGGTTAAATAAAATATATTATTAAAATTAATTTCACCTGTTTCTTTTTTACTTAAAAAATTATACATGTAGCTTGCATTATCTTTTTGTCAGACAGTGCTGCACTGGACCATAAGCTTATTGAAGACAGGCGCTCTGTCTGTTTTACCCTTACTTTCCCACAACATCTAACCGTGTCTGAGATATGGGATATGGTAGATATACAAGTTTAATGAGTAAACTATTTCCCCATTCATATTTCATTTAACATTAAAAAATAATGCAATCTTCAACATGAATCTTATTTGTATTTTGTGTTTAATAATCCCCTCTTTCATTTCCCTTAGCTAAAGAATAAAATCCTTAATCTCTTTAAACCATGAGAAAATTAAATATGTTTATGTATGTTTATGTTGTTTAAAAAAATGTTGCACAATGTAAAAATTCTGGGATTATGATCATTAAATATTTGTCCTGATCAAATTTTTAGCGAGGTCACTCTTTATGTCTAACATTTTCTTATCTTTGTAAAAATAACCAAGAAGTCCCTGTTTTTTCAGTCATAATTATGACCTTTATTTATTTGCCAATGTCATCCATTTATGTTATTTATTATATAGTCTTGCTCTTTGTATGAGGCCTTGTGCTACAAATCAAAAAGAAACAGAAAGGGAGAAACAGAGCAGCCCTGAGGACCTTCTGCAATGTCAGGTGTGGGGGAACCCCCAGTGAGGAGGCAGGGCTTTCAGTTTCTAGGTGAGTGAGATAGATAGCAAAATAGGCGGTGAAAGGGGCCCCTGAGGTAACAACACATCTTTAAAAAATAAAGGGTGGAGGAAACACCAAGTAACAAAGATGCTGGAAAATATTTTAAGCATCTTTAAATATAAATTATAAATTATAATAAATTATAGCTATTGGCATAAAAGTGTATGAACTTGGGGTTATGTAAGGACATATACTATGTTGTTCTATTGGCTAAGGAGAGGGGAAGAGGTGGTACGGGGAAGGGGGGATAGATGGACTATAGAATAAGGATGGACTTATCCACAAACCAACCTATGTATGATTTCATTTGCATAAAATCATATATTACGTGTATGCATAGAAAGACATACAACATGTCGCTTACCAAAATATTAGTGATTGTTCTCTCTCTAGATGGTGGCTGGATTTCAAGTGATTTTTACTCTGTTATACATTTTGAATTTTTTCCCCAAATTAGCATTTATCATTTGTATAGTCAGTAAATAATTTGATCCAGAATTTTTGCTTTTATGAGTAACATCAGGACAAAGTTTAAGGAACCAACACAGAGGTTGCCTATATTGATTGCATTCTGTTGAAGTAACTGTCAAATTATTATAAATAAAAAAAAGGAATGAGGGAGGAGGTTGGTGAAGGGGAAATTGGTGAAGGGGATTAAGAGGTACACACCTCCAGTTATATAATAGATAAGTCACGGGGATGTAATGTACACCATAAGGGATATGGTCAATAATATTGTAATAACTTTGTATAGGGACAATGGTTAGACTAACTGTGGTGATCATCTCATAATATATGCATATGTAAAATCATTTTGTATTACACCTGAAACTAACATAGTATTGTATGTCATCTATAGTTCAATAAAAAAAGAAAAAATTTAGTAAAAAATGTTGTAAACAGAAAAAAAATTTTAAAAAGGGTAGTGAATCAGAAATGTACTGAGTGAGTGCATTCATTTTGGTAATCAGGGACTTTTTAAATGAGCACATTTGTAAGTGTGGTAGTCTCCTCCCTGAATTATGCTCCAATTGACTTCCTAACTGACAAAGGGATATAGCTGGTTCAGATCATGGAAGCATCTTATCTAAAAGTGAACATTTCTTCAGAAAGAAAGAAAATGTTTTGTAAGATTATAGAGGATTTGGGAATTATGCCATGAGGATACATGCTGAATAATGTCAGTTTTCTAGGCAGGCTGCCAAGTTTTGTCAGAGAAAGGCAAATATGAAGTTTGTTTTGCAATATCTGGAAAACTTGGAACTCTAGTTTCTTGGAAAATCTTTCCAAGATAAATTTAGTGTGAAGGCATTCTACTTCAAGAAAATTACATATAGCAAGAGGAAAGGAAAAACAAAGTGGAACAGACGTAAAAAAAAAGGTTTTTCTTCCCCCCAAGAGATTGTGACCTTGTTGAATTTAATTACATGTCTGACAACCTTAGAAAGCATCCTCCTAAGGTTAATTTTACTGAAACTCCTGAGCAAGGGCAAAATAAAGAAATTATCCTTCACGATCAGTTCACTTTTTTTCCATCTTCAAAAATGTGCAAAGGATAAGGTGTTATGTATGAAAAACATTCTGAATTGCTGGGGGATCTTGAGTTATTTAAACTTCCTGGGTTCCATTTTTCTTATTTATCGAACCTAGAGGACTTGGATTGTAAAACCTAGTATGGTCTTTCCTGGTTTTATTTCATTTTTATTTATTTGTTTGTTTAATTGAAGTATAGTTGATTTGCAGTGTTGTGTTAGTTTCAGGTGTACAGCAAAGTGATTCATTTATATATATATATATATATATATATATATATATATATATATATAACTTTTTCAGTTCCTTTTCCCTCATAGGTTATTAAAAACTATTGAGTACAGTTCTCTGTGCTATGCAGTAGGTCCATGTTGTTTATTTATTTTATATATAGTAGTGTGTATCTGTTAATTCCCAACTCCTAATTTATCCCCCCCCTCCTTTGGTAACCGTAAGTTTGTTTTCTATGTCTGTGGGTCTATTTCTGTCTTGTATATAAGTTCATTTGTATCATTTTTTTTTTTTTTAGATTCCACATATAAGAAATATCATATGATATTTGTCTTTGGCTTCCTGGTTTTATTTGTTTTTTTAATCTTTTTATTTTTCTGGTTTTATTTTAAAAAGTAAAACAAAATCTATTTTATGATTTGTGACATATTCATATACCATTTGCTATGTATCAGCAAAAATTAAAAAGAAAATCAAGGTCAAATTTTTCTATGGCGTGAAAAGCTTTGTGGGTAACTTTATAGCATTGCCTAGAAAAGAACTACGACCCTTCTCAAAGTCCCTTCAAGTTGTCAGCACATTTTGAACGCCTTTGCATGGTTGTCACAAGTGTCATGGTGATTGACAGGAAGAATCCAACTGATACTGGTTCTTGTCTGTGTCTACAAGATGGCTGTACAGAGAAGGAGATTCAACAATATTCCTCATTGCGGGGGCAAACGTCCCTTGCTCTCAAGTCTTCTTGGAGCCCCCCTGCTGCTGGTGACTCTGTCTGCCTGGGGTTGGGGGGGAGCTGCTGCTCAGGTTCTTCAAGAAACACAATCTGGTTCTTTGTCAAGAGAGTCCTAGCTGCTCTGAGAGGCTCTTAGCCAGAACAGTGCATGCAGGTATGAACTATGAAGCTATACCAGGCTGCAAATGCATTTTGCTCTGAGACTTTTACTTTCATCCCTTCTCATCAACTTGCAAGCTGATGGGAGCCAATCCAGCATATTTTTGAGCAACTTTTGAGTTGAAGGTGAGTTCTAGGCGACCTTGAAATTGCATTGTCCCAAGTTAGGATGTTATTTTAAGAAAAATTGTGCATGGTTTATTAATTAATTCTATATTTATTGAGTGGCTACTACATGCCATCTCAGTGACAACAAATATGAAAAAATATAACAGTATAATTCAATAGAGAAAGACTAGAAGGAGATACCAATTAAGACTGGGAAAGCCTCATTGAGGAGTTAATATTTCCTCCTTGATGAAAAGGAGGAGCCAGCCATGAAAAGGTCTGGTGTTGGGATAGTCCAGGCAGAGGAACTAGCAAGGGGAAGGTGAGGATGAGCTCCACATGTTCAAAGAACAGAAGGAAGGCCACTGTGGCCAGAGTACAGTGTGTGCGGGGGAGAATGACAGGAGTTGAGGTCAGGGAAGCGGGTAGGCATGAAGTCAGGTGTACCTTGTAGGGAAAAGTTTGGATTTCATTGTAAGAGCAATGAACCATTGGAGGGTGTAAGCAAGAGAATGATACCATCTGATTTGTGCTTTTTATGGTTCCTCTGGCTGTTTGGTGGAGAATGGACAGTGGAAGAGTAGGGATAGTGGTTAGTGAGTTAGTAATCCAGTAATCCAGGTGAGATGTGATGGTGACTCAGGCAAGATTAGTAGCAATTGAGAAAGAGAGAAGTGTAGTGGCTTTGGGACATATTTTAGGGGACAACCCATAGGGCTAGTTAATGGATGCTTGTAGGACAATAAGAAAAAGTATGAATCAAGGATGATTCCTGTGTTTTGGGCTTGAATAACTAGGTAGATGGTGGTGCCATTTACTGAGGAGGGGGAGGTCTGGGAAGGGACTGGTTGGGAAGCATAGCAAGAGTTCTGCTTTCCCCATGCTAAGCTGGAGCTGCCTATTAGCTATTGAAGGCGAGATGTCAGACAGGTCTCTTGGACCTCAATGGCAAGGTCTGAACAGGAGGTTTAAATTTGGAAATCATTGGCCTGGACCTCGTATGAATTGTGAAAAGCTAAATAAAATTGTAAACCAGTCCCATTGTGTCTGTAAACCAGACACAATCTTGAGTCTGTCCTACTTTCAAAAAAAAAAAAATCTCCTTTATGAAATGATACGGTCATTATTACTCATTACTTAGGCTTTTTGTAGGAGTTGATTATCAGGCAATTAGAGTAACCACTTTTGTCTGATAATGAGAGTTAATTTACAAGTGCCGATAATAGGCTGACTCACTGAATAAACAAAAGATAAATTTTTTTGCACAAAGTGTGCCTCTGCAACTATGTGCGTGAAGTTCCTCTTCAGGTCTTTTTAGGCTCGGCTGCTGAATTATTGAGAGTTTAATTCAGAATTTTCATTCATTTCCATTGCTAAACCAATAACTTTTACCTCCAATGGTACTGTGTACTTTGGGAGGAATGCTGTTGGGGGAGATGCTTATGCCTCCCTCACCCTGAGATGTCCCTTCAGAAGATGTTTGTACTGGCAGGCCTAGCAGCCTGGAAGCTGGCTGTAGTCATAGAGGAACGCTTCACCCGAGCAAGTGACCACTAAATGTTACGTACGTTATCTTGAAATTTTATTCAAACCTCTGCAAAGTCCGCAATTTAATTTCCATTTTAACGGTGAGGAAACAGAAGCTTGAGGCTAGTAAATAGCAGAGTCAGGACTCAGACCTAGGTCTGCCTCGTTCCAAATTTATTTATGATTTTTATTTTGCAAGGCTGTTAAACTACCAAAATTCCCCTTAGTTTATTCTCCCTGTTCTGTTTTCCCCTATCAACCCTTATGCTAGCCAAACACCCAATTAGAGGCCACCACATTTCTCTCTTTAAAAATGCTCTCCCGGGGTACACATGCCCACCTCTGATGCTTCCGCTTTCTGCCCATAGATTGCAGCCCCAGCCCCCATGCCATACCTGCCTTCCCCTCCCTTGCCCTTCTGCTACACTCTAGTATTCTACTAGTTGAACAAACCTCACATTCTTTTTTTTTTTTTTTTAACATCTTTATTGAAGTATAATTGCTTTACAATGGTGTGTTAGCTTCTGCTTTATAACAAAGTGAATCAGTTATACATATACATATGTTCCCATATCTCTTCCCTCTTGCATCTCCCTCCCTCCCACCCTCCCTATCCCACCCCTCTAGGTGGTCACAAAGCACCGAGCTGATCTCCCTGTGCTATGCGGCTGCTTCCCACTAGCTATCTATTTTACATTTGGTAGTGTATATATGTCCATGACACTCTCTCACCCTGTCACATCTCACCCCTCCCCCTCCCCATATCCTCAAGTCCATTCTCTAGTAGGTCTGTGTCTTTATTCCCATCTTGCCACTAGGTTCTTCATGACCTTTTTTTTTTTCCCTTAGATTCCATATATATGTGTTAGCATACTGTATTTCTTTTTCTCTTTCTGACTTACTTCACTCTGTATGACAGACGCTAACTCCATCCACCTCATTACAAACACCTCCATTTCATTTCTTTTTATGGCTGAGTAATATTGCATTGTATATATGTGCCACATCTTCTTTATCCATTCATCTGATGATGGACACCTAGGTTGCTTCCATGTCCTGGCTATTGTAAACAGAGCTGCAATGAATATTTTGGTACATGACTCTTTCTGAATTATGGTTTTCTCAGGGTATATGCCCAGTAGTGGGATTGCTGGGTCATATGGTAGTTCTATTTTTAGTTTTTTAAGGAACCTCCATACTGTTCTCCATAGTGGCTGTATCAATTTACATTCCCACCAACAGTGCAAGAGTGTTCCCTTTTCTCCACACCCTCTCCAGCATTTATTGTTTCTAGATTTTTTGATGATGGCCATTCTGACCGGTGTGAGATGATACCTCATTGTAGTTTTGATTTGCATTTCTCTAATGATTAATGATGTTGAGCATTCTTTCATGTGTCTGTTGGCAATCTGTATATCTTCTTTGGAGAAATGTCTATTTAGGTCTTCTGCCCATTTTTGGATTGGGTTGTTTTTTTTTTGATATTGAGCTGCATGAGCTGCTTGTAAATCTTGGAGATTAATCCTTTGTCAGTTGCTTCATTTGCAAATATTTTCTCCCATTCTGAGGGTTGTCTTTTGGTCTTGTTTATGGTTTCCTTTGCTGTGCAAAAGCTTTTAAGTTTCATTACGTCCCATTTGTTTATTTGTGTTTTTATTTCCATTTCTCTAGGAGGTGGGTCAAAAAGGATCTTGCTGTGATTTCTGTCATAGAGTGTTCTGCCTATGTTTTCCTCTAAGAGTTTGATAGTGTCTGGCCTTACACTTAGGTCTTTAATCCATTTTGAGTTTATTTTTGTGTATGGTGTCAGGGAGTGTTCTAATTTCATACTTTTACATGTACCTGTCCAATTTTCCCAGCACCACTTATTGAAGAGGCTGTCTTTTCTCCACTGTATATGCTTGCCTCCTTTATCAAAGATAAGGTGACCATATGTGTGTGGGCTTATCTCTGGGCTTTCTATCCTGTTCCATTGATCTATATTTCTGTTTTTGTGCCAGTACCGAACTGTCTTGATTACTGTAGCTTTGTAATATAGTCTGAAGTCAGGGAGCCTGATGCCTCCAGCTCCATTTTTCGTTCTCAAGATTGCTTTGGCTATTCGGGGTCTTTTGTGTTTCCATACAAATTGTGAAATTTTTTGTTCTAGTTCTGTGAAAAATGCCAGTGGTAGTTTGATAGGGATTGCATTGAATCTGTAGATTGCTTTGGGTAGCAGAGTCATTTTCACAATGTTGATTCTTCCAATCCAAGAACATGGTATATCTCTCCATCTATTTGTATCATCTTTAATTTCTTTCATCAGTGTCCTATAATTTTCTGCATACAGGTCTTTTGTCTCCTTAGGTAGGTTTATTCCTAGATATTTTATTCTTTTTGTCGCAATGGTAAACGGGAGTGTTTTCTTAATTTCACTTTCAGATTTTTCATCATTAGTATACAGGAATGCAAGAAATTTCTGTGCATTAATTTTGTATCCTGCTACTTTACCAAATTCATTGATTAGCTCTAGTAGTTTTCTGGTAGCATCTTTTGGATTCTCTATGTATAGTATCATGTCATCTGCAAACAGTGACAGCTTTACTTCTTCTTTTCCGATTTGGATTCCTTTTATTTCTTTTTCTTCTCTGATTGCTGTGGCTAACACTTCCAAAACTATGTTGAATAATAGTGGCGACAGTGGGCAACCTTGTCTTGTTCCTGATCTTAGTGGAAATGGTTTCAGTTTTTCACCATTGAGGACAATGTTGGCTGTGGGTTTGTCATATACGGCCTTTATTATGTTGAGGAAAGTTCCCTCTATGCCTACTTTCTGCAGGGCTTTTATCATAAATGGGTGTTGAATTTTGTCGAAAGCTTTCTCTGCATCTATTGAGATGATCATATGGTTTTTCTCCTTCAATTTGTTAATATGATGTATCACGTTGATTGATTTGCGTATATTGAAGAATCCTTGCATTCCTGGAATAAACCCCACTTGATCATGGTGTATAATCCTTTTAATGTGCTGTTGGATTCTGTTTGCTAGTATTTTGTTGAGGATTTTTGCATCTATGTTCATCAGTGATATTGGCCTGTAGTTTTCTTTCTTTGTGACATCTTTGTCTGGTTTTGGTATCAGGGTGATGGTGGCCTCGTAGAATGAGTTGGGGAGTGTTCCTCCCTCTGCAATATTTTGGAAGAGTTTGAGAAGGATAGGTATTAGCTCTTCTCTAAATGTTTGATAGAATTCGCCTGTGAAGCCATCTGGTCCTGGGCTTTTGTGTGTTGGAAGATTTTTAATCACAGTTTCAATTTCAGTGCTTGTGATTGGTCTGTTCATATTTTCTATTTCTTCCTGGTTCAGTCTCGGCAGGTTGTGCATTTCTAAGAATCTGTCCATTTCTTCCAGGTTGTCCATTTTATTGGCATAGAGTTGCTTGTAGTAATCTCTCATAATCGTTTGTATTTCTGCAGTGTCAGTGGTTACTTCTCCTTTTTCATTTCTAATTCTATTAATTTGAGTCTTCTCCTTTTTTCTCTTGATGAGTCTGGCTAATGGTTTATCAATTTTGTTTATCTTCTCAAAGAACCAGCTTTTAGTTTCATTGATTTTTGCTATTGTTTCCTTCATTTCTTTTTCATTTATTTCTGATCTGATCTTTATGATTTCTTTCCTTCTGCTAGCTTTGGGGTTTTTTTGTTCTTCTTTCTCTAATTGCTTTAGGTGCAAGGTTAGGTTGTTTATTCGAGATGTTTCCTGTTTCTTGATGTAGGCTTGTATTGCTATAAACTTCCCTCTTAGAACTGCTTTTGCTGCATCCCATAGGTTTTGGATCATCGTGTCTCCATTGTCATTTGTTTCTAGGTATTTTTTGATTTCCCCTTTGATTTCTTCAGTGATCACTTCGTTATTAAGTAGTGTATTGTGTAGCCTCCACGTGTTTGTATTTTTTACAGATCTTTTCCTGTAATTGATATCTAGTCTCATAGCGTTGTGGTCGGAAAAGATACTTGATACGATTTCAATTTTTTAAAATTTACCAAGGCTTGATTTGTGACCCAAGATATGATCTATCCTGGAGAATGTTCCATGAGCACTTGAGAAAAATGTGTATTCTGTTGTTCTTGGGTGGAATGTCCTATAAATATCAATTAAGTCCATCTTGTTTAATGTATCATTTAAAGCTTGTGTTTCCTTATTTATTTTCATTTTGGATGATCTGTCCATTGGTGAAAGTGGGGTGTTAAAGTCCCCTACTATGATTGTGTTACTGTCGATTTCCCCTTTTATGGCTGTTAGTATTTGCCTTATGTATTGAGGTGCTCCTATGTTGGGTGCATAAATATTTACAATTGTTATACCTTCCTCTTGGATCGATCCCTTGATCATTATATAGTGTCCTTCTTTGTCTCTTGTAATAGTCTTTATTTTAAAGTCTATTTTGTCTGATATGAGAATTGCTACTCCAGCTTTCTTTTGATTTCCATTTGCATGGAATATCTTTTTCCATCCCCTCACTTTCAGTCTGTATGTGTCTCTAGGTCTGAAGTGGGTCTCTTGTAGACAGCATATATATGGGTCTTGTTTTTGTATCCATTCAGCCAGTCTGTGTCTTTTGGTGGGAGCATTTAATCCATTTACATTTAAGGTAATTATCGATATGTATGTTCGTATTCCCATTTTCTTAAATGTTTTGGGTTTGTTATTGTAGGTGTTTTCCTTCTCTTGTGTTTCTTGCCTAGAGAAGTTCCTTTAGCATTTGTTGTAAAGCTGGTTTGGTGGTGCTGAACTCTCTCAGCTTTTGCTTGTCTGTAAAGGTTTTAATTTCTCCATCAAATCTGAATGAGATCCTTGCTGGGTAGAGTAATCTTGGTTGTAGGTTTTTCTCCTTCATCACTTTAAGTACATCCTGCCACTCCCTTCTGGCTTGCAGAGTTTCTGCTGAAAGATCAGCTGTTAACCTTATGGGGATGCCCTTGTGTGTTATCTGTTGTTTTTCCCTTGCTGCTTTTAATATGTTTTCTTTATATTTAATATTTAATAGTTTGATTAATATGTGTCTTGGTGTGTTTCTCCTTGGATTTATCCTGTATGGGACTCTCTGTGCTTCCAGGACTTGATTAACTATTTCCTTTCCCATATTAGGGAAGTTTTCAACTATAATCTCTTCAAATATTTTCTCAGTCCCTTTCTTTTTCTCTTCTTCTTCTGGGACCCCTATAATTCGAATGTTGGTGCGTTTAATGTTGTCCCAGAGGTCTCTGAGACTGTCCTCAGTTCTTTTCATTCTTTTTTCTTTATTCTGGTCTGCAGTAGTTATTTCCACCATTTTATCTTCCAGGTCACTTATCCGTTCTTCTGCCTCAGTTATTCTGCTATTGATCCCATCTAGAGTATTTTTAATTTCATTTATTGTGCTTTTCATCTTTGCTTGGTTCCTCTTTAGTTCTTCTACGTCCTTGTTAAATGTTTCTTGCATTTTGTCTATTCTATTTCCAAGATTTTGGATCATCCTTACTATCATTATTCTGAATTCTTTTTCAGGTAGACTACCTATTTCCTCTTCATTTGTTAGGTCTGGTGTGTTTTGACCCTGCTCCTTCACCTGCTGTGTGTTTTTCTGTCTTCTCATTTTGCTTATCTTACTGTGTTTGGGGTCTCCTTTTCACAGGCTGCAGGTTCGTAGTTCCCGTTGTTTTTGGTATCTGTCCCCAGTGGCTAAGGTTGGTTCAGTGGGTTGTGTAGGTTTCCTGGTGGAGCGAACTAGTGCCTGTGTTCTGGTGGATGAGGCTGGATGTTGTCTTTCTGGTGGGCTCGTCCACGTCTGGTGGTGTGTTTTGGGGTGTCTGTGGCCTTATTATGATTTTAGGCAGCCTCTCTGTTAATGGATGGGGCTGTGTTCCTGTCTTGCTAGTTGTTTGGCATAGGGTGTCCAGCACTGTCGCTTGCTGGTCGTTGAGTGAAGCTGGGTCTTGATGTTGAGATGGAGATCTCTGAGAGATTTTCGCCGTTTGGTATTACGTGGAGCTGGGAGGTCTCTTGTGGACCAGTGTCCTGAAGTTGGCTCTCCCACCTCAGAGGCACAGCCCTGATGCCTGGCTGGAGCACCAAGAGCCTTTCATCCACACGGCTCAGAATAAAAGGGAGAAAAAATGGAAAGAAAGAGGATAAAATAAAATAAAATAAAGCAATTATAATAAAAAATAAGAAAAAAAGATTATTAAGAATAAATTTATTAAGAAAAAATTTTTTTTAATTTTTAAAAATAGATTTATTAATTTTTTATACTAAAAATAAGAAAAAAATTATTAAGAAAAAATTTATTAAGAAAAAAATTTTTTTAATTTTTTAAAATAAGAACTGTGAAAAAACTTATTAAAAATTTTTTAAAAATTTTTTTTAAAAATAGAAAATAAGGAAAAAATTATTAAGAAAACATTTATTAGGGAAAGAAAAATTTTTTAAGTAAAAAAAAAACGGACGGACCTAACCCTAGGACTAACGGTGAGAGCAAAGCTATACAGACAAAATCTCACCCAGAAGCATACACATATACACTCACAAAAAAAGGAAAAGGGGAAAAGTTAATATATCCTGCTCCCAAAGTCCACCTCCTAAATTTGGGATGATTCGTTGTCTATTCAGGTATTCAACAGATGCAGGCACATCAAGTTGTTTGTGGAGCTTTAATCCGCTGCTTCTGAGGCTGCTGGGAGAGATTTCCCTTTCTCTTCTTTGTTCGTACAGCTCCCGGGGTTCAGCTTTGGATTTGGACCCGCCTCTGCATGTAGGTCGCCTGAGGGCGTCTGTTGCCCACCCAGACAGAACGGGGTTAAAGGAGCAGCTGATTCAGGGGCTCTGGCTCAGTCAGGGCGGGGGGAGGGGGCGGTACGGAGGAGGCGGGGCGAGCCTGCGGCGGCAGAAGCCGGCGTGACGTTGCAGCAGCCTGAGGCGCGCCGTGCGCTCTCCTGGGGAAGTTGTCCCCGGATTACGGGAGCCTGGCCGTGGCAGGCTGCACAGGCTCCCGGGAGGGGCGGTGTGGAGAATGACCTGTGCTCGCCCACAGGCTTTTTGGTGGCGGCAGCAGCAGCCTTAGCGTCTCATGCCCGTCTCTGGGGTCCACGCTGATAGCCGCGGCTCGCGCCCGTCTCTGGAGTTCGTTTAAGTGTCGCTCTGAATCCCCTCTCCTTGCACGCCGTGAAACAAAGAGGCAAGAAAAAGTCTCTTGCCTCTTCGGCAGCCGCAGTCTTTTTCCTGGACTCCCTCCCGGCTAGCACCGAAGCCCGAGCCCCAGCTCCCAGCCCCCGCCCGCCCCGGCGGCTGAGCAGACAAGCCTCTCGGGCTGGTGAGTGCTGGTCGGCACCACTCCTCTGTGCGGGAATCTCTCCGCACCACTGTGGCTGCGCTCTCCTCCGTGGCTCTGAAGCTTCCCCCCTCTGCTACCCGCAGTCTCTGCCCACGAAGGGGCTTCCTAGCGTGTGGAAACCTTTCCTCCTTCACAGCTCCCTCCCTCTCGTGCAGGTCCCGTCCCTATTCTTTTGTCTCTGTTATTTCTTTTTTCTTTTGCCCTACCCAAGTACGTGGGGATTTTCTTGCCTTTTGGGAGGTCTGACGTCTTCTGCCAGCGTTCAGTGGGTGTTCTGTAGGAGCAGTTCCACGTGTAGATGTATTTCTCATGTATCTGTGGGGAGGAAGGTGATCTCCGTGTCTTACTCTTCCGCCATCTTGCCCCTCCCTCCTCAAACCTCACATTCTTAACCTTTCCCTTCAACATTTCCCTACAGTCTTGCCAAAACTCAGTCTTGGCTTTATTCTAAGTTATAAGTTCCTGAGCCAAATTCGTCACTAGTGGTCACTTCTTCTACTTTCTCTGACACTCAGAGTGAGGAGTAGGGGTCAGCAAATTTCCTGCTTCCCACTGTCACGACCAGACTATTGTTTGTTCACCGTCTCTCAAGAACTTGTGTTTTGAGCACCACTCTATCCTTGTATACCACACTTCTTCCATCTTATATTCAACTCACACCTTGTGCTTGCATCTGACCCCATTAAGAGTCTGCTTTTGCTGACTTCCTCTCTTTCCTCTGTCATCTTGAGGAACCTGAACTCTTATCTGCTATTCCAATCCCTGTCCTCAGAGAGCTTCAGTTTCTGAACCTTAAGCAAGTTTATTTCTATGACACTCTTGCTCCTTGTAGGCACAGACACACTCCTGGTGTGAAATGATCTTCTCAGGCCATGTTGGTTATGGTTCCACCTCTTCTCAATCTTTTCTCCTATTGAATCTTGGCTTTATTCTTCACTGAAACAGCTCCTTCCTCCATCTATTGCCTTGACATGCCACATTGGCCTTACCTGCCTTCCCTATCCATAAGGACCTTTTGGCCTGCCATTTAAACTTTTGGCCTTCAGGCTCTGGTCCCCATGTCCTGTTTTATTTGCTTTGCAAATCTCCGATTCTGAGTAGACTCCACCCTTTGATTTCTCTACTCCTTCTTTCACATTACTGAGTTTTAAAAAAAACAAAAAAGTCAAAAACCCTATTTTTTTTACAATAAGGAAAATTTATTATAACATTTTAACATGTAGTCCCAAATCCCATGGTTAGTTAAATCAGTGACTCAATAGCATCATCAAAGACCTGGGATCTTTTCATCCTTCCTCCACCCTATTGCTCCTGTTAGGTCAACTTCAGTATGACTAATTGTCTTCCTGATTGCAGGACAACTGCTGCAGTTCCAGGGGCCATACAGAGATAAGCCTCAGCAGAAAAACTGGTCTGATTGATCTTACCACAAGTATCAACCCCTCAGTTAGACCTTCTCTGGCTCCATTGCAATCTCATTGCTAATTAGCTCACAGTTGATTTCCCTACTGGGACTAATCTGAGTCTTTTCCAGTCCCAATCTTGTTAAGCACCACCTACTTTCTTTTTTTTTTTTTTTGCCTCAAAATTTTCTCCCATATCTGTTCCTATTGCCCCTCCCCTATTGTCCTACCCATTCACTCCATTTTACCTGCCCTGACAAGTGACTCTTCCTGAAGCATGGTGTTGAGCATGCCACATTTTGTTCAGCCCACCTACAGTGAGTCCTTCAAGTTCAGACTCCTTCCTGTGGCATTCAAGGTCCGTCATGACCTGGCCCCATCCTACATTTTCAATCTTAATTTCCATTATTCCTGTTCATGTATCCAATGAGCCAATCAAACTGGAAATCCCTGGCCATTCCTTCAATGCTACCCAGATTTTCCCACTTCCGTCATTGTTCCCTTTTACTGAAGAGGACTTCCCTTCAGCTCCGCAAATGAAATTACTACACACTTTTGAGTGTAACTCCAGTGTCACTTACTGTAAAAGCTTTTCTGATCTCTCTCATTCCCAGGGGGAAATGGTAGTTTTTCTGAATTTTGAAGTCAATTTTCTTATGTCATTTTTAATTTTGTATGATTATTTTTATATACCTCCACTATCGATTGCTCTTTAGCCCCGGTTTTCAATATTTCCCACTAATATCATTTGAACAATTTTTCAAGTGCTTGGTGTTTGGTCATTTTAGTTGCTGTTTAGACTTTGTTTCTGGCCTCTGATCCTTCTTAAGCTAAAAGTATCTGTTATGTGCTTAGAGGACATCCGGCTTTGAGGCCCTTTGGGACTGCGCATAATTTTGCCTGGAAAAATCCCAAATGCTGTAGTGAAAATTGTTCTCCTGGGTATTTAGTTCTATCGATAGGAGGTTGTTTGTGTCTCTTCAGTTTTAATATAGTGTTTTAGTTAAGAAATAGCAAAAAAGATTTAAACAAGTATCACCAAGTTAATATTGAGGTACCATTTTATCTGACATCCCCCAACTTGATCGATTCTACCTTTATTTTTTTTAACATCTTTATTGGAGTATAATTGCTTTACAATGTTGTGTTAGTTTCTGCTGTATAACAAAGTGAATCAGCTATATGTATACATATATCCCCATATCCCCTCCCTCTTGCGCCTCCCTACCGATCCCACCACTCTAGGTGGTCACAAAACACCGAGCTGATCTCCCTGTACTACGCAGCTGCTTCCCACTAGCTATCTGTTTTGCATTTGGTAGCGTATATATGTCAATGCTACTCTCTCACTTTGTCCCAGCTTACCCTTCCCCCTCTAGGTGTCCTCAAGTCCATTCTCTACGTCTGCGTCTTTATTCCTGTCCTGCCCCTAGGTTCATCAGAACTATTTTTTTTTAGATTCCACATATATGTGTTAGCATAAGTATTTGTTTTTCTCTTTCTGACTTACTTCACTCTGTATGACAGACTCTAGGTCCATCCACCTCAATGCAAATAACTCAATTTCATTTCCTTTTAATATTCCATTGTATATATGTGCCACATTTCTTTATCCATTCATCTGTCGATGGACGCTTAGGTTGCTTCCATGTCCTGGCAATTGTAAATAGTGCTGCAATGAACATTGTAGTACATGTCTCTTTTTGAATTACGGTTTTCTCAGGGTATATGCCCAGTAGTCATATTGCTGGCTCATATGGTAGTTCTATATTTAGTTTTTAAAGGAACCTCCATACTGTTCTCCATAGTGGCTGTATCAATTTACATTCCCACCAACAGTGCAAGAGGGTTCCCTTTTCTCCACACCCTCTCAAGCATTTATTGTTTCTAGATTTTTTGATGATGGCCATTCTGACCGGTGTGAGATGATACCTCATTGTAGTTTTGATTTGCATTTCTCTAATGATTAGTGATGTTGAGCATTCTTTCATGTGTTTGTTGGCAATCTGTATATCTTCTTTGGAGAAATGTCTATTTAGGTCTTCTGCCCATTTTTGGATTGGGTTGTTTGTTTTTTTGATATTGAGCTGCATGAGCTGCTTGTATATTTTGGAGATTAATCCTTTGTCAGTTGCTTCGTTTGCAAATATTTACTCCCATTCTGAGGGTTGTCTTTTTGTCTTGTTTATGGTTTCCTTTGCTGTGCAAAAGCTTTTAAGTTTCATTAGGTCCCATCTGTTTATTTTTGTTTTCATTTCCATTTCTCTTGGAGGTGGGTCAAAAAGGATCTTGCTGTGATTTCTGTCATAGAGTGTTCTGCCTATGTTTTCCTCTAAGAGTTTGGTAGTGTCTGGCCTTACATTTAGGTCTTTAATCCATTTTGAGTTTATTTTTGTGTATGGTGTTAGGAAGTGTTCTAATTTCATTCTTTTACACGTAGCTGTCTAGTTTTCCCAGCACCACTTACTGAAGAACCTGTCTTTTCTCCATTGTATATTCTTGCCTCTAAAGGTAGAATCAATCGAGTTGGGTGATGTCAGATAAAATGGTACCTCAATGTTAACTTGGTGATACTTGTTTAAATCTTTTTTGCTATTTCTTAACTAAAACACTATATTAAAACTGAAGAGACACAAACAACCTCTACCTTTAAAATAACTGTGATATCTATCTCCTTCTCTCCATTCCCACTGCTGGTGCCTCATTTCGGACCCTCACCACCTCTCTCTGCCACCAGTTTCTTCCCACTGCTATCTGTCTCCAGCAGACTTGTCTCCACTGAAAACAAAGTGGTGATGCCACTCCTCTGCTTATACACATTTTTTGATTCTCTGTTCCTTCTAGAAGTTAAATTCACCTGTGGTACCTCAAGTTCCCTTTAGATTCCCAGTTGCCTTCCCAGGTTCATCTCTAGCCACATACTCAGCTGTCTCTCCTGTCCCGGCCATGCTGAGAGTTTCACTACTCCAAGAAAAGCCCATGATCTTCTGAGGCCTGAAATATCCTCCTTATTTCTTACCCTGGCCAATTCCCATTGATCATTTAAAACCAGCTCAAATATTGCCTTGTCTGTGAGACCTTTCCTGACATCCCCAGAAGTGGCTTCTTTTCTGTTTTGCTATACCATTCATTCATTCATTCACATATTGAAGTCCAGATGGTGAAAAATGCTGGGATACAATGATATGTAAGTCCTTCCGTATGGGCTGTAAGAGGCTGTGCAGAGAAATGTACAAGAAAATGACAATACAGAGGGAATGGAAGGGATCAAATTGGAGAGATCTCAATGCACTAGAAAGAAATACTAAGACTTAGTGCCTGATTAAGTGCATGTGGTGAAATGCACAAAGTGGAAGAGAATAGAATAACCCCCAGATTTCTGCCTTGAGTGATACAAGAGGTATGTGAACATCCATGGAGATAGAAATAAAAGGAAAAAGCAGATCAGATGGGAAGTGTGAGTTCGGTTTTGAGGTGCCTCTAGGATATGAGTGGATATGTCCAGCACACAATGGGATATATGGATCAAGAGCTCAGATGAAATATATTTTGGGGAGAATCCAACAAGTAAATGGTAGTTGATGTCTGGGAGACTTCTGAACATACCAGGTACTTGATTTATACCTTTCTTTTGTTTCCATACCATATTGTATCATGATGTGCCTTGTTTCCCACATAAGGACACAGACTCACTTATTAATTTACCTTGTTTCCTGTCACACTGCTTTGTGCATAAAAATTTCATTTCAAATGAGAGAATGAATATATGAGTTCACTCAGCTGTGCCTTAATGATGAGTGAGAGAAGAATGTAATAATTTATTTAATAAATAATTTATTGAGCACCTTCTATGTACTGGGCATTGTCCTAGACACTGGAAAGATAGCAGGGAAAATGACAGTGAGGGGACAATAAGAAATAATGCCTGATAATAGCTAATACTATGGAGATTTAATTATGTGTCAGGCCTTATTTCAGTATTTAATATGGATTTAAAATGTTAATCCTCATAAAATCCTATAAGATAGGTGGTATTAAATTCTATGAGGGAAATTAAACAGGGTAATATGGTGGCAAGTGACTTGGCTGGTGGGTTGGTACTTTGGTTAGAATGGTCAGAGAAGGCCTCTGAGGTTATATTTGAGCTGAACTGTGAAGGAGCTAGCCATCAGGGGATCTGGAGGAGGGATGTTCTAGTTTAAGCAAATTAAACATTTTCTTTTAATGCTAAAAGAATAAAGACTTTTCTTAAGCATTGAAGTTGCATTCGCTAGCCTTCAAATACACTACACCTCGATCCAACTACAGTTAATCAAACCAGCAGTAGTTCTTCTCATACAGTGTAAGGTTAGGGCAAAAGGCCTTTCAATGTACATTAAGACACCCACTTAGCTCCTCTGGATGGGGATTAGGGAATTACACTAATGTGTAATGAAGATTATCAGGGAAATTATATGAAAACAAATGTAAAGAAATGATTCTGATTTTAAAGTAGACTAGGTTTGGAAACACTATTGAAAAGAGCAAAATCATAGAGGTGTGCCTGCTTTGCCTGTTTACCTGCTCAGACTAAATTATTAATGAGAAAGTTCTCAAGAACAAGCAATTATAAGTCATCCCTTTTTAATTCATTTTTGCCCTCTTCTGCATAGGTATTTTGCAAATAAATCATATTGACACATAGCTGTTACTCTGTCAATCATTTAGGGCAACGATGAAGGTGAGTAGCTGGAATTGTACCTTTATTTCCCTTCCTATTCTCAGATGGAGTTTTTGATGAGACTGTGATGGCTAAATGGAGACAGGAAGTTCATTAAAGGTCTGATATGTCTGTTCTTAAAAGGAGCCTCCGCTTTCAACAGTGAGTTTATCTATAATAATCAATAAAAGAAATCCTCATAGAAATACCTCTCAAACTAGGGGCATGATGAAAAATTAGTACCATACTGCAGGAAAGAAGCTGAATAGGGATCTTCTGATTCAGTTGCCCTATTTTACAAATGAAGAAAGGCCAAGTGTCTTTCCAAAGTCACAGCCTTGAAGTGATGGTATTCTGGGTAGCATTTCTTGGTAGACTAGTGTGTTTGCCTAGAACTTTGCATTTATAATCTTATCTATAGATTTTGATCATTTTAAATAGAAAAGGATAGAATTATGGTTAGTTGTTGTTTTTGCCGTTATTGCTAGACCCTGTGCTAGACACTGAAGATAGAAGGAGGATGAAAAGACACTATTTCAAAGGGATCAAAGGCTGGTGAGAGGCTTGGAGGGATGTGGTTAGAATTACCATTGTTCTCTGAAAATAGAATTTTGGCTATTTTGTATGTTGCATTTAAAGCCATCTGCCAGCTTGCACTCCAGGTCTAGGTATCTAAGTAATACACAGATCTACAAAATGCACAAAAGATTACAGAAGGATGAATAAAGTGTAATATTTTCATCATGACATACCATTAAATCCCAGCATCTTCTAGTTAAAAAGTTTAACTATGCTTCCCAGGTTTTTGATTTTATTTTATCATTTGCATCTTTCATATCCCTTCAAGGGAAGCATAACTGGAACACAACTACTAGTTGTATTTATGTTAAACTTCAACTAGTTGGTTATCAAGGCACAAATCTTGCTTTGCTGAAGAACTTTTTAGACTTGTTTTTATTAGTGTAGTGATTAAGCAGATCTGTGGAAAATGGGTACTTCCCAATTTCTTGAAAATGTAAACATGTTTTAATGGTTTGTTTCAACATGTTTTACTTTCTATGTTTCAGTAGTTAAAGGCATATTACTGATTTGAAGACAAAGAAACTCTTAAATTAATTAATTTTACATTTACCGATTATGGTAATTTGTAGTTAGAAAAATTTGGTTATCTTGAAAACATTTGAAACTAATTTTTCTTAGCAACTAAAGTGGTAATGTTCGAATGTGTTACAAAACCTTCAACAGTGACTGGCTCTGATTTTCAAGGAAGTTAAGGTACATTACTTCCTTAGAAATCAGAGCCAGTAGGTTGGAATTTACAAATGAACTAAGATCCATTGACAACATTTTCACTATTAAGAAAATACATTTAAAAACCCATTTAAATATGGTTTATTTACCAGATCCTCAATAGAAAGAATATCGTGTTCATGATTTCTTCCTGCTTAATATTTGAATTTTTTAATAATGCAGTTCTTTCCTTTTAATGATTGTCTCCTGGGTGGTCCATAACATCAACTTTGTTAGGTTTGCAAAATAGATTTCTATTTCAAATTTAAGCACAAGAGAAGGCAAAACATGTTTCTGGTGACATTGTTTGTAGGGAGAGAATAGGAAGTCCCAGTGAAAATTCCAGAAAAATGGTTTATCTTATCTAGAAAAGTCTACTGCATTAGAAATGGGCCTGTGATTAGTTCACTGGCTTCTTCTACAAAAGGGTTTTTAAGTAAAATTTTATAGGTTCAATTGAAAGCAAAAGGATAGTGAATGGAATTTAGTCTTACTCTTCCTGTTGCATGATTCATTCCAGCTAAATTTTTTTAATAATCACTTTCATTATGAACATTCTTTAATGAAAGTTTAATGAGTATCCATATCTCAGACTAGCTCAGGAATTTTTGGAGGCATTCAGAAATTCCTGAGTATACCACATGGGCAGCTGAATGCTTTGGTGGAAGGGCAAGGTAGGGTCAGAGAAACCTAGGAGGAAATCCTGGCTGTCATCCACTAGCTGTGTAACCGAGCTGGTTTATTAAGCTTGCTACGTCTCAGTTTCCTCACTTGTAAAATGGGGAGCAAAATAACCACCGCATAGGGTTACCTTGAGAAGAAAGCAAACTCCATTGTATAGAGCATGTTGCAGTGTTTTGTTAGTTTTACTTGGCATCCTTTTTCATAAAAATAATTCTTCAAAAGTTCAATATCATCTGATATTGACTATAGCTCACAGAATGAAGTGAATAAATAGTCCAAAGCCGGGGTTGGGAAGCTGTGGCCTCCCGCCTTTTTGGTAAATCACAGTTTCATTGCAGCACAGTGTGCTCGGTCATTTAGGTGTAGTCTATGGCTGCTTTCCCACCACCACAGCAACACGTTGCGACAGAGAGCTTGTGGCCCATAAAGCCTGCAATATTTACTATCTGACCTTTTACAGAAATAGTTTGCCAACCCCTGATTGCTTAATTGATATTATGGAGTGTCATGGTTTGTACAAATGGGAGGACCCACGTTAAGTGAGGTGCCATGGGAGGGGACCACAGGATTACTTAGCTATTCTTGGGGTTAACCATAAAAGTCTAAGCATTCTCTGTGATTAGTGGTGGGGTCCCCGGAACAGATGAGAATAACAAATCTGGGACCTACAGAAGGGGACTTGGATAGGACTGAAACTCCTCTTGTGGTTCAGTTTCAGAGCAGGGATTGATATCAGATTCTACTGTATGGCATCCTTTATCAGCCTATGGCTATGGAAATTGTTCAGAGCTCTCATCACAGTGTGGATTCTGTCATTATAAACAGGTCCTGTGTATCATTCTAAATCCCGAGTTACAAGATTACCACCAGTCTATCTATCTAGAGACCCTGAACTGAGTAGATTTTGCCTGGTTATTGGAGTGTATGTTTCAGGGGCCAGAATAGATTAAACTCTGTGTGTGCTACAAATTACCCGAAGGTTCGACACCACGTTTAGCTTAATTTAATAATTTTAAAAATATTTATTTATTTTGGCTAAACTGGGTCTTAGTTGAGGCATGTGGATTTAATAATTTTGATAGATTTAACATCAGAACAATTGTTGGCCTCTGAGAAGTCTCTTTCCTTTTTTACTGTAAGTGATATTCAGCTAATCTCAAAGTCTATTTTTTCTCCTGAATTGATCTTTGGGGAGTTAGACAATACAATAATCATTCCTGAGAGCTGTTTAGTGCTTTAGAGTTTACAAAGTGCTTCCATTTACACAATTTCATTCAAATATCAGCATCACCCTACAAGTTAGAACAATTGAAATTATCCCTTTTTTACTGATGATGAAAACTTCAGTTTCCAAAAAGGTAAGCCACATGCCTAAAGCCATACAGCTCTAAAGAATGAAACAGAGACTTGAATTGGTTTTCTGACTTCATATCCTGTGTTTTCTCTGCCATGTCATTTTGTCTGATGTTCCCTTTCAGCCAAGTTTCTTGAAACTGGCTGAAATGGGTAAAATATAAAATCCCATTAGTTTATAGAATAATCATACAGAGGGGAACACACAGAGAATTTTATATAAGAAAGGAAGATCATTTAAACCTGAGGTTGCAAACTGTTCAGCCATAGGTCTCATCTGGCCTGCAGCTGTGTTTGGCTGAGCTTACACAGTATCAGATATACACAGTTTTATTTTAAAAAGGCAGGGAATTAGCTGTCAGTTAATATCACAGATAAGTCCTGACTTCCAGCTTCTTTAGACAAGTCAGAAGATCTGGCCATATTGCTCCCACATTCTGACATGGCAATAAGGCTAGGTTTAAACACTTAAACACTTGTGTCCTTTGGAGCAGGATTTGCTCCCCACTTTCCATCAGTCTCTACCACTCCCTGTTGTCCTCCCGGCCAAACCCGCTCCAATCGTCTCTAGTAGCTGTCTGGCTTCTCTACGCATTTGAGTTTGTGACCCCTGATCTAGACTAGAATACTCACTTTGTGAATGAGGGAATGAGATGTGAAGTAGCAAGGTAATTTGGCAGCATCAAGATTAGAACTTGTTTTCCTTAGACAGAGTCCTTTCTCGAGCTCTGGCACCATGTCTATATTATTCTTCAATACTGAAGAATAACAGAACAGCAAGGGCGTAGGGATTAGTAAAGAAATGATGCACAGTTTTTAAATAAACTGATAATGTTTTAGTGAGGGTCTGCTATACATTTTATATTTATGCCACATGAGCCATATGTCAAATATTTCATTATCAGACCATGGTTTCAGTTCCTGAAAACATGGTCATGTAAACTGAACGAATGGAGTTTATTTTCTATATTGGAGAAGTTGGTTGGAGGGTGTATTTTTGAATGGATTTCAGCACAGAGACTGAGTTTCAGTTTTAGGAGCAGAAGTATGTTTTTCTTTTGTAGATAATGGAAGCATCATCAGGCATGTGATAAATTCTTCCTTTGTGGAAGGCCTCCTGCTACGCAATACTGTATGTTAAAGAAGGAAAGACAGCCTGAGAGATTGGAGAGAGAAGTGGAGGCTGGGACTGACTGAAACTCTGTCACAAGGAGGAATATGCAGAGGCCGAGTGTGTGTCAGTGGTTTAAAGGAATTGATGGTCGGACCTACTCAGAGATAGGAAAGGGTGTTGGGTATACAAATGGGCTGAGTGAAGCAGAGTGTTTATCACTTATTTTTTCTGAAATGTAATTTCTAGGATGGATTATATAGTTCAAACCCAAGGGGATAAATTATATCCTATTGAATGAAGCAACTAACTGGGGGACTTTCAAAAAATAACTTTAATAAACAAAGACTAGTTGGCATTATTTTTTGAATGAATCTTTACAATGTATAAAACAAAATGTTAGATGAATACATTTCCAGACAGTTATGATTGCTGTTCTTATTATTCTTCATTCAATAATTATTTATGACAGTTTGCTATGTGTAAGATACCATACTAAGCAGTGTGAATACTAAGCCATGGAATATCCAATGGTATAATCACTAGTCCTTGCCCTTGGATTGCTTTCGACCTAGTTGGGCAGTTAAGACAGGAAGGTTGGGAAATTCTGTATAAGACAAGCCCATGTGAGTCAATGTTTTGGCAGTTTAGGGGAAGAGACAGTACTCCTCCTGACTTGATCTGGAGAAAGACCTTCTCAGGAATGAGGACTAGGGGTTTGCATTAGACCTTGAAGGATGAGTAGGATATGAAACACCAAAGGAATGGTAGAAGTTTCTTTAGAGAGAGCTAGTGGCAGAACAAAGGCCCCCCAGCAGTGAGCTGTAAGGAGACAAATGTGACTGAAGTAGACAAACTTCCTGGCAGAGTGGAAGAGAGAGCTGGACCATTGGAGGGTGCTGAATTTTGAAGGGCCTTGACTCCCCAGCTAGAGAATTTGCATTTCAAAGATATGGTTTCTATAGTTGATCAAGGGAGCTTGGTGCCAAGATTAAGTGTACACTTAGAAGTGTCTGGGAAAGGATAACTCTTGGTGGAACTTGTAAAATGCCTTTGCTAATAGTTGCAATTTAGAAGCCCGTTTGCTCAGGAGAGAACCCAAACCTTCCTAAGTAAAAATAACTCCCTAGACTCTCACTTGGAGTCCACTTGGAGACTCCCCAAGGCATAACATACAATGTGCAGAGACCAGTGTACCACATGAAGGGCAAATGCACAGGGCATTGCCTACCAGGAAAAGAATACAGTTGGAGAATTTTATTTTGCTGAAGATAGTGTGAGTCTGGAATGTTATTTTATTATCAGTCTCCGTAACCGCCTGTGGGAATCACCTTATATTGGAATCCTGATAAAGTGTCTCATGTTACAGGGCACTCACTCAACTACCTTATTTTGAACAGCAAAGTACTATTTGGGGAAAACCCATTAGACTGAAATGACCTCACTCAGTGCTATTTTTATTTGTTCACAGAGGTGTGCTGACATGATGGGTCAAAAAAGAGGCAAAGCAATTTAATACAATTTCTGTTATTATTCCTGGAGGTATGAGTTTGCAATGGCAGGTACTGCATATAATTTTAAACATGCCTTTTAAAGCAGTACAGTAGGTATTTATATTGTGGATATCACAAATGTATACCTCAGGACAGAAGGAAAACAGCTCTCTAACCTAATATGACTGGAAAGTCATGACTTGTAAATGTTCTTTCTAACAATTTAGACATATGTGAAGATGTGATTTTTAGAAAGCTGATTACTTAAAGTTTGAGTAGAAATGGAGAGTCTGGATAAAATTGTTGCATGAAAATTGCAATATTCCAAAATTAATATATAATTCTATAGGATGCATGTTTTAAAAGATGGACAACTCAATTACTCATATAACCATTAGGTTTGAACAGGTATTTATCATGGAGGGTCATCATAAAGCCAATTAACTTTTGTCACCTGCTATTCGTTTAAATTTACTGTGCTCCTACTTATTCTTCTTGCTCTTGTTTGGAGTTTAGATACAGCCTCATGACTCTTCCAGTGACGTCCACTTCCTCTGAAAGGTTAGGAAACAGTCTCTGTTTAGTGACTCATGTTCCCAGTCCAGGGTATTTATCCCAAACTTCAAATTGTATCCAAGTTACAGCTTCCCCATCATCCCAGGGCAGGGCTGTCGCAGGCTGGCTGTCTGCAGTGGGAGATGTCGGGACTCTTCTCTCTCTCTCACTCAGTGCTCTGTTTCTTCTCCTCTTCAACCAGCTTGCTAACCTTGAAGCACGGTGGCGTGTGTAATCAGAGAGAGGAAAGGTTGGGCAGGAAAGTACTCACTATCTTCCGCGGGTTCTGGAAATCTCTCCATCACTGGGAATTGCTCATCTATAATTTTCTTACGTGGGTGACAGCATGTCTCCTGGCTGGTCCCTCACAATGCTTTGCTGGGCTCCCAGGCTTCTGGCCGTACACTTCCAGGTCCTTTAGTTGAGGCCTCTTACTTGCTTATCAGCATTCTTCTTTAAAAAAAATTGTGGTAAAATATATATAACATAAAATCTACCATTTTAACCATTTTAAAGTGTACAGTTCCGTGGCATTAAGTACATTCACATTGCGGTTGCGCTGTCACCACCATCCATCTGCAGAAACTTTTAGTCTTTCCAAGCTGACTGTGTGCCCATTAAACACGAACTCCCCATTTCCCCTTCCCCTGGCCCCCGGCAACCACTATTCTACTTTCTGTCTCTATGAATTTGACTACTCTAGGTACCTCATATCAGAGGAGTCATATACTATTTGTCCTTTCATGACTGACTTATTTCACTTAGCATAATGTCCTTGAGGTTCTTCTGTGTTGAAGAGTGTGTCAGAATTTACTCCCTTTTAAGGCTGAATAATATTCCATTGTATGAATATACCACATTTTGTTTATCCATTCATCTGCTGATGGATACCAGCGTGCTTCCACCTTTTGTCTCTTGTGAATAATGCTGCTATGTACATGAGTATACAAATATCTGTTCAAGTCCTTACTTTCAAGGTTTGTTTTTTTTTTAATATGTTCAAAAGTAGAATTTCTGGGTCATATGGTAATTTTATATTTAAGTTTTTGAGAAACTGTCACACTGACTTCCAAAGCAGCTGTACCATGTTACGTTGTGTACCAGCAAGGCACAAGGGTTCCCCACCAACACTTGTTATTTATTTATTTATTTTTGACAATAAAAAATCCTAATGGGTGTGAAGTGGTATCACATGGTGGTTTTGATTTTTGGTTTGCATTTTCCTAGTGACTAGTAATGTTGAGCAAGGAATGTTTCATGTGCTTATTTGCCACTTTGTATTTCTTCTTTGGAAAAATGTCTATTTGAGTCCTTTGCCCATTTTTTAATTGGGATGTTTGTGTTTTTGTTGTTGGGGATCAGAATTCTTGGTTAGAATCTAAGGAGATCTCATGCTGGCCCCTGTGTGCAGTGTCACCTGGGTCTGGGGAGGACACAGATGGCACACTCCAATTGAGGAACTGGGGAGAGTTCGGTGAAGGGACTCTTCATAGAAGTGTAGGCAGGGTTAAGGAATGCAAATAAGGGATGTGAAACACCTGTTAGTGGTGTAAAGCCATTATTGCCCCTGGGCTTGGGGGACAAAGGAAGGAAGTGGACAGAGAGCCCAGAGAGACCTATATCTGCTGGAGAGGACTGTCCAGCAGGAGGAGTGGACTTCCCAAGAGCCTCTGTTAATTTTCAGTCAGTAGGGAGGGAACAGGGGGAATAAACACCCCCTCTTCTCTCTCCTCCCTTGCTCTGCTGGTACCTCCCATTGGGTGAACCTAGCTGGAAGCTTGGTAGATACAGTCTCTAGAGGTCAGCCTCCAGGACACAGAGCAGGATGGTAAAAGGTAGAAGCTGGATCTGGGTTCGTAAACAAGATTTCCAGCATATATGTGTGGAGTTCCTTGGGTGCACAGGACCTTCCACCATCATGGGAGTGCAGCTGCTTCTCAAGCCACAGCCACTCCTTAAATGCCCCAGGCTGCTTCAACCAGCCTCTTGCCCTTTAGAATTTTCGGGTGTGTGAATCAGTTGCCATTCTACCACATCCAGGAAACACAGGTTACTCTAAGTAATTCTGTTGAGGCTCCTCACCCTAGGCTTGAGGTGAGGGGCAAGTCCTTCCCTGGCCCCTCCCTCTTGTGGGGTGGATGAGGCTCACAGCACACCAATAGCTTTCTCCAATATTCTCCTTCACTGTCTACCTATGCTTTTATGCCCTCAAGAAAAGTGAGGAGAAGGGGTAAAACCACAAAACTGCAGGTCTTGGACAGTGTCTCACACCTCATTCTGGAATGTATCAGCTCTGCTCTAGGGACTTCAGCAGAAACTGGGACTGAATGAGTTCAACTTTCACATCCTGTTACAAACATCATATGCAATCTGTATCCCTAAAAGTTTGTGTATTTGGATTAATGTAAATATACTTTTTTTCCAAGTCATCTCAATGGGAAATGGGGAAGATTGCTTTATACTTGAGGTCCCTTTATATTTGGGGATATAAGATATGCTTTCTTTGGAAGCTTTTCTGATATAGAAACACAAGTCAATTAGAATAGCTCATGATTCCCATGAAATTTACTTAGGTATTAATTATCTTTAAAAAGCTAAAGGCTAAATTAGGAAAATAGAAATATTTCAAATTGGTAAGGTGTGCCTAAATTAAAGTTCCTACTAGAAATATTCTTGTTCAGTTCTTTGTAAGTTCAATAGAGTATCTTCCTTGGAATAAACAATTTCACATCTGATTTGTTTATACTTTTAAATTTTTGCTAATCGTGAAGACCTAATTTTTGAATTTACTTTAGAATGAGCTTTAAGCCATTTTCTTCTTCACGTGTATGATCACTCCAAGCAGATGTGTTCTAGAAACCCATTTCCCTATCTTGTCAGAGTTTCAGTGGAGAAAAGAGGATGCTGTCATCTGCATTCAGAGACAAGGTATTAAGCTGTCATTTCTCAAAGCATTCTCCTAATACTTGTCCCATAATTTTCAGGTTTTAAATGGATTTAGTGGAACTCTGGAGGTTTAACTTGTGACACATATCCATGACTTTAATAAATTACAAATATTAAATTTTGTTCTTTCTGGTGCAGATGTATTGTCATTTTGCTCTGTTTTCACTTATAACTTACATATCTCTTATAACTCCAGCCTTCTTTCTGTTATTGATGTAGTTTCATGTACTACCATTTTAGGTAAAGCCTTTCCTGTTCTCCCTTGTGAATCTCCTAAGAATGAACCCATTTTGAGAACCAGTGGTTCTTGGAGTGGGGGGCAGGGGGAAGGGGCCAGGATGGATAGGTGGAGTACAGAGCATTTTTAGGGCAGTGAAACTGTTCTGTATGATATTGTAATGGTGGATACATGACATTATGCATTTGCCAAAATCTATAGAATTACACAACACAAAGAGTGAACCATAATATAAACTATGGATTTTAGTTAATAAACATGTATCAATATTGGTTCACATGCCACACATTGATAAATGTTCCACGGTAATACAAGACGTTAATAACAGGAGAAACTGCAGCGGGGGAAGGGGAGTATATGGGAACTCTGTGGACTTTCTGCACAATTTTTCTGTAAATCTAAAACTGCTTTAAAAAATAAAGTCTGTTAATTAAAAAAAAACTTTTGCTTGTGAAGATCGGTTATGTGCATAGCAACTTTACTTTTGCAGAATCTCTTTGGTGAGCATACTCTTTTCAGGCTTACATAATACAGTTAAAAAAAAAATAGCACTCCTCTCAAAGAGAAATAATCAGTTGAACAAATCGGTAGTTATCAGAATGCAGACTGTAGCACATCCTGTTTTTCTAACTCCTCTAATTTACTAGTAAAGCAACCCAAATTGCATGGAGGAAAGGAGGACATTGCTTGCTTTTAAGGCTGCGTAAATTGTGTTAGGGCCCCATTAGAACACTGGAGGACAGTCTTCAGTACACCAGATTCTAGCATTTTGAAAAAGTCTTGTATGGAGAGCAGGTGGGGCAGGAAGGGGAGAGGGGAGGCAGAGGGCAAGAGGGAAAGAGAGAGAGTCTGTGCTTCGTTCTATTACCTGAAGGAGACTCAACTGTAAAATAATTTTAGTGTCATTTTTTTGTGCTGACTGAATACCAAGTACCCACTCTGTGCCTGGCCGCTCCCACTTCCTCTTTCTGGTCTTGGTGTTGAAGCTCAATTGGCAGCTGAGTGGTTTCTTATGGTCTGCTGAGGTCAGCCTCTAATCATCAAAAGTGATAGGTGATGACATTCTCTTCTTAACCTGCAGCAGAGCTGCGTCCACACACACTGCACTGTTCCAGTTCTAAACAGTGGATGGTAGAAACGGTCCTTTGTTAAAGAAGCTTGCTCTCAGCTCTGGATGACCTTCCAGATTCACACCCAAAAGAGGCCTTTTCGTGACCCTGCATATGCCAACGTCTGTTTCAGACAGACAACTCCAGCAGGCCGGGAACTTGAATCTCTTCAGTGCTGTGTGTGAAGGGGCTACCTGGATTCTGAAATTTAACTAGGTTAGATCTAACAGGGTGCATTATAGGTTTGAGGTAGCATGCTGTTCCTGATCTCCATGTCCCATTCCCTCAAAGTGGAGCCATCAGAGAGGGAAAAAACAGAAGAAAAGAGGCCTTGCATTAGTCTGACGAAGTTGTGCCCCATGCAGTGAAATTTCAGGAGCTGCAAAAAGGGCCCCTTTGGGGCTTCCCTGGTGGCGCAGTGGTTGAGAATCCGCCTGCCAATGCAGGGGCCACGGGTTCGATCCCTGGTCTGGGAAGATCCCACAAGCTGCGGAGCAACTAAGCCCGTGAGCCACAACTACTGAACCTGTGCTCTAGAGCCCGTGAGCCACAGCTACTGAGCCCGCGTGCCTAGAGCCCGTGCTCCGCAATGAGAAGCCCGTGCACTGCAACGAAGAGTAGACCCCGCTCGCCGCTACTAGAGAAAGCCCGCGCGCAGCAACGAAGACCCAACACAGCCAAAAATAAATAAATAAAATAAATTAATTTTTTTAAAAAAGGGTCCCTTTGCTCCTGTCCCCCCTCCCCTCCCAAAAAGTATACTGAGGGCTGGTTCCTTTAATTCTATAATTAATCATGTGTTTAGTAACACTTGGATCAAAGATGGTCTTATGTTAAAGTATAAATATCTCAAGGGTGTTACTCTTTTCAATCATAGTCTTTATGGTGAATGAGTTGCTGAGCTCAGATATTGATAAGGCAAATGCAGCAGAAAGTCTCATTTGGGTGGGAGTGGTGGAGAGTGATTCTAAGGGACACAGGAAATAAAAACTGAAGTCAGTGGAAGAGAAACTGTACTTGTTTATCCAGTTTTCCCTGGGAGTTTCCTTGAGAAGAGTTGAGCAAGATATGTGTGAATTATATGAGTGTGTGTTTGTGTGTGTGAGTCTGCACGTGTGTGAGACGTGTATGTATTAAAGGGTATTGTGGAAGGTTGGGCTAGGAAATGACAGCTGGGAAGAGCCAGACATCTAATGTACTCTTTTTAACTAACATACATCTTCTTAGAGTGATGCTAGGTTCCCTGGAGATTTTACAATCATGAGTGCTGAGCCTGTGAGCAGTGTGTGAGCGGTGTGTGTGTGTGTGTGTGTGTGAGAGCGGTGTGTGTGTGTGAGCGGTGTGTGAGCAGTGTGTGTGTGTGTGAGCCGTGTGTGTGTGAGCAGTGTGTGAGCGGTGTGTGAGTGGTGTGTGTGTGTGTGTGAAGGGGGTGTGTGTGTGTGAGTGGGGTGTGTGTGTATGTGAGCAGTGTATGTGTGTGTGAGAGCAGTGTGTGAGCAGTGTGTGTGTGTGTGAGTGGTGTGTGTGTGTGTGAGGGGTGTGTGTGTGTGTGTGAGCGGTGTGTGAACGGTGTGTGTGTGTGTGAGCGGTGTGTGAACGGTGTGTGTGTGTGTGAGCAGTGTGTGTAGGGAGGCAGGCAGTACACAGTGATGCTTTCATGGATGTCCAGCACACCACTTTTGTAAAAGCACCATTTGTCTTTGCTTGATCTCTAGCCTGCTACATAGCAATGTATTTATTGCCCATTCAAACCACTTCCTCCTGTTACGGTGGCCTCCTGTTTCTGTGGTAACATAGAAAATCAAGAGTGTGGATGATATTGCATCGGGAAAGGTTTTATCACCACTTGGTTTAAACCTGACCAAGAAGTTGGCTGTAGAGCACCTCCACAGACAGCTGATCCAGTGACTTAAAATGAACCTGCGCCTATACCCCAACCCTCCACGATTAAGATATGCTCATCGACCCGATCCAAAATGTACAACTCCTTCACTTCTATTGCCTCACCCTCTTACAACCTTTATCAAACAGATGACACACTCAAAGGGCTAATTGAAGAAGAGTTTACAAAGATGTGGTGGGAAGGGAACCAACAAATGATGGTGAATCACTCAGGGACTAGCCACAGAAGGAAACATTGCCACCCTTAAGCCTAAAAGGGCCAGAGGAGAGAGAGTTTGTTCTTGGAACTCTGGGTGAGGGGCCTCCCAACGGGAGTTGTGGTTATGGGTAGAAGAAACTCAAGCACTTCAAGACCTTGGCCTGTCTGGGAGAGAGAAGGGGAGGAATCAACATCCTGCTATTTCTCTCTTCAGCTGGTCCCTTCATTGGCAGAACTCCAAGAGCAGCATGAGGACGAGGGCCCGTAGAGGTCGGCTTCCTGGGGCACAGAGCAGGGCAGAGAAAGATGAAGAATGGTTTGGGAGGGATGAATAGGAAATAGTACCACCTCGGTTTCCCCATATATAAAATGAAGATGTAGACTGCCAGGATTAAATATAATGATCTATATAAGCACTTATTATGTACCTGTAGCATAATTTTTTACATTACCCTGTAAATGTAGGCTAGTAGTAGTAGTAGTAATAGTAAGAGTAGGATATTTTTACTACATTTTAGCTGTACCATCCCTAACTGGCTCTACCCGTACCTTAATAATTAACTGCCATTTCATATCCCCACATTATTATGGAATAGACTTAGTAAGAACTGTTTGTTTTGTCACAGTCATACCTGTAGTTGTGAATATATAACTACATGCCTCCTTAATTGATGGAAATGTGCAGAGTTGTAATTTACTTAATATTTCAACTGTACAGAATTCTGTAGATTAGACGCATAGGGCATTGCAGCCCTAATGGATATCCATAGGAAGAAATACTCAGTCTGTTCTTTTCTTAATTTATACCACAATGCAGATTTTGGAAGGGAGGGGATGGGCCATGAACTTCAAGTTTAATGGATAGATATGGCTATGAAAGTTATATAGAACCCACTTTCCCTTTTATCTCCCCTACCTCCTATCTTTGTGTGAGAGTGTATGTATGTGTGTATCCACAGAGTGTGTGAGTTTGAGAAAGAAAACAGAGATATAGATGCCTAAGGTAGTGCAGTTACAAATAGCTAGAAGGTCTATTGAATTGTTAATTATATTTTTGTTTGGAGCAAATTATTACATGTCCAAATTGACATTTGCACTGTTAAATTACCCAAAGTGTTATCTCCAATAACCTTTGACCTCCCAGAGTTGATGACAATTTCATGCAGAGAGTAGAATCTTTTTTGTGCATCCATAGTGTATCTTAGATTATCTGTAAGAAAGGTGATGCCAGTATGGTTAAGGGGTGTGGTTTCAGTTTCATCCCAGTTCAGTAGATTATAATTGCAATGCTTTGCACCCCATAGATAGTTAGTGCAGAGATGTCTGCTTAATTTGAAGTTTTTTAAGGAAAAACTGAGATTCAGTTTAACATTAGAGATAGTCCCTTCTCTCCCAGGCCAATTTAGTGAGCTCAGAGTTGACAATGTAATGCTCTAGTAGCATTATGCACTTGTCAAAATTACTTTGACATTTAATATTCATTTGCGGGGTCTTCTGTGTGGTCAGGGAGGCCTAATATAATACACATTGAAGGGATCAGAGAAGTCATATGGTTTAAACCCTCATTTTATGAACGGGGAGACTGATGCCCACAGGGGCTAAGTGAATTATTCAGGTCACAATGTTGGTGAGCTAGAGAACAACTAGAAATCACCTTACTTACTTTCAGTTCTTATTTTGGAGACTTTTGTTGAAAAGAATCATTCGAATTTTCTTTTAAGCCTTCTTTTATGAAGACTGTGTCCTAATTTGCTTATTTAATCAAGATATTTATTAATCTTCTATTATGTGCCTATATGCCAGGCACGATGTTATACAAATGTAAAAGCAAAAACTGAGTGCTGTATACATCCTCTCATTTATTTAATGGTAGGAGAATCCTGTAATAAAGACGCCTCTAACACCAACAAGGGGTGATTGAGATCAGACTCTACAGGCGTGGTGGCTGGTACATGAGTCTGAGTCAATTTTGCTCTCTAAAGACTATTGGACCGAGAGTTAGAAGACTAGGGTAATGATAATTTAGCTAGTAAGCCAATTAGTAACTTAGTTAAGCTAATTAACTTTTCAGAGCCTTAAGTCTTCTATAGACTCAGCAAACTTTGTTAGTAAAAACTTGGGCTTTGAAGGCAGAAAGGCATGGTGGCTTTTCTGTTTCCTAGCTATGTAACCAACTCACAGAGGAATAATAGCTCTTATATAGGGTTGTTTAGAGGATAAAATGAGGTAACCTGCATTAAAGTATGCGATGTTTATTCCCTTCCTACTGCATCTATAAGTTGGGGGTAATACTGCACAACCTGTCTACCACACAGGATTGTGATTGCCATGGAGACGATGGATGGGAAAGGGCACTGTAAACAATGAAACATTACACTTATAGAGGGATTTTATAAAAATCCCTTTAGTTATTTTAATATGTTTTCTATTGAAGTTTAACATGTATACAGAAAAGCACACACATCATTAGGGTACAACGCCATGAATTTTCACAAAGTAAATATACTCATGTAACCAGAACCCATATCATAAAATGGAGCATCCTAGAAGGCCCTGTGGCACCCTTTCCCAGTCATTCCCTCACCACAAAGATGATTATCCTGATGTCTAACACCATAGATTAGTTTTTCCTATTCTGGAAATTTTTATAAATGGAATCATACAAAATGATCTCTTTCATTTCTGGCTTCTTTAGCTCCCAATATGTTTGAGAGGTTGATCCATTTGTTCCCTGCAGTTGTGGTTCATTCATTCTCATGGCTTTAGAGTATTCTGTTGGATGAATATACCACAATTTATATATTCATTCTTTAGATGATGGACATGTGAGTTGTTTCTAATTTTTAATAACTTATATGAAAAGTCCTGCAATGATCATTCTTATACATGTCTTTTGAGAACATACATGTGCATTTTTGTTGTATATGTATCTTGGAGTGAAATTGCTGGATGACAAGGTGTACACATATTTGATTTTAATAGATACAGACAAATCATTTTCCAAAGTGATTGTACCAATTTACACTTCCACAAATAGAATATTTTTTAACATCAGTAAAATTCTGTTAAATCCATAGTAGGATTTTATAGAAATACAGTTTGGATCATGTGAAAAATGGGGATGTGGTTTTCTCTGTTGTTGACATCCTATTTTAGTTTTGCTCTTAAATTGCACGGAATAGAACCTCATTTCTATTAACTTAGCTTGTGGGAAGGGGTTTGCTATTGTAAAGATTCATTTGCACTTGAAATTAGAAAAAGCTGAACTGTGTAGTTTTAGAAAGGCCATAAAAATTCAGTCTCCAGGCTGTGGGATCTTGAGTGTCCTGCTGTTTAGGCTTGCTTCTTCCTGTAAGATATGCTGGTATCCTGAGGTGCAGTCCATCCTCCCTGGGCCCATGTTCAGCAGGCAGTTACCACAAGTACTGCTGTGAGCCAGCATCCATTCTGACTGTTCCAATTGGTTTCTCCCTTGCCATGTGCTTTGTTAAACATTTGATTATCACCTCTACTTAACAGGAGCTATTCTTTGCAATCAATTGTCAGGATTTCCAGCCTTCTATCTGAACTATGTACCATTCCTAACCCAATCAACCTCTGGAAGCTACCTGCTCCAGTCAATTCCCAGGGAGCAGATGCATGTACCAGCCAGCCTTCTAGATTCAGGGGTTGATAGATACCCATTGTTTATCATAGATGCTAGATGAATTACACAGAATCATAAGAAAGTCATATGAAAATTTTAGCAATCATTATTTTGAACTAATAATGAGAATATTTTTTATAATAAACATCTTAATGCAGACCTCTACGAAGACTTGCCAATTTTTTTTTTATCTTTATAGCTTAAAAAACAAGGGGTAGAGCTTGCCATTTTGTGCTAACTTAGACTATGCTGGTTCAACTAGTGTTGAAGTAAGGAATCTATTGTGGGGGGCAAGGAGGACAGGTCTAAACAGTTCTGCACTTAATGGTCAAATGAATGTATAATATAGGTGCTTCTTATGGAACCCAAGCTATGAAACCCATTCCTGAAACTGCCACATCTTGGAGTTACTTTCTGGAATCTTTTGTTGGTTCAACGGGTTTAGTTGTAATGTGGGAAGCAATAGCCAGAAACTTACGCTCTTGCTTCTAGCTTTTAGATTCTCTCCTCAGGATAGAGTACCTATCTATTTCACCTCATCTGCCTTCTGGTGTTAGAGATAATTTCTCCTGGACACCTTCTTGGCCCAACTTATGCTTAATATTTTAAACTAATGCCCACTTTGTCATCATCTAGGTGGTTTGCAGAAGAATATGCGGCCTATGCAAATACTTTCTTACTTTGCATTCTTTATACAGACCTTTACAAGTATTTCCGCAGCACTTCTGAACTGGAGGTGGAGCCATTACAAAGTGTTGTGGATGGACAAAGTTGGGCTTCTAATGAGTCCAGGTTGTTCTTCAAGACCTCTTTCCACCACAGGCACACAACTGAAGATCCTAATTAAAGACTCCATTAAAAAGGACTTGACCTAGTCTGTAACAATTTATACATGTGATGCTTTTCTGAAAGTGAAGTGATTAATATTAGTCAGTGCATGCATAGGACCAGAAAGTCTTGTTCTAATATTATTAAACTAACAGAGTAATTAAAAATTGGAACTAAAATGTCATTTCACTGCTGTATTCCTATAAATTAAGTTAAACTTTACACAATATTTAAGGCTTCAATGTAATATATTTAGCATTCTTTTTAAAGCAAGTCTGGAAGCTAGGCCTATTTCTATAAATGTTCTGCTCAGCAGCTAGCCTTTTGTGGAAACAGTAGATTTTAAACACTTGGTTTATTTAACTTACTCCTCTTTTCACTTTCAAGAAAGTTTGAGAAGCGTTACAAGGAAGTTTAGTGGATTAGTCATTCAATTTAGTGGATCATTCACAATGTACCAATGCCAGGGAACATTTAACTGATTAAAATATTCTGAATGAATTTGTCATTTGAGAGTACTCTTTGAATGAATGTCCTTGTTATATTGAGTGTATTCTACTGATATTATTTAGGCTTGCTTCCAATATTAATTCATAAGAGGCTTTGGCTGACTTATCCATAGAATGTGTGTCCAAGTTAAGTCCATGATGTATCTGGTTATAGAATTTTTGTGGTTCTTGAAAGAAATACAAGGATTTAATGGTCAGTATTGTTTATAAAATCTAGGGTGGTAATGTTTAAAGGTTAAATTTAGTGAGATGATTAATTTTATAACTATGTTTAGGTAGCAAACCTTAAATAGTGGAAAAGATAGATTCTTTAAAAAATCCATAATATTTAAAACCCAAGTATTTAAGAATATATGAGTCTCAGTCTTAAATACAAAAAATCTTAACGTCCAGCATTGCTTATCAGCATAAACACCTCCTGCATCCTTTTGTATAAGAGGTTTCTTAAGAGAGAATAGATTTGCCATGTCAGACTGATTATTTGAAATCTAAGTTCTGTTTCCAATTTCAGATTCTTAAAAAGGTCCCGCTTGGCCAGTGAACATGAAAGTGCTTACTACTAAATTAGCTGTTGCTGCAGAACATGAAAGGAAATCATGAGGCCATTAACACATCTAGAAATAGTCCTTTTCTAGCCTTCAGTTCCTAAAATAGCTTAGTGAAAATAAAATATTCAGATAAGGTAGGGTAGGAAGGTGAGTTTTTAAATTATTTTCTTTTTAAACTTTCCTCCCGTCCCACCCTCCCTCATTTCCACCACTCCTTTATTTCTCTTTCTCCATGTGTGCTAACTTAAAACTTCACATTTAAGATCTTCCTGGTGCTAAGTGATGGGAACAGTGAAGTACACACATTATTTTTGTATATGCAATGAGCGAAAAAGAAGGGAAATTATAGCAAATTCACCATTAGATTTCAAAGGTTAAAATGTCCTTCCTGTACCAGCATTTGATGTGACTTTCAGTGGAACACGCCCACTCTGTTGATGGAGAAGGAAAGTTCTCCTTCAGGGGCTGAAATGGAAACTATGCTTTATTTTCACGCTGAGAGTTCCTCTAGGCCAGTGCTTGAGAAAGATCATTATTTCCTTCATTTGTTTATTTCTTCAATACAGAATATTTATTGACTGCCCACCTATGTTTGGCACTGACTTTGGTTCTGGAGTCCTGCCCACAAGATTGAAGTGTTAAGGAAGAGGAAGACGTTAATTAAAGACACACATAAATATCAACTGACACAATGGGATGAAAACCTATGCGATGCCATGAGAGTGTGCAACATGAGGGAGGTGGTCAGGGAAGCCTGAGCCTGGTTAATTGGGCAAAGGGGGCAGAGAAGGTGGCTCCAGGCAAATCTCCTGAGGAGGGGGAGGTTAAGGCTGGTGGCCGGGAGAGTGGACTGTCACACAGAGCAATGCCAGAAGATGCAGGGGACTGCAGGCTTCTTTTCAGCCAGGCAGATGATGCACATTTCTTCAACTCAGACTGTCCCTTTTCTAATAAAAAGATGGGAACATCCACATCTGTACAACACAGCCCATGTGTGTGTGTAATAGCGACTTAATAAATACCTACTGAAATAGGAGAGCTGATTAAGGCACTTAGGCCAACAGTTGTAGAATGCTTAACACATTCAGAGATGATTCCTGTGTGTCTGGAGAAGAATATTTTAAACACAGAGAAGAGAGAGTCAGTTTAACAGTTTCTTTCCTTCAAAAGAAGCAACATAAAAGGATGGGGGTTGTTAAAAGTAGGAGTGAAGTGTTTGATGACAGAAACCATGAGAAAATTACGTTAATGATGTTGTGATTCAGAAGTAAGTTATTGCTGTTGAGAGTGATAATGGCATTGATTTTATGAAGGGCTGTTCTTTTTTCCCATTAAATGTCAGTGTGTGTGTATGTGTGTGTGTACATGTGTATGTGCATATTTGAGGCCAAATTAAATTTTGGTAAAAGAGGGTAGCGTTGCCAGATTTAGTACATAAAATATAAAATGCCTAAGTTTGAAATTCAGGTAAATTAAAGAATAATTTTTCATATACGTAGGTCCCAAATACCCTACAAGAGGGACATTTTCCTCTAAGAACTTCAAGGCTAAGTTGTCCATTTTCCCATATTTTAAACCATTGCTTATACACTGTTTATATTTGTATTTATTTATTCTCAGTTCATTCCTGCCGCATGTATTTTTAGACTCTGAATTTTCTCAACAGTCTGGAACCTCTGGTGAGTGTGCAGGAACATGATGGAGGACCCCTTTCCTGCTGATTTATAGCTGAGGCTCTGCCCCCTTGCTCTGGGCTTCTGTCTCTCCAGTGTTAATATTCCAAGAATGAGACTGGAGCATTTTGCTAACCGTGGTGCCCTTTGGAGCATTGAAACAGAGGGCAGCTTTTGCTACAGAAACCTCATAGAATGATTGTTGATCTGCCTTCTAAAAACTGAGTTGTACCCCAAAGCCTCTAACCAGTTTCATAAGGCATCTGTTTCTTCTTCATAAGAAGGTCTTTCAGGTGAGCAATGGGAACGCTTGTAGCTTTGCAATGCCAAGTAAACAGCTCACTGTGTGTAGATACCATGAAATAGAAATAGATCTATGAAGATAAAGATTAGAAAGTAATCTCTACAAATGAAATTTTTTGCTTTAGGTGGGAGAATTTTAAAATGTTTCTCAATATTGATGATGATGTTGATGAATTAAAAAAAATAGAATCAGATTAGGAAACATGAACGAAGCTGTAATATAAATAATGGACTGTTTTTCTAAAGAGGAAAGTAGGAATTTAAAAACTGGGATGTTACTATGAAGATTGATGTGTCAGATAAAACACTGTCTATAAAAATGTTTTGTAAACCATGAAGTATTCACACCCCTGCAATTTAAAGGCAACACATTATTAGAATTAATACATTCCCTAAAATGAGTAAATTTTTGTGCTTTAAATGTTAAGATATTTTGAATGAAAATTGTAGACCATCAAAGCCAGGTGGCATTGAAGACCAGCTGGGCTCTTATTTCACTGATGTGGCTTAGAAAAGGGAGATGATTTGTCTTAGGGTCATCTGGCTGATTAGAACCTGGTAGAGAATCCAGATATCAAGATGAACTCTCTAGTGCTCTTCCTATTTCACTTAGCTACGTCAGTTTTGAAATTTCCACTATGGGGCTCAAATCTGTGTTGCTGAAACTTTCGTAGAAGGAACAGGTTATTTGGCATATTTCACACATAGCACAGATTATAATCCAAAGGGATTTCATGGTGTATTAGTTTCCTGAGGCTGCTATAACAAATTATCACAAACTTGGTGACTTAAAACAACAAAGCTCTGGAAGCCAGAAGTCTGAAATAAGGTCTCAGCAGGGCTATACTCCCTCCAGAATCTCTAGGGGAGAATCTGTTCCTTGCCTCTTCCAGCTTCTGATGGCTGCTGGCATTCCTTGACTTGTGGCTGCCTCACTCCAGTCTCTGCCTCTGTCTTCACATTGCCTTCTCCTCTGTGGTCTGTGTATCTTATCCCTTCTGCCTTTCTCTTGTAAGGATACATGTGATGGCATTTAGTACCCACCAGGATAATCCAGAATAATCTCCTCATGTCAAAATCTTCAATTTATTCACATCTGCAAAAATTACCATATAAGGTAATATTCACAGGTTCTAGGGGACTGGTATCTTTGGGGGTCACCATTCAGCCCAGTACACACAGTAAGGAAATAAAATTCCTTAGAAACCTAGAAATTGAACCAAAAATTGTCCTACCCCCCTCATTTGTCTGTATTCTCTTCTGATAATTACTAGCTGTTAATTATATTGTAAAGTGGTTTTGGAGGTCAAGAACCCATACAGAATAGCAGAAATTACCAGTCTCAACAGAGACAACTAACGTATATGTGTGTGATTCAATACATGTATTAAAAATTACATGTATTGTACCAGCAAAAGAGCCCACTGATGTGAAGTTTCACTGAAATGGTGCAAAGAAAAGATGTTAATTAAATATCACTATTTGTATCAGTGGAATGTTAGCCCTCTCTTTATGAGTCAGTTATGCTGATTTCATCAAAACCTTAAAAGTATACGTTTAGCACCTGGCTGTACTAAAGATTTCTATAACTGTTTTCATCAGGAAGTTGTTTAAAGTTCCGATTCCACTCCTCATTCTCCACAACCATTGATATGTCCTAATTTATTTATAATTTACACCCTGACTACCTCCAAAAAATATAAAGTGGCTTATAAAAAAAGGTATATGCAACTAGAAATAAAATTTCAAACAATTATTGAGGGAGACGAAAACAAACATGCCTCCCAAACCTAGGCTAATATATTCATTGAGAATGAGTACTAATACTTATTTCTAAGCTCCCTGGCAGCCAAGGCAAAAGGGGTCTCCAAGAGCAAAATATAATGCTCATTATTTCAGTGTTTACTTTTACTGCCTTCCCCCTTCCCAAGCTGAGATTGTTATAGAAATATTAGTAATCAGGTCCAGTTTTAGTTATTAACTCCAGAAGCAAATTTAAATTTTGATTTTCAATCACAATAAACTCTTCCCAATTTTTATATGCTCTATTACGTTTGCTTGAATAATTCTTTGGGCCTGGTTTTGGATTTTATACAGTGATATTGAAAATCAATCTGTGATGGTAAGTGCTATGACTAAACAAGACGTCATCATCCTTTATCTGTGGGCATTTTATTAAGACGGGTGCTTTTCCCTCAAGGTTGTTTTTTGTTTCCAGCTGAATCCCATTAATTGATTCAAGGTACCTTTTGAATAAATCTTACCTGGAGACTCTAACCAAGTCTGTGTACCATGCTTATAACTATTACACTGGGAGGTGGTTTGCTGTTTTATTCAACCACAGCTTAACTGAAAATCTTTTGACTTTCACTAAGAAAATCTGAGAAAGCATTCCATAGATAGTCAGAACTGAAGGCAAATATGGGCAGTGATTAGACCAATTATAGATAAATGGGTAAGGAAGCTGTGAGGATATGTGTCAGATGAATCATTATCAGACACCAGTAAACCAGCACAATTGGGGATTTAGACAACTTTGTGGGCTTAATGCATCATTTTATATAGCTAAACCAAATTAAAATGATATTTTGTGTGAACATTAAACTTTTCTTTCTTGAGGCTGAATACTCTGGGGGATTTGGCATAATAGAATTACTAATTTTCAGCCCAAGTAGTTCACACCTCTTTTGAGATCTTAATGTAATTTGTGGCCGGTCGAACATGTGCAACTGTGAAGCAGTGAACTCTGCTTCCTTCGTGGCCACAGCTTTTGCCCCTAATTCCTCTGGCCTGTTTCACCCTGTGTATTATTGCTTCCAGGCTGAACCAGGAAAAAGAATGTTGAGAACTGGTGTGCTACCTATGAGGACATGCTCTGGTTTAGAGATTCTCTGGCTATCTTAGGTAGAAGAGTCTGGATTAGAAAGAAAAGTGACATGTGTTTCAAAGGAATGGAAATTCTTAGGCTTTAACTATAGTTTATTAATTAAGAGCATAGCTCTGGCTCAAGTGTCAGACTGCTTGAGTTCAAATTCAGATTGCTCCATTTACCATCTGTGTGACCTTGGTCAAGTTATTTTTCCAATCATCAGTCTCCTCATCCAAAAAATGGACACAATGATAGGACCACAAGTTAGTGGATTCTGATTAGAATTAAATGTACTAATATGTGTAAAGCAGTGATTAGCACAATGCCTGGCACATGATAAGCTCTCAAAGGTATTAGCTCTTTTTTAAAATTTTTGTTGTTGATGTTATCTTCATTATTATTACGTGGGAAAGTTTGTGCTGAATAATAAATGATACTGGATTTTTTTTTAGAGAGAATATGTGATAACATCTGTAATGAGTGCATAAACAATTCTTGCATTTCACCAAGTGCCTCATTTATTTTAAATGAAAGATTCATGACTCAGTTCAAATGTACAAGTAGATTAGCCTTTGCAAATAATCCATTTAATACCGGCTACAATATGTGGCAATTGTTTTAAAGTCCTTGATCTCTGGGAGATGTGCAGAGGACATCTGTCTGTGTAAATTGCCTTCTTTTTTATTTCATCAACTCTGAAAATGTAGGTTGATTGCAGGATTTTTTTTCCCCCAAAGATTTTTGAACCTTATGCAATTTTGTATACCTGTAGCCAGTGAAGTTATCCTTATTGATTTCTCTGGCAAAATCACTGAGTCATTTTGTCTTAATGTTTCAGAATCTATTGTCTGCTTTACCCTTGGCACTTACATGTTCAGAGGCTCAGAAGAAAATAAAATGAAGGAATAAAGTGGGGAATTTCCACCCCACTAGAAACAGGGTGGCCAAAAAAAAAAAAAAAAGACAAGATATATATCATGTTTTCCTTTTATTTCATTAAATCTGAAATCTTGGGAAGATTATGGCTACCTGTTGGGCATCTTGCTGCTCTTGCCTCTATATCTACCTATCTATCTACTTATCTAATCTATATCATTTGTTTTAGGGGCACAAAAGAGTTTAGCAGGATTACAAAAGCAGAGTAAAGTGTCATTGGAAGATATATTTACAAGAGTGGGAAATGGTAACTACTTAGCAAAAGAAATAAAACATTATTTAATAAAGTATAATTTTTCCACAGATTCTTCACAATTTAAATAATCGCTTGAAAAATCAGAAAGCAAAATTTATTTGGCCTAAATCTAGTTGGTTTGTAGAAAATCTTGTTTGTTACGGCGAGCAATTAATTAAGAGCTGTTAAGAAATCACTGACTAAGTAAGAGATATATTGACTGTTTCTTGGTATGGAAATGGTTAATTTCTTCAACAAATATTTACTGAGTAGGTTAGATACTGTTTTAAACACTGGTAATACAAATGGTGAATAAAATGATCTACAGTCCAATGGGGGAGACTTACAGTTCCAAGTTAACAAATAAGTAAAAATATAATCACATATGTAATACAGGTAGTGCAAGACAATGAGGGGTGGTCACCGTGATGATGGTGGTGGTGCTAGTAGTAACCTACCTTAACTAGTGTGCTCAGAGCATTGTGCTAGACAAATGAGCCAAAATTTTGAGTGTAATTTGTGGCCAGTTGAGCATGTGCAGCCTTATATGACTATCTCTCTGAAGGTAAACTTATCTTACAACTTTACCTGACAAGATCTTTTCAAGATTACAATGGATTTTATCTGTTGGAAAACATTTAGGTGAAATGTACAATGAGCCTGAGATGTGGATTAAAAACAATTTTTTTTTTTTTTTTTTACTTTCAAAATTGCTACTGTGGCCTGTATAATACCTTGTAAAATAACAACATGAATGACTCGCTCAGTGGGCAGGCAGATGCTGTTGGGAAGGGACAGATGAATGGTTCCAGTTGGTAGCAGCACCTTTGAAGTTCTGGCTGATCAATAGAATCTTTCACTTTTAGGATTAAGGTGGGAACAGCTAATTAACAGGAGAGCACGCTGGAAAAAGAGTAAAAGATCTACACGCTAATGTTACTTGTGTTGTCCACAAAAAGCAAACCGGTTTTCTGTGAGAAAACTGTTTTCCCCTAACTTGAAAGCGTTAAGAATTTGTTCACCCTTGAGCTTTCTTTGATATGCCTCCCTTCAAGTCCCATATGGCTCTCTCCCTTCTAAGAAAGCCTTTAGAAACTGATGCTCTATGCCTCCGTGTAAGCACCAGAGGCTGTGGCCTAGTGGAAATGGTTTGGGGTCAAAAGTAGTTCTAAATTCAAATCCTGGCTGTGACTCTCTCCTGCTGTGTGATTGGAACAAGTTATTTAACTTCCTTGATCGACAGCCTCCTTGACTCTAAAATGGGAGGTATAAAACCTCCCTTCTAGGGTTGTGTGAGGATTAGTGAGATGGCCATAGGGAAAGCGCCTTGTACAGTATCAGGCACTTGGTTCTGCTTAATACTGAAGGCTCAACTCTGAAAGCATTTGAGGTTACAAAGCTCAGTGTCAGGTTATTTTCATGTCGTTTCATCTGTGAGCCTCATTTCCCCCACAGTGTGGTGAGAATCTTGAGGGCAGGAAACAAATTTCATGCTTCTTTTCTGCCTTCCATTGCAGAGTCCTCAGAGCCAAGTCAGCACTTAATAAATGTTTATATTGCCACTTCTGGTCTGTGTTTTGAAAAGTTTCTTAAAATTAGGGACCGTGAGGGGCATGGAGTGTGGTGCTTTTCACACCGTGCTCCCACGGATTTTGGTGGGGCGTGATGATGGGGGAAAGAAGGTGGCGCCATATGAAACTGACTCTCAAAATCACGATGGTGAGTAGGAAAATAAAGTGTGCCATATCGCTTGATAATCTCTATGCATAGCCAAAATTGCATAATGTATTATGAGTAAACCATAATGTAATGTGTGATGCCCGTTTAGCCCGCTCCAAAACACAATGGGAATTCACCTTGATAAAGAACAATAGTCATGGGGCCAAGACCTTGGATTCTCACCAATTCTAAACATCTGCTTCCTCCTGAGACAGTCTGGAATTATGAGATTCCGCCTTAGAACTGGGCTTGGGAGCAGAGGGCCTGGTTTAAATTAAATCTGAGGAGACCTAGGTTGGCTGACCATGTAGGATGGTAATGCCCTTGTCCCACTAAATCTACAGAGGTTACATTCTGTCCTACAGTGGAATATTTCCAGAATTTCTGTCAGCACTGCAGTTACCTACCACAATAAAGGAATCTAGGAAAAATCTTCCACATAGCAGGCCCTCAATACTTATAATGAAAGGAGAGAAAAAAGATGTTCTCTTTGTATATCTCTATATTCTAACACCATATAAAGATTTGGACAGACCCATGTAGTATGTTGTAACAATATTTGGCTTGTTGATTTCTCAGCTCTAAGGAAGTCTTTGCTTCTGGCAATAGGGACAGATAATAGTGTTCTTCTCTTTATTGCTTTGGGAATAACATAGTTGTCCAAAATGCTAGACTTTATTCTGCAAAGTTACAACCTGAAACAGATTTTTTAAGTAATTTTATATGTATTCCCTGAGCAATACTGGTCCAATATTCATTCATTCATCAGTAACTTTATTTAAGTGCATACTGTGTACTGTTCCAGGTTGTGTGGGAGTTTCAAAGATAAATGAGGTTCTGCCTTTGCCACTTAAGACATTACAATTATTTGTTATATAGACACCATAATTTCATACCTTGAAGCAATTACTACAATGAATGGTAAATGTTTTTACAATAATATCTCCTTTATGTGACATCATGAGAAATTCTGAATAGATGAATTTCCCTCATTAACTTAATTGCATTATTCCTAGAAACTAACATAATTTCTAATGATAGTACCATAAAAAGCAGGACTACTGAACACCGTTTTCAGGATTTCTTTGTGGTTCTTTTGATTTCCCATTGGGGTGTTAGACAATATTTGGTATTTTAAATTCAACTTCATATACATTTAGTTTCATTTACTTAAGTTTGTTTTTATTTTTAGGGATTGCCTTACTTTTTTCCTTTTGATTTAACTTTGTTTTTTAATGATCTAAAACGAGTGCATGATTCTGAAATCAAAACTATAAAATATGGGGCTTCCCTGGTGGTGCAGTGGTTAAGAATCCGCCTGCCAAGGCAGGGGACATGGGTTCGAGCCCTGGTCCAGGAAGATCCCACATGCCGCGGAGCAACTGAGCCCGTGCGCCACAACTATTGAGCCTGTGCTCTAGAGCCCATGAGCCACAACTACTGAGCCCGTGTGCCACAACTACTGAAGCCCACACGCCTAGAGCCTGTGCTCCACAACAAGAGAAGCCACCGCAATGAGAAGCCCGCACACCGCAATGAAGAGTAGCTCTTGCTCGCCGCAACTAGAGAAAGCCTGCGCACAGCAACAAAGACCCAAAAATAAAATAACTTTATATAAAAAAAAAACCTATAAAATAAGGTACATTTGGAGCAATCATTCCTGTTCACTCTCTACCCATATTTAAAAAACTAATTTTTAAAATTAAATTTTAGTCTATCATTTGTTTTTTTATTTTTGAAAATATAAACAAATATATACACATACATAGAAAAATAAAAGGCAAATATGTGAATATTTATACATATATCTATTTATAAATCCTTTCCCATTCTTACACAAATATGGTATAATAGATACACTCTTTTCGACCTTGCTTTTTCCACCTAACAATAGAACCTGAAGATCACTCTGTTTCTCTTCATAGCAGCACAGTGCCATATTACATGGCTACACAATATTTTATTCATTAGGTTGCCTATTGAAAGACATATGGCTTGTCATATCAGACTTTGAATAATGTTTCCCAAGTGGGAAAGGAAATGGGCTGATCTGAATGTCTATCTCGGTGGTGGTTATGTTTCATTGCAGACTAATATTTAATATAAATCAGTGTGTGTGTGTGTATGTGTGTGTGTGTGTGTATGTGAGTTTGAATATCATTTTTTCAGTTATGGCGCAACCCTGAGGAAAACACTGGAGTCCTAGACTTTTGCACCCAGTGCAACTAAAACTGCCAAGACACACTCCCTCTCGAAGGACGTATCATGGATGGTCTGGGAAAAGTCCTATGTAAATGTTAAGAACCCAGTAAAAGGAGTGTTTGAGGGGTGCTAATTATCACTTAGGACTTGTCTGAAAATCTGAAAAATGTTAGATTGTGAATTTTCAAAGTAGTGATTAATAACCTGCTTAGATGACTGATTTTGGAGCCATTGGACCAAAACTTTTGTTCAGATTGAAAATAAGGTAGGATTGATCATATTTGTGATGGGGTCATTTGTTGTCTGTTTATAGGCTTGGTTTTCAAGGCTGGCATTAGAGTCTTGTAAAAAAAAATCCTGGGCACTGTGTCTAAGGTCTTGGTAGAGGTGATCATGTGGGTGGTGGTGTATTTACTGGTTTCATGGACTCATGCAGTATTTGCCACAGTGTCCTCTTGGGAACAAAGTGTATGCCTGGGAATGGAGTTCCAGGATCAAATCAATTTGAAAAATTCTGGCTTAGACAAGTTTCTTTACAGTAAGGTTTCTTAGAGCCTTTAATAACTAATATACCCATGACTTCTCAGGACAGGGATGTAAAATGCTACTTTTCACAGACTTGTTTCTTTATGCAGCCTATTTTTTCATGGAGCACATTTTAGGAAAGTTGGATGTAATGGTTAAGCTTCTTATAGTTATGAATGTGAGAGTGAGTTGGAGGGAGAGAGAGGATGAATTGAACAGGGTACTATCATTCCTCTGTTACAGGGGCTGAGACTGTGGCTCAGGTGTTAGCGACGTGCCTATTCTGGATTGAAGGCAGATCTTCAGACTGTACATAATATGGAAAGATTTGAAGATATAAGAAATCTGGAAAGAGTTTAGTAAAAATACCAGTTGCTACGTCTAATGCAAGATTTTCCCAGCCTCACTAGGACTTTTTATTTTAAGAATAAAAAATTTTCTAGGCCGCGTATAATTTCAGTAGGAATGGGATTAGGATTGCCACTGCATTTCCCCTTTCTGTACAGAATTTTAGATGAATGTATAGACATCAGATGGTGGGTCCTTTGCTTCAGATGCCTTGCAGTCAAAACCCTGATAGGAGGATTTATTCTGTTTTCAATTTAGCAGAAATAAGGAATTATTTTTATCCTTCAAATAGTTACTTTTTTCACTCTATATTTCCCATTTCCTAATTTTTTTTCTCCTGACCAGAATAAATCTAGTTATCCTTCATGTGACAGTGGAAGAGAAGCCACAGTCATTTTCTGTACAAAAACCTTCTGTACCTCACATCGGTGTTGAACTTTTTCTGTTCAGGGAGAAGGATATTAATTGTCTGCTTTCTCACCAAGTTCCTTAGCTTCTAATGTTCAGAGCTGTTATAAAAGCAAATCTGAAATTTTGTGGAATTATTTTCCTTGATTGAGGTGACAGGGTTTTTTTTGTTTGTTTGTTTTTTGGCCGTACCATGAAGCATGTGGAATCTTAGTTCCCCGACCAGGGATTGAACCCGTGCCCCCTGCATTGGAAGCACAGAGTCTTAATCACTGGACCGCCAGGGAAGTCTAGATGACAGGGTTTTAATGTGGCTTCTCTCTGGCCTATTCATACAAACCGTTCCATCTTGGAACTTCCTTTTTCTTTTCACAGAACACACATTTTAAGTCTATTTAAAGAGATTTCATTATACATGTATAACTGAATCACTTTGCTATACAGCAGAAATTAACACAACACTGTAAATCACCTATACTTCAATAAAAATATATATTAAAAAAAGAGATTTCAAACAAACATACAATGATTTGCGAACATTCTGAAATTAGATACAGTTGGATTCAGATGAATTGAATAAATAAATGAACGACAATTCTTAACTTGGTATATTTACAGCATATGACTGAAGGAATGACTAGATTTACTTTGTTATTTACAGCATGGTCATGAATTTTAGCTGATGTTTGAGAACTCTCTGATGCTGAGACCAAGAGTAATTCATCTTTCTAAAGACTTTCTGTCTTTAGGAAGGTGATAGTTCCTGTCTGGCTTTTCTGGTGGTTCTCACAACTTAATTATTTTTGGCATGCCCCACTGCTTACTTCATTGTACAGGTACAACACTAAAAAGTCAGAATGATTTTTGTCTGCCTTATCAAGCTTACAAAACATATTTGTTTTAGAGGGTAATTTAAAGATTTTCACAAACACAGGACAATTTTCTACTAGGTGGTGTTATTAGAAATTATATTTTTCTTGTAGTGAGGATGAGACTTGCATTCTGTTTGGGATCTAAATTGCTTTGGTGGCAGGCATTTTTGGGTATTGTCATCACTGTGCCTTTGGGGAACCACCAGAGCACAGGAAAAGCAGTATTTTAGACAACTGATAGAGGGATATACCACGTGGAATGATGGCTACACTTGGCATCACCAAATGGACACCTGAGAACCCTTTGCCGAGTACAGGCTAGTGGAAGCCCTCTGCTGCAGGTGCTGGAGTGGCTGATCATTCTTCCAGCCGCATCCCTTTCTCACTTGCTTTTGTTGAGCTGGAGAGTGGCAAATTCTGCCTGATGATAGTTCTGTCATTTCACTCTGTCCTTCAAAATTTTGGTCCCCAGAAGTACTAATAACTAAAAGGCTTTCCGCAAATTGAAGGAAGGAAGATGAAAGAAGTTTAGGAAGTAGAGAAGGTGATCATGGAGTTTTTCATAGCCTTTTTTGTGTGGTTATTGAATGTTTATGTACAAATATAACATACTACAATCATATGATGATAATAATAGTAGTAGTTATCGTTATTGGGCACTTACCGTGTGCCTGACACAGTGTAACTGCTTTAATTCATTATTGCAGTGAATTTCCTTAACTGTTCCATGAGGTAAGTGCATTGTTACTCTCACTGCAGCTTAGAGAGTTTAGTGGAGCAAGTTTGCCAAGTTTACACAGTTAGTGCACCGCAGAGGCAGAATTCTAAACAAAGTATTTTCTATTCCATTTTTGTTCTGCATTGACCCAGGAGGCAGGGTAGGTATCTGTACAAGAACTAGTGAATGTTGTAACGGAGAACATACACTTCCTGTGTTCATAGGGCACATGGATTTGCCAGATTTCCTTTTTTTGCTTCGTTTTACATTTTATTCAAAATTAGTAAGCTTAATTAAAACATCATTTTCTTAATAAGGTGCCCCAAAATGTTTAAACAAAATCCCATACATCATACCTTAGCTGCTTTAGTCATGTAATGTTAAATAAATATTTTCTGCTTTTTGTGATTGTGTAATTATTAAATTTAAAAAAATATAATTTGGTTTTACATGGTGAACCAAGAGAGCGATTTTGGGCTTGTCTCATCTCCTGGGTTGGGGTTATCAGAATCTTTTGAGTAAGTGGGTATTTAGTTTAAAACAACATTTTCAGTATTATAATTGGTTGTTTTTAAATTATGATATCTACTTTATTTAGAAATATCAGCAACATAAAAGGAAGGGGTGACCAATGTTCATTGCAGCACTATTTACAATAGCCAGGTCTTGGAAGCTACCTAAATGTCCATCGACACACGAATGGTTAAAGAAGATGTGGTACATATATACAATGGAATATTACTCAGCCATAAAAAAGAATGAAATTGGGTCATTTGTAGAGACGTGGATGGACCTAGAGACTGTCATACAGAGTGAAGTAAGTCAGAAAGAGAAAAACGGATATCATATATTAACACATATATGTGGAATCTAGAAAAATGGTACAGATGAACTGGTTTGCAAGGCAGAAATAGAGATACAGATGTAGAGAACAAATGTATGGACACCAAGGGGGAAAAGAGGGTGGGTGGGAAGAATCGGGAGACTGGGATTGACATGTATACACTAATATGTATAAAATAGATAACTAATGAGAACCTACTGTACAGCACAGGGAACTCCACTTCACTGTACAGTAGAAACTAACACAACATTGTAAAACAACCATACCCCAATTAAAAAAATTTAAAAAATTAAAAAAAAGGAAGGGGTGAGGTTTTGCATTTATTAACTATAAGATAACCATCCAGTGGTACTTTTTATCTCTTCTTGCACATCACTTTTGGTTTTATATTATTGTTATTCATATGTATGTCTTGTTTCCCCCTATTGAATTGGAGGCTCTTTGAGGTTTTGTTTTGTTTTCATTTCATAGGTCCTCGATAAATATTTGAGTCACAAATGATTGAATATTTAACTTATTATTAATTTTGTGCCTCTCAATATGTTGGGTGACAATCAGAAACTGATAATTATTGTATCAAAAATAATTTGAGACCACAAATCCCATAGCATTGTTATGCAAGGATGGCACCTATAGACATAGGTTATCTTTTGTCCTTTGGGTATGTAGAATGAGTCTGTAAATTTAGTGGAAGTGAAGCTTATTTCTGCATGTGTATTTAGAGAGATATAAAATATTGATTCTCTTCCTTGGAAAAAAGAAAAGTTAATGACTAAAAATTTCTTTGTGATCTCTATGACAGTTTTATCACATATATCTCCAAAAAACTAATCATTTTCTGAGAACAAATCTGTCTGTGTGCTAACAGACTGTGAAAATCTATCAGTTGCTTTTCTTTTCTGCCTTTCTTTAAACCAAAAGCCAAAAGAAGTCAGCCTTTAAATATTTGGAAGTTTTTCTCTGAGATACGGCTGTACTAGGCAAACACTCTGGCATTAACATTTCTAAAGCAGGCTCAAAGTAAATGAGATATAAAAAAAAACCAAACTCCTTCCAATCCCTACATTAATTGTCATTTTAATTAAAGCTTGTGTGTGTTATCAGTGGCAGGAGATTGCCCCAGAAAGATAAAGTAGGACCGTGTCTGTCTTTAGCTTTCATGAAGGCAAAGGAGTGCGCAGGAAACCAAATAGCCAGATAAGTTTGCTATTACATTAAAGTAAATAATTTGCTAAGCATCAGGTGAATCACATCATTAGTTGATTAACATCTTTTTCTTTAGATTATTGCATTTCCTAATCTAACTTATGGGTGGATTTCTTGGTTTGGGGGCTTAAACTAGTGCGCTAGCCTCTTCCAACACAGACTGTTTTATGGAGATAAAGGAATCTGGAAACAAAAAATCACTTTTTTCAGTGGCTTTTGATTTGAAAATTTATTTATTCAGGTTACTACAAGGTTGTGAGATCAAATAAGAACACACTTGAAAGAGCTTTGTAAAATGTAAAATATTACTCGTTATCATCAATTATTATTATCTGGACAACAAAGTAAAATGCCTGTGTTTATTCAACCCCTCCTTCTGACCTACACTGCTCTATTAGGAAACTGGGAATCGTCTTTGGAGTATCTGCTTAAAAGCTAAGAACTGGGACTTTGGATTTGCTGCTCAAGGATCACTAGCCCAAGCGTCCTAAACTTTACAAAATCAAATAAATATAGAGTCATCAGGCAGCATGCAAAGAACAGTGTCAACATTCTTCTCAGCTTCTGGGCCAAGCTGAAAATGTGTTTTATTGTAGAATAGGTAAAATTTAATTCTTGCTAATGGAGAACAAAAGAATAATTTTAATGATGAAGACAAACCTAGAATCTGAACCTCAAAGATAAAATGCAATCAGAGAAGCACTGAAGACTATTTGGTGCACTTAGCACCAAATCAGGAGCAAAAGTATCAGGAGCAGCACGAGCGTCTTTCTCAGGTCTTATCTTAATTAAACCTGGTCATCTGAAATAACTTTGGTGAATGCAGGGTCTCCCCACAAAGGCTCTCATTCCCTGCTGCAGAGAGAGCCACAGTTTCCAAAGACTTGTCCCTTCACCTAAGGGAACCCAGATAGAGGGGCCTGGAACTAGCTGGCTTCAAGAAGGCTCCATTGAAGATGGAGATTTGGGGCTTCCCTGGTGGCGCAGTGGTTGAGAATCCGCCTGCTAATGCAGGGGACACGGGTTTGAGCCCTGGTCTGGGAAGATCCCACATGCTGCGGAGCAGCTAGGCCCGTGAGCCACAATTACTGAGCCTGTGTGTCTGGAGCCTGTGCTCTGCAACAAGAGAGGCCGCGATAGTGAGAGGCCTGGGCCCCGCGATGAAGAGTGGCCCCCGCTTGCCACAACTAGAGAAAGCCCTCGCACAGAAACGAAGACCCAACACAGCCATAAATAAATAAAATAAATAAATTAATTAAAAAAAAAAGATGGAGATTTGGAGATACCAGGTGTTCTCAAATGAGACAGATTTTACTCGTACTGTTTTCCCATAGGAACCAGTATAATGCAAGCCCCTTGAGGACAGCATCTGAGTTTCTGTATTTCCATGATGCATACCCACACTTCACATATTTACAATATTCATGTTGTTGAATGAGTACCCTGTGCCCAAACTGCCAAAACCTATAACTCTTTTTTTTTAAATTTGTTTTTTATTGAAGTATAGTTGACTTACAATGTTGTATTAATTACTGCTGTACATCAAAGTGACTCAGTTATACCTATATCCATTCTTTTTCATATTCTTTTCCATTATGGTTTATCACAGGATATTGAATATAGTTCCCTGTGCTATACAGTAGGACCTTGTTGTTTCTATATTCTATATATACCAGTTTGCATCTGCTAATCCCAAAATCCCAATCCAACCCTCTCCTTTCCCCCTTCCCCTTGGCAACCACCAGGCTATTCTCATGTCCCTGATTATGTTTCCGTTTCATAGATAGGTTCATTTGTGTCATATTTTAGAGTCCACCAAAACCTATAACTCTTTATCCAACCTCATCTTGTTTACCTTTGTGCAACATTGAAAATCACACATCTCTCCTCCTGTTTGACACTCTCTTTCTTAACTTTCCTGATTCTCCTTTTACATGATTTATTGCAACTTCTTCTATCTTTCTAAGTCCCAGTCTCTACCCACTCAAGCTGGCTACTTCCTATGATTCTGTTCCCAGCCCTCTTTTTTATATTCTTTGTCTGGCTGGCCATGCATCAGAATCACCTAGGAGCCTCCTCTCCACACCCACCCCCTATCCCATAACACTGTGTGTATGGAATATACTTTTCTGAAATGTCCCTTTATATCTCAGTGTCTATTTCTAAAAACAAGAACATTCTCTTACAGAGCCACAATTATCGAAATATAAAAATTAACATTACGATTATCTAACTTAAAGACTTGGTTCAGATTTTGCCAGTTGTTCCACTAATGCCCCTTATAACAAAGGGAAAAAAAAAAAACAATTTTTGTGGTCTAGGAATTCAGTCTAGGATCACAAGTTGCATTTTACTCTAATTTTCTGCAATCTCTTTTAACTTGGAGCAGTTCTTCAGTCTTTCTTTGTTTTTCATGACCTTGACATTTTTGAAGTGTACAGGCCAGTTATTTTGGGTTCCTCTGATGTTTCCTAATGATTAGATTTAGATTATATATTTTTGGCAGAAATACCACAGAAACGATGTTATGCCCTATTTAATGTCCATATCAGGGGCACAAGATAACTTGTGCTATTATTTGTGGTCACTTAGTGAGGTGTCTGTCATATTTATGCACTGTAAAATTATTCTTTTCCTCTTATAATTAATAACTATTTTGTTATAGCAAACAAAGGTAAAAAGGTAGAAGCCTAAAATGAAAGGTAGAAGCCTAAAATGAACCCATGTGGTATTGGATTGGGATTGGAGATATCAGTATGAACTCATGGTTTTTATATCTATATAGATATAGATTCTATCTTTATCTATCTATCTATCTATCTATCTATCTATCTATCTATCTATCTATCTATCTATCCATCTACCCATCCTCCTAGCTCTATCCATTTTGAGGACAAAGAAGAAACGATAACGGTAACAATGAGCACAATTAGTATCATATCTTGTTTTCTAAACACCAGTCTTCAACAAAAATCAATCAAATCTTTCTTGCTGGGGTAGGAAAAGAACAAGATAAGCCTGGAACAGCTTGTTTTGCCAGAAAATAAGGAAGTGAGCAAAGAATGATGGAGATATGTCAAAAGGACTCAAGAACCAGCTTGAAGGGCTAACTTCCCACTGAACATAAAAATAAATGGTAGTAACAGAATAAAACAAGAATCTATGAGTCCATACTCAAATAAATAAGAAGGAGAAATTATGTTTTAGAATAGAATTCCAAAAAATAAATGTAAAAGGAATGATTGAATGAAAACCATCTTTTGTCAGCTACTATAGTAATGGTTGTTTGAGGAAAGAATCTTCAATGGATTCTTTTTGCTTTAATATTATTAGATTTGCTCTTCCTGATTCTTCCCCACCCAGTCATTCAATCCACAACTTTCAGCACAAAATTATGTCAAATCTGTTCTTAAGCTGGCCTTCCTTCTGCCCATCCTGCCATGTGCCTGAGCATCTAAGATCAGGAAATACCCTGCTTTCCCAGTATTGGATTAATATCTTACCCCATCTAGTTAGATTCTTCAGACTTTCTAAGGAAACACTTAGCTTATTTTATATCAGTTTATATCAAGAAGAGAGCTAGAGAAATTCCCCAGAAACATCTTTCCCTGTCAGCTCATGTGAGTGCATTTTTAAAATTGCTGTTGGTAAAATCCAGATAGGTAAGAAGGGGCTATCTGTCTGGGAAACAGGTAAAAGGGAATCTGTTGGGGGTTAATAAGACTTTGGGGCCTCCTCTTATGTCCTAGGATAGATTGGTAGATAATTTCTTCTTCTGCCTTGGAGAAAAGTGTTGAGAATTAACGTTAAGTTGATGGTCATGCACAGCCTTTAGGTTTTTTTGTTTTGTTTGTTTTGCTGTTTACTTTTTTCTCCCTTGGTTCGTAATTCAGAAGAGATTTGAGGTAAGTGAGTATTATCTACTACCCCCAAATTTGCTACAGTATTATAATAAAAGCAAGCCTCTGACTAACTACTGCTGCTCACAGAAACATTTATTAAGTAAACACTTACTAGCAAGCAAGCAAAAAAAAGTTTATATAGCTTGTTTTAGAACTTGTTAGGAAGTCCCAGTTCTATTACCTTGCATAAAGGTTCCTTCAAGGCAGACAGGGCAACATTCAGAGGCTGAATTCTGTTACCCTTTTCACAACTATCAGGCAACTCCAAATCCTTTTAAACTAACAGATAGATTCAGGGCCATTTAGAGATCAAACGTCAAGTTCACCTCCATGGGGAGAGCCTTTCTGGATTCTTATATTCCGTTCACACTAGAGGGGAGAGTGTCTCTAAAGTATGTTTGCTACTCCACATATTCGTGACCATTTTTAATTTTACTTATAAGAGCCCATTTCTAACTTCTTCACAGTAATTAGTAAGCCACTAGTTTCACCAATTAACATACTAGCTAACATTTGTTATACTGACGATCAAAGTCTTAAGTGTTAATATGGATAATGAAGTACTTATACTGCCATGAAAATAGGGAGAATGGAAGTGGTGGTTGCTTCTGGAGTGTCACCTTTCCTATAAGATATGGGCTGAATGTGGAGTCTTGTTTAGGGCAACCTACTGCCCCTAGAGTTAAAAACTGAACTAAGTAGCATGCACACAATATCACACGGTCCATGCTGAAGTCTTAAAAAGTAAATTATACAAGTTGCAGTGGACTTGGGGGAGGAGGAGGTGGTCTAAGCACCAGGACATACCCAGGAATTCCAGTTCCAAGAGGTTCTCGATGAAAACAAAGTCCGTGATCAAATGCATTGGGAAAACACTACATTCTATAGCGCCATTTTGGAAACTAAAAATGCACGTTAGCTATTTAGAGGTCAATGTCCTGCAATAAAGGAACCTGCTTAGCTTTGACCCTGCATTTCCCAAACTTAGTTGACCACAGAGTCCTTTTTTTTCACCGCACTCTTGAAATTAATTTTCCTTAGGCCATACTTTAAAAATCACTTCTTTAGAGATTATAGAAGGAGCTTTCTTAACCAACATCCACTTAACTGACACTCAGCATTCCCTTCCTAAAATTTGGGACTGACAGTCTTTTCTCTAACATGCTCTCCTATCACTTGAGTTGTATGCTTACAAAGAGTCAATTGAGTTGTTTCCAAAACCTGTTTATTCCATTGGTACTTGTAATTAAAATTGCATAACTTAATTAAATATTACATAATCCTGTGACTTGTGAGTGCAAATATAAGGAGTTATTGTTTCTTTGAAAAATAAATTGAATGCTTTGGAAAGACACAGTCAAGGAGAATTGCTGAAAGTGTTGTTAAATTAAATGAGAGCAGGGAAACTATCAAAGATTTGGGAAAAAATAATAAAGTATTTCATGTGTAGATTGCTTTGCAAGTTTCTTTTATGTTGTTAATGCAATTTAAAGAAACTTCAATGTATCATTACTCAGGAAAGATTAACTGTATAACTTGAATTAGTGGATTCATTCTGAAAACCTTACATTTAAACAAAATATCTAAGGTACATATATATCAATTTTTATTATTTCCTGCTTTTACTGAATTTTTTGATTAAGTGACTAATTACAGGCCCTGTGGGTGTCAGATAAAAGGGCTTGTGTTCTAGTGAGAGAGAATTGAAGAGGAGACTTCACAAAGGGAAGTGTATATATTCTCTGTGGTATGTTTTTAAATATTCAACACAGATTTTGTCCATGTCTCTTGAGCCAGGATCGTTGTCTTTAGAACCTTTGCCCCCCTTGACTTGCTGCCTTCATGCTTTTGGCTTTATAATAAATCCATGGAATTGCTTAGTGCCCATAATGCTGTTAAACTTCTAACTTTTCTCTGAGAGGAGTCCATACATACACATATATGCATCCTCCTGAGTCCAGTCCTCTGTTTTTGATTTTGTGGCTGGGAACAAATTTTATTTATTACTAATGTACTTTTTCTATATTATTTTGTAGTAAAAGTTCTTGAAGAATGTGCAGTAAATAACATTTGATTTCTATCTGGGTTCTCTTATGCCGTGGCTGCCTACGATTTAAGGTTAATGTTATGTTTGCTATTTAAGAATTTTTGGGATCTGTACGCATATGCGCTGTGTAAACAAAACAACTGTTTTATTGTGGACCAGGTTTTTCTTTTGAAATGAATAATACAACAATCATTTCTCTGGTTTATTTAAAACTGTATTTGTACAGAGATCTGTAGTTTATAAAAGCAGCGAAACAAGGAAATGCTTTTGTTATGTACAGAACAGAACAAAAAGGGAAAATATTGCCTAATCCTTTCATTAAAGAAAAAAAAAGGGACACAGAAATTTGGAATTCACTCAATTTTTATCTTTTTATTTTCACAAATACCAGAAGCAGAGCTACAAGATAGCAATTTGTCAAGCTGCATATTAAGCTGGTAGTTGAATATGAAAAGGATATTTCCATCCAGTGCAATATTGCTTTTTTGAAACATTGAAAGCTCTTCTATTAAGGCAGTAATTGAAAGAATGCTTTAAAAAACTCCAGTGTGCTTCATTTTGACAGATCCTTTGTACATTTTTTGGAGGGTAAGCTGGTCAGGATGTAGTGGGACAAAGGGAGAAGGTGGAATTGAATAGGTGTAAAGCATAGCTTTTCACTCTCAAGAAGAGGACTAGTTGGCATGAATGTTATTGGGATCTGCTTGTAGTTGTTTTAGATTCAACATGAAAAAATTATTCTAAATTCTAGTGACCTATCTGCCCACACTTTATACTAAGCAGCATGGGTTATTTGCTATCAATGCCCATAGACATTTTAGGGAGCTTTCTTGATGTTATGTTGAAATCTTATTCCAGTGAAGTAATTTTTTTTTTTCCCCTTGTGGAATCGATACATAATTACTTCACAGGATTTGTTTATTATGGCAGTGATGGAATCTTTTCTTGTTTCTTGGTATACCTACATGGACTGTTTTGTTTATTTTCTAAGTCTCACGAAGGAGGGATGACCTCTATTTTTGTGCTATTGTAATTGAATTCTTAAACCTTTTTCTTGGGGGGTTTTCATGTTTCTGATCATTTTGTCATGGTTACCTGATTATTTTTTGCTTCTTTAGGGTCAATTTACAGGATTACAATACAGCACTTTCAGAGTGCTATATTGTGGGAGCTTTTATTATGTTAGGAAAAGTAGATTATTTTAAATATGCAATCACATCACTTATTCAGTTAACATCTGTGGGTCAGATAACTGCTAAGAACTAGAGATATTAAGATAAATGAGAGAATTTTCTGAAAGTTTGCTCAACTTTTAGTTTCTCCTTTCTCGAAAATGTATAGTATGCCATATAAACTTGTGATTGAAATGGAGAACCTAAATTATTTGCTAGAATGGGCAAACATATGTCTTTGTCCAAGTGAAAAACATGGGGGTGACATTGAAATTGGAGTTAGGGAGAGGGAATGGATCAGATTTGAACATTGTGTCCTAAATAGTACTCAGTATCCAAATTCAAGAGTAATACCTGCAATAATATTTCTTGTGGGGGTACTTACTTTTTTGAATTTTTTAAAAAAATTTATTTATTTATTATTGGCTGCATTGGGTCTTCGTTCCTGCATGCGGGCTTTCTCTAGTTGCGGCGAGCGGGGATTACTCTTCATTGTGGTACGCAGGCTTCTCTGCGGTGGCTTCTCTTGTTGTGGAGCATAGGCTCTAGGCGTGCAGGTTTCAGTAGTTGCAGCATGCAGGCTCAGTAGTTGTGGCTCACGGGCCTAGTTGCTCCACGGCATGTGGGATCTTCCCAGAACCAGGGCTCGAACCCGTGTCCCCTGCATTGGCAGGTGGATTCTCAACCACTGCGCCACCAGGGAAGCCCACTTTTTAGAATCATATTTCGTAGTAGAAGTCACAAAACATGGTGATGTTCCCAGCATTGGGGGCTAGCTGAGGAATTTAGGGGCAAATATAGGCAAAATGTGACAGAATTCTTATCAAGTGAGCATAGGCTCATTTGAAAAATTGGCTTTTGGGCTTTGCATTTTGGGCAATCAGCATAGTAGTCCCTTTTAGTGATTATTTCACAGAAGTTAATATTTGCAGCTTTTTCTCTTTGAGAATGCACCCATTGTAATACTATCATGTGGTGTTGAGAGCAAAGGAAGTAGGGAAAGGAGGCCTCTTTTCAGCTTTGTCCTAAGGCCTATTGTTGGTCTTCCTTGTCCTGGTGGAGACAGAGGAGATACAGAGAGAAACCTAGTACCTGGCAATGGTGCAGTACATCCAGGCTACAGCTGTCTGGGGGTGGAATTTTAGCTTCTGGCAAGGACCTGAGGAGGTTTATGAGCCTTCCTACGAACTATTTTCTCTTCCCAACTTCTGAGAGGCTGTCCCCATTCAGGCCCAAGAAGAATGAGGCAAATGTTGCACAGCTTTCTATTCTGCAGGCTCCATGATGAGTGGTGAGAAAACATGTCCCCATAGGTTTTAAGTCGTCTACGCAGTAAATAGGACAAAGAAAGGACAACAGGCAAATTATAAGGACTGTTTAAAAACCTGGTTGGTATGGGGTTGGGGAATTATGTCTCTTGCATAAGTTGCTCCCAGTTTGAAATCTTAGTACACTTCGAAAGCTGCTCTGTGGCTGACAGCAGTGTTAGTTGGAGATCTCTTAATCCCCATATAGATCAGCATCTCTCTAAAATAAATCACTTGACTTTTTTTTTCTGCCTAAGGGGGTGGCTTAGGAGACTAACCCTTAGATCTGAAATGTCTGCAGACTGCTTCTCTACTTGACAATTTTGAATTGTACTTAGCTTTGCTGGTCTTTTAAGCTTTTCAAAGGAAATAGATTCACCACTGAAATGCAAATATAATCATTGTTATTTTCTTGTCTCGTGGAGTATATTTTCACTGAAATAAGTAGGTAATGTAGTGTTTTCAAAGTCCCAACCACAGTGTTTTGTTTTGTTTCTTTTACATTCAGTAATTCATGTATTGTTCTTTCTAGGCAATTATAGAATTTTTCAGTCAGTCAGTAATTTACTAAGCATATATCATGTTTTCAGCACTATGCAAGGAACGCGGGCATAACAAAAGAAATCTGAGGCACAGTTCATGTTTCTGTGTAGAGTATAGTATTTGTAGAGACATGAAGCCAAGTCAGAGGAAACAAAGAACAAGAATTAAATGTTCAGCTGAGTAGTACTCACCATAGGAACCACATGTAAGTAAATACTGAATATGGATGAATGAATGAATAAATGAATGAATAAAAGTGTTCATTCAAGGAAGAAATCATTATGGACTCCATGTGTCATGGAGTAGATGGGATATGAGCAGAGCCACAAAAGATGAATAGGATTTGGCAAGTAGAGAGAAGTGGAGGAAAAATGTTCCAGATAAAGGGAGCAAAGGTGAAGGTGAGCATGCCATGTTTGGGATCCTGAGAGAAGAGACCAGGTTGACCAGAGAACAGGCTTAGTATGCAGGAGGAAAGAAAAAATAAATTTGGGCACCCCCCCCCTTCTTTGACAAGTGAATCTCAATTTTGCGCCTGTCCTCAAATGATGGGTCATGATTGGTCTAATCCACTCATGATAATTCTATTTCCTACTTTCCCAGCCTCCTTTGCAGGTAGAAGAGCCCTATGACCTCATTCTGGCCAAGCTGAAGACAGTTGATGGCATTTATGGAAAAGTTCTTTTTTTAATATGATAACATGTTTATGATAACATGCAGGAACTTCCTTTTCCCCTCTTTCCTGCATCGAATGAAGATGTAAAGTCTAGAGCCATATGGCAACTTTGCTACCACAAAGAAAAGGCTAAGAGTGTTGTCTCTGACACCACCAAACTGCTATATCTATACCAAGAGATGCCTGCTTCCTGACTTCCTGCTATGTGAGAAAAATCAACCTCTGTTTATGTTATATGTGTTGTATAACACTCCAAGTCACGGTTTTTTAAAGTTATTTGCAGTGTTTTAACATTATTTTAAGAAGGCTAATCTGTAATAGTGGGCAAGGTGAATTGGAAGGGGGTAAAAATTGAGGTGGTTGTCACAGCAACACAGGGCTGGGATGAAGATGTTCTGGACAAGACTTATGGCAAGGGGAATAGGAGGGAGGCAGACATCTCTGAGAAGAAGCCACATAACTTCAGAGTTTCTAAACAGGAAAATTAGTGGGATAGCCATACTGCTTTGAGAATATGCAAATATGATAAAAATGAATTCACTTTTAAGGCATGTTGAGTTTTGGATGGTGATGGGACATCCAGGTGGAAATGTTCTGTAAACAGTTTAGAAATAGAGCATTTGAATTCAAGGGAGTCTATAGGGTGCCTATGACCTTGGATGTGGACAGAGAGAAAAGCATTAGACAATATCTCCAATTATGAGTTGAGAGGAAGCACAGAGGTCAGTAGTATAAACATGGAGACAGAGAAAGGAGATAACACAGGGTTTGAAGATTAAATACGGTGCAATGCCATCAAAGCAAAGGGCACATAGAAAGGTCAAGGAAGATGAGGACTGAGGAGAGAAGTGAATCTGGTAAAAGCAGGACACCAATCATTTCCAAGAGAGGAGTTTCTGCAGACTTGAGAGCCACGTATCAGCTGCCCAGATCTGAGAAGAAGATGGGGTAGTAAGTGGGAAGGGAAGGGAGTAGAAACTGAAGGTGGTAAAGGAAGAGCATGCATTGAAGGAGTTGGAGATTGAGAAGCGCTGATTCTTAGCACTTAGACTTAGCAAAAGATGGTTTTAAAAAGGTTGAAAACCAAGATGGAAGTAGTTAGGGGAAAGGTCCAAACACACAGCAAAGTAAGGCTATTGGTGATGTTGGAGAAAGATTTTATTTTTAGGGAGGTTCAGATGCTCCTCTGAAGTTGGATGCAAGGACGACAAAGGAGCTGTGGAAACTAGTAGCTGGAAGCAAACATACTTGGGTGTGTCTGTCTCCACAGGGTAGGTGAAGTCAGGTGTTAGCAGCTGGGATGGTGGTGGGGAGAAGTGACGAGGGAGCCTTGGGAGGGATTAACTCTGGAGCAGCTATTGTGAGGATGTGTGTTAATGAGGCATCTGTGCAAAGATCAGCTGGCCTAACCTAGGTGAGATGGCAACAATCCTTGTCAAGGACAAGGCTGCGTGATTTTGTGTCTTCCTCAGGCAGGTCCTTAGCAGAGAACCAGGAACTGAGAAGGAGACCCAGCATCAGGTGGAGATTTCATGGGAAGTAGCAAAAGTGAGAGAGTGTAGAACAATGTTCCTGGGGAGGGAGGAAGATGAGAAGTCTAGTGTGCCAGGAAGAGGGAAGACCGTCCAGAGGATAGAGAACAGATCTGGAAGGTGTGGTGGGGGAAGTGGCAGAGAAAGGGGTTCTGACCTGAGAAGAATCAATGCAGGTCTCGGATGTGGAGCAGGACCTTGAGATGGATAAGCCCAGGCATTGCCCGTTAGTACTTGGACACATTGGCTTGTTATAAACAGAGATTTCAAAAAAAAATTTTTTTTTGGCAAAAAAACACTTGGGTGAAATTACATGCCATTTACTCAAAGTATACTGGTGTATTATTTACTTAGAAATACAATTTAGGCTGAGTATAAGTTAGGCACGTATCTAATAAGCTTTATGTCACTTTGGTAAGACTTCCTAAATATGAAATGAAAGGCATTGACATGCCAGTTCTGGCAGTATTTTACCCTTCCACGCATTCGGCTATAGGCTTGCTGGACTCAGCCTTGGGTTTCTGACAGTGTGGCTGAAACCTGCCATCCATTCACAGTGGCCTCTCCTAGTAATCGCTATGAAGGACAATATTTTAAAAAGTCCGTAAAAAGCACACTAATGAGCTAGCAGATAGCGTTTTGCATGAGACCCTAACTGGTGTTACGTCCACACTGTAATTGAACTATATAAGGAACTTTGCTCTCAGCTCAGGAGGAATCCTGTGAAACTCAAGTTTATATTAACTTATGAAGAGGTCGTTTCTGTATATTGGGACTGATTTTCATATATGTGTTATAGCACCAGTTTTATTATATAAAAACTACGTATAAATAATAAGGGATAAGAGTGATAGATGCAAATTGTGAGGACCTTAGTAGATCTTTACACTCTTATTTTCTTCTGATTTGTAAAAGTGAGGCATTATAATGGCAGACAATTTGAAAAATAGAGAAAAGGAGAAAAGAAGTAAAAATTGCTCCAACTTCCTGGAGAATACCACTATTTGCTTATTTTTTGGTGGAGGTTTTTTTTGAAACTGGAATCATATTAAACATACCTTTGTTTCCTACTTCAGTAGGTCAATTCACTTCTAATTGTAGTTTCATTTTCTGAAAACTCTCTAAAGTCAGCAAGAAAGGGTTAAGGAGGTAGCACACAACATAAGAGTTAGCAGAAAGCTTAATTTCTGTGGGAAATACAAAGGCTGGCTAATTTGCAACCTCCACTAACTTTCTACTCAGAAAAACGTGGTTGCACTGAGTATAGTCCCCATTGCCTGTGATCTTTAGATGATGTGCTTTAACTCTATAATGATTTATACTCAATTCTTTTTAGGATTAACTCTAAGTATAGGTAAAATTTAGTTTTCTACCTTGGTTTTAATTGTTTACTTACAGCCCAAAATATAGGAGTTAATTTTGGGTGATAAGTCCTTTCATGTTGTCAGATTATTTTCCTTTTAACATTTATGTATGGTTTTTTGCATTATGCTTTCTAGTGGAAATCAAATGTCCATTAGAGTGAATCAACTGACTCTTCAAGTCAGATTTGCTTTAATTTTCCAGTGTTTATTGAGCTTTATTTAATACTGTAGTTTTTTGAGGGTTATGAATCTTAGGAATGTAGAGAATATGAAACATATTACATTATTTTAGGTGGAAAGTTAAACCATTTGTAATTTGGATATGTTGTCCTAATTTTTGTTACACAGGATACTTTCACTGTTTTTTTAACTGCGGAAATATTTGGTGTGTCAGTTCATCTTGCTTTATAGAATTTCCATTTTGAAATTGAGGACAAAAGAAATAATTATTTTGCATTGACATATTTAATACAAGCACTTGAGAAGTAACTAGGAGTGGGAGAGAAGGGGGAAGTTATTCATGGATATGCATTTTGGAGTAAAGAATTTTAATTGCCAGAAATCAATGGGTCTGCCAAAGACTCACCTGTTAATTTTTAATGCATAAGCATTTGCTTAAGAACTGATTTATTTGGACTTAAATGAAACATAAAAACAAATGAAAATTGTCAGTAATAGTACATAAGTGCCTCATTGAGTTTAGCTGCAGTTATCTCTGGAATAAAATACTCAGGGATGAGGTGGGATGTAAAGGGGCACAAAAATCTTGGACATGAGCCCTGCCAGGGCACAGGTGTACCACTTAATTTGATAGAGATCTTCAATGAGGTATATATATCTTACCACTCTTAATTTCAATTTAATCAGCAGTCAAAAACTTCCTGTGGAGTTGAGTTTGAATTACAGTGTTGACTGGTGGAGTGCTAATATATCATTTGTCTTTTTTGATGTTTTCACAGTTTAAGTTTGAGGTTGACAAACTATGGCCGGTAGGCCTAGTATAACCTGTCCCCTGTTTTTACAAATAAAGTTTTATTGGGACACAGCCACATTCATTTATTTACGTATTATTTATGGCTGCTTTCACACTACAATGGCAGAGTTAAGTAGTTTCAACAGAAGCTATATGGACCAAAAGCTTAAAATATTGACTAGCTTTTCACTGAAAAAGTTTGTCAGCTCCTAGTTTAAGTCAAACTAGGGCCTTCCCTTCTAGTATTCTTTAAACCTGATAGCATACAATTTCTTTACATCTCAATATAGAATCAAATTACCAAGATGCTAAGGGAGACAGAAAAGAAGTGAAAAACCTGTTCACTTCCTTGGAGAATTCTTCAGACAAGACATATGTAAATGAAATAACCAGAGAAAAATATAACACTTTATAATCAAGGACTAATTGTGTGATAGTAGCAAAAAAAAATCTCCTATATTCTGTATCATAAATGTATATGAATTGAAAGTTATTTCAATCTGGTCAGAGCCAGAGTTCTCAAAAGTACAGTGTGAGGACACTAATATATGAGATACTTTTTTGACTTTATAACTTAGAAATGGGAGCGCCAGCTTTTTGCCACACAGTTATATGGTGGGATGTAGATTATCCAGAGTTCTTAAGGAGTCTGGGACTTTTCCAGAAATCATAGAGTCAGAAAGTATGCCGAACTAGGCTTTGTTGCGTATAGGCTAGGAAAGAGGCAGTTACTTTAGGATAGTTCTGTGATCGATGTATAGGGATGCCCCCACGACTGCTTTTGCAGAAACTAATTTTAATAACACAGGTGGGGAGCCTTGGGCTCAAAACATAGTGAATTTCTATCTTCAAGGACTAAATGGTGTTGAGAGAAACAACCTGGCACACAACTGAACGTATGTAGGGAGAAGGGTGGACTTGGAAGGGGCACTAGAAGCAATTATAAAGTGGTGTGAAACTACATGCACACATGAGCAACACATCATGTTGTATCTCTAATTTGTTTCATTTGCATTTAGTCTTGTACCTTGACTTTCTTGCATTATCAAAAAGCAGGTCCTAGCTTTAAACAGTGGGGTGTTTCTTCTCTATATTGAAATGGCTGTTACAGGGCAGGGAGATGGAATTCAGAGAGTGGAGTACCCATTCACTTTGCATAAGTCTTCCATGTGCATGTTGGCAGATTAAGAACCTTGTAGAGTAGAATCATTTTGTCACACTGTACCAAATACCAAATGCCATAAGAATCAAAAGAAAGGAGAGGTCAATGTGGTGGTCTGGATCAGCTGGGAAAAACTTCGTGGAGAATATTGCATTTAATCTCAGTTTCTGAGAAGAGTATGAATTTGGTTTGATAGAGGAACAAGATGGTGACTTTAGGAGTTGAACAAGCATGTTTCATGTGGAAGAAGAGCTTGGATGGAGTGAATGGTTTATGTCTAGAATTAGAACACTAGTTGAGTAGCAAGAAGGGTGGGGAGAGGGAGCAGGTGGGTGGGGGCAGAACATAAAGGAACTAAGGTGCCATTTTGGTCAGCCTGGCTTCTGTGATTCCATTCCATTCCAGGGTTGAGTGTTTAGTGCTCAGAAGAATTACCTGAAGTAAAGCAGGGAGGTCAAGTTGTATGAGCACATCTGCATGGTTTGGGAGTCACCGGGATTGTTTTGTCTGCTCCTAGTTGTGACTGATGACAAATCACATTCCTGGAGGGAAGGAACATCAAGTGCCTCAAATACAACAGCATAAATCTTTTCTCTTAACAAACAGCACCTGAAGCTTTCTGGCTCTCTCCTCTAAACCTTTCATAGAAGAATATCTGATGCAAATAGTAAATAAATAAAATTACCTCCTGATTTTATTTCACTACAGAGCTAGTTGGGAATCCTTTGGAGAGCAGACATAGAGCAAAAGAGAAAAAGCAAAGACAGGACCCTTTCATTTCCCCAAATGGACTTTCCTGATGAGTGTTGCCTTTTAAAGAAAAGTGGATGGCACAGGAAGCCTTTCAATGCAGTTTAACCATAAATTCCCATAAGGGGGAGGGGGTGCTGTCCAATAGCCCAGGACGTGGCAGTAGAGCTGGCAGAGGCTGCAGAAGCAGCAGGGACTTACAGGTCCAGAATCTCCAGCTCATTAGGGCTGCCGTAAATCACAGCATCTTTCACGCCTTTTGAGCGAAACTTGGCACCTCCAGTTGACTACTGTGTGGTGGTCATACCGTCCCTGACTTCAACATTATTAATAGATGGCACCTTCCATTGAACAATGAAAGTGGGTGGGCCTGTGCCAGGGATGATGGACTGGGAGCCTGAAAGATTCTGCTGAGAAGAGAGTAAGAGGATGCCAAGAAAAGCTGTCTTTTTATAACTGAAGACTGGTAGATATGAAGAGTGGCTGGGCACATCTATCACCCACAGTGTCACTGCATCCTGGAAGAGCTTGTATGAAAACTGTGAGGAAGACTTTGACAAGGATGAATGCCCCAGCACCTGGATGAGTGTGGGCCTCACAGGCTGGGCTGGGTAGGGAGGGGGAGGAGGTGAGGTCTGTGATTTGAAAGTTGCCTCCTGTTGTGTCCAGTCTGATATGGAAGGTGTTCTGGCTCACCCTTGCCTGGTAAGGCCGTGGAAATGGCTTCAAGGCCTGTTTTTTTTTCTTCTTCTTCTTTTCTTCATGGTTATTATTGTATGTAGACAATGGTAGGTGAGATGTGGAAGAAATAAGAGACTTGAGGAAAACAGACTTTACCAGAAAAGTAAAAATAACTCTTTCCATTATCCAATAACATAACTAATATGTAGATGCTTAAAGATCCTCTATCTCTCTTGCATCCCTGGGAAGTGATGGGTTGTAGGGAGTGGCGGGGGGAGAAGAAAGAAAAGAAAAAAAGGTATCTTTAAGTGTATAAAATGAATATCCAGCAAAGGTACTATTTTGGGAAACTTGGGAGTAATAAAAAGAAAAGAAGAAAACACTTAATAGAACGCTTTTAGTTTAAAGCAGACTGTTAAAAGATTGTTTTGTCTGATGTGTGCTGTGAGAAGGTTTTAAAATATAAGTCTCATAACATTCCTTTGACTTACATGGTGGTATTTAAATTAAGACTTACATATGCCAGGTATTATTCATTTGGCAATTTGGCTGATATGAAATGATCTGGAATTAAAAATTCCTCTCTGGCCTTCCCCCCCACAAAAGTCTCTGTCTTATACTATTTTGCTCTCCTTGCCTCTTCTTTTCTAATTGTTCCTTTATTTTCTCTCATATGCTAAAGAACATCCAGAAACTCTCTTTAGAGGCTTCTAGGATCCTAGAAGAAGCTGTTTGTTACCCAGTCAACACCTTTGTGGGCTATTTTTGATTTTCTAAAATTGGTTTTCTTCAAGTAGTTACATTTGAAAGTGCTATGATTTGAAGGGGAAACATTTCAACCACAATGTAGAGAGTGGAAAGTAAGCTAAGTGAGTTCTGTCTCTTTCAAGTTCACATTGCTGGAGTTTCCTGGCTTGAATACAAAATGAAATCAATTTGAGGGATCAGGGATGACAAGAAAGCTGTGAACAATGAACAAAGTCATTGGAAAGGGGACTGAGAAATGGACGACAAGAGGAACAAACACACCGCTCTTCCATATCGATGGAGACATTAAACATTCAGTGGGTCTTAAAAAATAAACTTTTTATTTTGCAATAATTTTTATAGAAAAATTGTCAAGGTAGTATAGGTAGAGCCTGTATACCCTTTACCCTGCTCTTGCTAATGTTAACATAGTTTTACATTTTTAATGCTTATGATAAACATGAGTCTATGGTTTATAGATGTTACTACTTTCTTAATTAGAAAAACTTAGAAATAATAAATTTTCTACTCAAAACTTAACATTCTTGTTTACACTTTGAGACTATACCCTATTATGGTGTAAATATTATAGCTGAAGAGTTACTGGCAAGAGAAAGCAGTGAAGCAGGGGAAAGAAAAAAGAGTTTAGAGTTGGAGAGATCAAGGTTCAAATCTTGGCTGCACCATTTGACCCCAGGTATGTTACTTATCCTCTTGAGACTTAATTTCCTACAATGTAGAATGACAGTATCAGTTATTTATTGTGGGAACTAAATATAATAGAGTATATTTAGCTTATGAGCTGGTTCTTGGCCTTTTTGCTACCAGATCTGTTCCTTGTTTCCCACTCCCCTTCTTTGCATGGCAGAGGGTTCAACCCCTGCTGCCTATTTCCCAGCTCTGATTCTGGCCAATGGGAGGCACTGTTAGAAGATGGGAGAGAGTCTGCAGCTATGTTGTGTTTGCTTTGTGGCTCCAGCTTCTGCAACAGGCTCGCTGTGGTTCTAGCTTCTTCCATGACTCTGGCCCTTGGGTACTGGTAACACCACTTCCTCCTTTTGTGGGAATGTAGTAACTACCTACTGTGCTAAGCTCTGGGTTACCTCATTGTTTGCTCTTGGTTTCTCAGCTCTTCCAGCACTTGTATACATGAGGCCCTGTGTTAAATTCCCTCTCTTTTGAACACTTGGAGTGCTTTCTTTTTCCCTCAATGGACCTTTATTGATTCAATCCATTTCGGTAACCTAACTGTGAGCTACAGGGAGCTTCAATTAAGCTGAAGAGGCAAAGATCAGGAGAAATCAGGCAGTTAGGCTAATGGTAACTGTCCCTGATGGAGATGATAGGCCTTTGGAAGGGGAGTTGGCTTTGGGGTAAAAGCTATGGGTTTGGTGTAGAGCATGTCAAAGAAGAAACTTCATAATTTTACTGTCTCTGCACGCTTTGCCTTTCCCACTCAAGTGTACTGAAGCTTCAGGAGTATGAGGGAGAAAGGGTAAGGGGAGAAGTTCAGAGGGAAGACAGGAAGGCCGTGTGTGGCCCAGAAGGGAAGGCACTCTGGCGCCTCGCTCAGCCTGGAACCTATCCCTCCAACTCCATTGACTCCAGCCCTGTCACCGTAACCCCTCTGGGGAGTAGAAGGGGAGGCTGGCTGCTCAGAACTCATTCTTTGCCAGTTGGGCAGCAGCCCTTCACCAAAGGGACTGAGATGAGCAAGCTGTTCCTCTTGCCAGTGTAGCATTTGCGAGAAGAGTGCTGTGGGAGGAGATAAAAATTGACTTCCAAATGGCCTGCAGGAATTGAGAGACATTTTTGGGACCAGCTTTTAGGTCCAGACTTAATAAACAAAACAGCAGATACTTGAAGTTTTAATTTCCTCATGGGTTAAGGTAGTTCATGGTGGGGATGGTCAACATTGCTACAGCAGGCTGGAATCCACTTCCTCGGTGTGCCGGGGCATTATGGAAAATGATCTCTGAGGCACAGAAATGAGTTCGCGTCTTCAGGAACCATGTCTGGATATATTAAGAAATGACCTCAGATGGAAAACAAACATAAAATCATTCTGGCAAATCAGAGACAGCACATTATGTGGCATTCATGTTGTGTTTTGTGTGTGTGTGTTGGGAAAGAGGAGAAGAGTCTAATAAATGAAGACAAACAGGAAGCCCTTCCCAAACTCTCTTCCCAGATACTTTTCAGTCACGTTGTGCAGGTCGAAGGTTCTGGGAAGAAACAGCTAGTGCTCTGACCTGCCTTCTCCGACTATAATGTTTCCTGTTTTATAGGAACTTGGGACTGAAAAATGCACAAACCAATGAATTTAAACTCTTAAACTCATAACATTCACAGACCTCAAGGACTACTGATTGAAGCCTTTCTCTCTCTCTCTCTCTTTTTCTCTCTCCCTGTGCGTGTGTGTGTATGTGAGAGAGAGAGATTCCAGATGTCCTTGGAGTGTCACGTTATATCTCACTTCCAGATAACCTCCAGTTAATTAAATAATTGATTCAATTGAACTGAATGTTAAATGCATCAATATTCTATAGTTTCCCAAATGAACCTTTTGTTTTCTATGGTCTTTTTCAATTCTGAGTGAAAGATTTGGCTGGAGAAAACCGTTCAGAGTATGTCCTCTAAAATATAGTGAGATGAGCATGGTTTTCCTTGGATTGATGCTTGCATTAATAAAGCTTTTTATTCACAACAACCTAAATAATACAAAAGTAATATCAACTGCTGACCTCAGGGAACAAGCAGACTTTTTGATAAGGGTTGTATAGCCACTTTTACATTTCTTCCTTTCCTTTTTAATAAATGATGAAAGCTCCAGTGTTGTCATACGATCACATTTATTCATAGTGATAAGAAAGAAGCTAATCCTTGTTTCATCGCTCTGATCAGCAGTCACACAAACACAATGGAACCTGACATGCTGGCAGCCTCTGCTCATTACAGCTTTCCAACCAACCTCCAAGCTCATGGCTGGAAGTCAAATGGGGTGGGCTGGTTCCAAGTAGGAAAGAAAAATAATTGGCTTTGGAGAGAAAGGGATTATTAAAATTTCCATATGAAATTTCTACCACTTCTTAGCTTCATATGGAGTGGTAGTTACACTAAGATGCCTCTGCTGCAGTCTTGAAATGAAAAACATTCCAAGAAATGGAGAAAATTATTACAGACAACACCACTTCAAAAGCATTTCCCTGTCTTCATGCTGTTTATCTCATTATTAATTACCTGCTAATTAAAAACAAAATAGCTAGAAAAATTCCAGCAACAAATTTTTTCATCAGAGAAGTCTTTTGGTTAAGGCAGTTTTTCCTATCCTTACAATATCAAAGTGTTTTCCCACCCCAAAGGGATTGATTAGTTTTTAAAATTTCTGTAGACATCAGGGACAAAGCGTAATACTTTGTATGAAACATCAGGGTAGACAAAGGCAACTTTTCTGGCCATCTGGTTTTTAGAGACAAACACTTTGGAGTCCAACAGACCCAAGCTTAAATGCTCAATAGTCTCTCCTTGGCCTAGGCTTGAATCTTCAGTCATGTCTTCTGTGTGATCTTGGGCAGGTAACTTCATCTCTCTAAGCCTCAATTTCTCCACCTGCAAAACAGAGATAAGGAAACATCCAGAAAGACCTGTTGTGAGGGAAAAATAAAGTGATAGTGTGTAAAGAGCTTACATGAGAGAGAGCCTGGCACACAGTAAGATTCAAACCTTAGAAGCTGTTGTTTTTTTAAGTTATTGTGCTGTCTGTTTGCTTTTGTGACTATTAGCATTTGACAGTCTGCTTACTGCACTGCTAAATGTTGTCATCATAGAGTAGCCCCTGAGAGATGGTTGAGGCCTCACAGATTAGATAGAATCATGGAAGTGTTGGGTGTTGCTGACTCTCATTTGGACTTGAGGATACTGCATTCAGCCCTTGTATGGCTTTAGCAGCAATGGCAAAAAATAAGCTCAATTTCACTCTTTGCTACCCAAAATCCTTGATTTTGGCTTTTTGAATGAAAATAGATTTTATGCTTGAGGATATAACACACTTGGAGCTGCTGAGGGAGACTGCATTTGGCTTCTGTGGGTGCCCTGGTGAAAACCGAGGGCGCTTTGCCTTTCATTATATTTTTAATAATACTTAGCGAGTAGCAGAATTAAACTTGCAAGTCATTCTAATGACTACTTTTCTTAATGGAGATGAGCCTCTTTATCTCTTACTGGCTAATACCTTGTGGTTCTAAATTAGGATTCTTGATGTGATTGTATTCCTCCCAAACATTAAGAACTCATTTTACAATGGAGAGGCTCGTAATTCAAACAGCCAGGGGAGCAAGGTGTTCTAGGCTTTTGATGGCCTTAGGTTAAGGGACAGAACGAGCTGATTGGGATATGGCTGGAACACGCTCCCTAGTGTAGGGAGAGGAGGGGAGGGAACTGTCATTTATTTACTGAGTACTAGAAGCTTTGTATACATAATTTCATTTCATCCTCTCAGTGCATCTTTAAGGCAGGTATTATCATGCCCAGTTTAGACTCAGAGAGGTGATTTGTCCAAGATTACGCAGTGAATAGAAAAGCAGTATTAGAAGGAGAAGAAAATACCAGTTCTGGTTACACAGTGTATTCTGTGAAAGTCCATCAAGATATATATTTAGAATTCATGCACTTTTCTGTGTATATGCTATACTTCAATAAAAGTTACTTATCAAAGCAAATAGGTCTGCCTGGCTCAAAGTCTATGCCCTTTTCTCTCTATCGTGCTGCCTCCTAAGAAGCATATGATGGATGGAACTCCACGGAATTTCCTCCGTCAGTCACAGCCGGTTGTAGCCAGGAATAGTGCTACTCCTATTAACCAGACCTGGCTTTGAAAGACTTGGGTATTTCCAAGGAAAGATACACTCAGTGGAGTGCAGTTTCCAAAAACTGAGGGTGTATATTTGCATATGAAGAGAATTCTGAAATGTTGTTCTGAAAATGCATTGAGCTTGTTGCAGAGTTGTTCATAATCATAAAAAATCAAGGGGAAAAAACACTGAAATACCCATCAAAGAGGAATTTAAGTAAATAAATATTATGCGGTTTAAAAAACTGCTTATTTTGAATGATTCTTATGTTGTGGAGTGAAAAATGGTTATGGAACCACATACATAGTAGGATGACATTTTTGTAATTTTTTTTGTTTACATAACATATGTTTGCATAAATAAGTGTCTGGAAAGATAGTTGCTAAAATATTAATAGTAGCATCTCTGCAATTTGTGATATTGGTTGAATTTTACTTTTTTTCTATGTCTTTCCATATTGTTTGACATTGTTTTTCTATAATTCTTTTAACAGAAATTTTGTTTTAATATTTAATAAAAGAATGCCTTTAAGCAAAGGCAGCATCCTGAATTAAGTATATCCCTTCTCAAGTTGTCTACTGTGAAGGAGGAAATACTCATTTTACCATATGAGTTCTGACACATTAAAACAATATAATATAACCTTACAGTCAAACCACAAGGGAGCATTCAGGAGTAAAAAGAATCATTTTGTAAGCTCAAACACATGCAGTTACCAAACTGGCCTCTTTAAGCATTTAAGAAAATTATTTTAAGGAAATAGTTTAAAATATTAAAAAAATAAAATATTTTAATTATATTCTGTATAAGCAGATGTTCTACATCTCTGTACCAGGTATCACAGCAACCTGAAAAATGGTTGTTTTACTACCCAAATATATTTCTTGTATGGCTCATTTTAAAAAGTTCTCCATTCTCTTTAGATTTTAGTATAATGATTGAGACATATGATTGCTTTATTTTATTTTGTTTTATTCCATTTTATTTCATTCTAGTGACTTTCTTCCTTAAATCAGGCTAACTAAAGACAGAATTGAAATCATACAGATTACATATTCATGCAAAAACAGATAATAGAGCAGGATATGACTTTCTTTTTTTGTCTTTTTCTTGAAGATTTTCAAGGAACTAACATAACAGAATCCTGAGTATATTAATATATGCTATTTCATTACTTGTAGCCTCCAACACAAATTGTGAGCTCTGGCTAAGTTCCTATAATTTCTACCCCTGAACAATTAGCAGTCTCAACAACATTTTCCCCTTTTGGATAAGCAGGTCCCCCAATTTGGAATGCTGTCGCCCACACTTACTTGAATTTAGCCAGCTCAAGCCAGAAACCAGCTCAAGCCTTTTGGACACAGCAAGGTCTCTCCTTTGAACACATTAACTATGAAAATGGACAATGTGGTCTGACAAAATTCTCTTTCTGTTGTGAATTGCTATGTATGAAAAGACTTAGAATGTGTAAAAAGAAAACCAAAGGTTTGTATTTAACAAACCTCATTTATTAAAAAGAATGTATGAAATTTGTATGGAAACAAAAAAGACCCCAAATAGCCAAAGCAATCTTGAGAAAGAAAAACAGAGCTGGAGGAATCAGGCTCCTGGACTTCAGACTATACTACAAAGCTACAGTAATCAAGACACTATGGTACTGACACAAAAACCAAAATATAGATCAATGGAACAGGATAGAAAGCCCAGAGATAAACCCATGCACATATGGTCACCTTATTTTTGATAAAGGAGGCAAGAATATACAATGGAGAAAAGACAGCCTCTTCAATAAGTGGTGCTGGGAAAACTGGACAGCTACATGTAGAAGAATGAAATTAAAACACTCCCTAACACCATACACAAAAATAAACTCAAAATGGATTAAAGACCTAAATGTAAGGCCAGACACTATCAAACTCTTAGAGGAAAACATAGGCAGAATACTCTGTGACATAAATCACAGCAAGATCCTTTTTGACCCACGTCCTACAGAAATGGAAATAAAAACAAAAATAAACAAATGGGACCTAATGAAACTTCAAAGCTTTTGCACAGCAAAGGAAACCATAAACAAGATGAAAAGACAACCCTCAGAATGGGAGAAAATATTTGCAAATGAAGCAACTGACAAAGGATTAATCTCCAAAATTTACAAGCAGCTCATGCAGCTCAATATCAACAAAACAAACAACCCAATCCAAAAATGGGCAGAAGACCTAAATAGACATTTCTCCAAAGAAGATATACAGATTGCCAACAAACACATGAAAGAATGCTCAACATCACTAGTCATTAGAGAAATGCAAATCAAAACTACAATGAGGTATCACCTCACACCAGTCAGAATGGCCATCATCAAAAAATCTAGAAACAATAAATGCTGGAGAGGGTGTGGAGAAAAGGGAACCCTCTTGCACTGTTGGTGGGAATGTAAATTGATACAGCCACTATGGAGAACAGTATGGAGGTTCCTTAAAAAACTAAGAATAGAACTACCATATGACCCAGCAATCCCACTACTGGGCATATACCCTGAGAAAACCATAATTCAAAAAGAGTCATGTACCACAATATTCATTGCAGCTCTATTTACAATAGCCAGGACATGGAAGCAACCTAAGTGTCCATTGACAGATGAATGGATAAAGAAGAGGTGGCACATATATACAATGGAATATTACTCAGCCATAAAAAGAAATGAAATTGAGTTATTTGTAGTGAGGTGGATGGACCTAGAGTCTGTCATACAGAGTGAAGTAAGTCAGAAAGAGAAAAGCAAATACCGTATGCTATCACATATATATGGAATCTAAAAAAAAAAAAAAAAAGGTTATGAAGAACCTAGGGGCAGGACAGGAATAAAGACTCAGACGTAGAGAATGGACTTGAGGACACGGGGAGGGGGAAGGGTAAGCTGGGACGAAGTGAGAGAGTGGCATGGACTTATATATACTACCAAATGTAAAATAGATAGCTAGTGGGAAGGAGCCACATAGCAAAGGGAGATCAGCTCAGTGCTTTGTGACCACCTAGAGGGGTGGGATAGGGAAGATGGGCGGGAGACGCAAGAGTGAGTAGATTTGGGGATATATGTATATGTATAGCTGATTCACTTTGTTATAAAGCAGAAACTAACACACCATTGTAATGCAATTATACTCCAATAAAGGTGTTAAAAAAAAAAGGTACGTGGATTAGTCAGTGAGTTGAAGCTGTTTGTGTGCAAGTCACTACAAAGCATAGACATATTAATTCCCAAGATTGGAGACTACAGAATATCGTAATATTAAACACACTTCATCGTAATATTAAACACACTTCCACTCAAATGAGCTACGTGTTTAGTTGGTCTCATGCATTTTCCTGCTGAGCTGCAACAGTAGTTATGGATGTGTCAGAGCACTTCAGTCCCACAGTTCACCCTCATGCTGTCAGTTTGTCCGTGGAGACGGCTTATGGGAATGCATGAACACATATACATGCTCTGGAAATCTTGATAGAGTCCATCCTTTCCTCCCTACCCACCCCAAGCTTTCATATAGAACTTTTTGATTAATACATTTGATTATTCATTTTAAGTTATGTTTTGAAATAAATGAAATAGGTTAAATTGTTCAGGGAGTTCTGCCTTTGTATTACTATTTGTTTTGAAATAACAATGTTGAATTTGTTACAGGGTGAGAGGAAGGGAAGAAAAAAGACCTACAAAAACAAACCCAAAACAATTAAGAAAATGGCAATAGGAACTTACTTATGGATAATTACCTTAAATGTAATTGTATTAAATGCTCCAACCAAAAAACATAAACTGGCAAATACAAGACCTGTATATATGCTATCTGCAAGAGACCCACTTGAGACCTAGGGACACATACAGACTGAAAGTGAGGAGATGGAAAAAGGTATTCCATGCAAATGGAGATCAAAAGAAAGCTGGAGTAGGAATAAACATATCAGACAAAATAGACTTTAGAATTTGTTACAAGGTAGTGGTAGATTTCATTTCCTGAGGTGACTTTCCTTTAATGTACCATTAAGTGAAATGAACATAAAGAATGTTAATAGGATTGTTTCAGGATTAGTGCCTTATACTGATGTATCTAAAATTGTGGTTAGTAGCAGAAAGCATTTATCAACACTGTTGGGTATAGAAGACCCAGACCCACTTTTGAAAATATATCAGTAGCTGTATGGAACTTTCTACTTTACTTTCTTCGTGAGCTACTTTGGATGTAAACGAGTCCCAATTGGAAGTAAAGACTGCAGATTTGACCCAGTAAGTGTAATGATTAGAATCGGTAATGTTCCACTGTGGAACCCTAGTTCCATCTGCTTATGAAAAAAAGATTACGGGTAATTATAATTAGGAATTCAGTGTGTGGCAGTGGATTAGATGTGAAAGGAATGATTGCTGAAAGCCACTGATAATGGAGGGAGGCATAAGGAATGTGAAAATTTCATCTGGGACCTGTGTAGCACACCTTGTTAATTAGTGACTCAATCCATTTATATCCTGCAGGTAGAATTTCTATTATTTCTTGAATACTGAAAAATGCTTGGCCTCCAAATAGTGTTTCCCAGTATAATTTGTACTACCCGCACGTAACAAAGAGATGTCACCCATTCACATCCTCTATAATGACCTCTAACAGTAAAGGATAGTAGAGGTAGGGAGAGGAGCAGCTGTTACTGAAGAGGGGAGAGGGTGAGAAGGGAGCTAAGGGGAATTGGTGAAATATACACTCACTGGTGGATAGTCTGAGAGAGTGGGAGACACTGGTTTAGGAATTATCAAACCATTCCTCTCATTCGAATGCATTATTAAGGTCAATAGATATGTTGACTCCTAACTTTTTACACTCCATACATGTTGCAGGATACTGAGAGAGACGGCATTTCACCCTTTGTTGCACGACAGTGGTTAGACTTCACTAAATTACAGCTCCCTTCCTCTTCATTTGAGTACATTTAACAGTACTAGTTGTACATGTAAGTAGTTTATATAATACTGTTGTGATGAATTCTTTCTTTTTCTTTTATTGAGATATAGTTGATGTACAATACTATATAAGTTACAGTTGTACAGCATAGTGATTCACAATTTTTAAAGTTTATACTCCGTTTATAGTTATTATAAAATATTGGCTATATTTCCCATGTTGTACAATATATTCTTGTAGCTTATTTATTTTATACATAATAGTTTGTACCTCTTAGTCCCCTACTCCTGTCTTACCCCTCACTTCTTCCCTCTCCTCACTGGTAACCAGTAGTTTGTTTGCTATATCTGTGAGTCTGTTTCCTTTTTTTTTTCCACATTGGCCACTTTTTAAAAATTGAAGTATAGTTGATTTACAATGTTGTGTTAGTTTCAGGCGTACAGCAAAGTGATTCAGATATATATATGTTATTTGTGTTCATATATATATATATATCCTTTTCGGATTCTTTTCCATTATAGGTTATTACAAGATACTGAATATAGTTTCTTGAGCTGTACAGTAGGCCCTCGTTGTTTATCTATTTTATATACAGTAGTTTGTATCTGCTAATCCCAAACTCCTAATTTATCCTTCCCCACACCTTTCCCCTTTGGTAACCATAAGTTGGTTTTCTACATCTGTGAGTCTACTTCTGTTTTGTAAATAAGTTCATTTGTATCATTTTTTTTTTAGATTTTCCACATATAAGTGATATCGTACGATACTTGTCTTTCTCTTTCTGACTTACTTCACTTAGTATGATAATGTCTAGGTCCATCCATGTTGCTGCAGATGGCATTATTTCACTCTTTTTTATGGCTGAGTAATATTCCATTGTGTGTGTGTGTGTGTGTGTGTGTGTGTGTGTGTATGTGTGTATACACACACACACACATCTTCTTTATCCATTCCTCTGTCAGTGGACAATTAGGTTGATACCATGTCTTGGCTATTGTAAATAGTGCTGCTATAAACATTGGTGCTCCATGTGTCTTTTTGAATTAGAGTTTTCATCTTTTTCAGGTATATGTGCAGGAGTAGGATTGCTGGGTCATATGGTAACTCTACTCTTAGTTTTTTACGGAACCTCCATACTGTTCTCTATAGTGGCTGCACCAGTTTACATTCCCACCAACAGTGTGGGAGGGTTTCCTTTTCTCCACACCCTTGCCAGCACTTGTTATTTGTGTTCTTTTTAATGAAAGCATTCGGACAAGTGTGAGGTGATATCTCATTGTGGTTTTAATTTGCATTTCTCCAATGTTTAGTGATGTTGAACATCTTTTCACACGCCTTCTCCTTTGTGTGTTTCATGTGTATGTTTTCTTTGGGAAAATGTCTATTCAGGTCTTCTGCCCATTTTTTAAATTGGGTGGTTTGTTTTTTGATGTTGAGTTGTATGAGCTGTTTATATATTTTGGATATTAATCCCTAATCGGTCATGTTATTTGCAAATATTTTCTCCCATTTAGTAGGTTGTCTTTTTGTTTTATTGATGGTTTCCTTTGCTGTGCAAAATATTTTAAGTCTAATTAAGTCCCATTTGTTTATTTTTGCTTTTATTTCCTTTGCTTTAGGAGACAGATCCCCCCAAATATTGCTACAATTTATATCAAAGAGTGTTCTGTCTATGTTTTCTTCTAGGAGTTTTATGGTTTCTGGTCTTACAGTTAGGTCTTTAATCCATTCTGAGTTTATTTTTGTATATGGTGTGAGAAAATGTTCTAATTTCATTCTTTTACATGTGGCTGTCCAGTTTTCCCAGCACAACTTATTGAAGAGACTGTCTTTTTTCCATTGTATATTCTTCTCTCCTTTGTCATAGTTTAACTGACCATAAGTGTGTGGGTTTATTTCTGGGCTCTCTATTCTGTTCCATTGAAACGTGTCCGTTTTTTGTGCCGGTACTGTACTGTAGCCTTTTTGATTACTGCAGCATTGTAGTATAGTCTGAAGTCAGGGCACATGATTCCTCCAGCTCTGTTCTTTTTTATCAAGATTTTTTTGGCTATTCAGTGTCTTTTGTGTTTCCATACAGATTTTAAAATTGTTTGTTCTAGTTCTGTGAAAAATGCCGTTGGTATTTTGATAGGGATTGCATTGAATCTGTAGACTGCTTTGGGTAGTATGGTCATTTTAACAATGTTAGATGAATTCTTTGTTAAAGCAAGAAGTCCTTTATAACACAAATAGAAACCCTTTATTAAGTTCTCTACATTTGAATGGATACTGGGCTTTTCTCAAAGTCGCCTACAATTATATGTAATTATTCATCTCTGGGAATCTGGAATTATACTAATTCAAGTTAAGGTATTGAAACAATATAGTTTCAATATACAGATATTCTTAACATGGAACTATCACATAATTATATGCGATGTCTACTTAAAAAAGTGTACAAAGTTGAATATCCTGATTTGGTACAGTGTTATTAAATTTCCTTGACCATAAAAATCACTTGAGGTGGGGGTGGGCTATCACTTGTTAAAAATTTGTGTTCCTGGGACCTACCTCAGACCTACTGAATCAAATGGGTAGGACCTGGCAATACATTATTTTAATGAGCGATCTTAAATGATTTTTTATGGTCAGGATATGGGGAATTGGATAAAGGTAGTCAAAAGGTACAAACTATTAGAAAAAAAAACCAACCCAAGTTTCTGAACCCCACCCCAGATTCAGTGGGTCTGGAATGGAGCCTGAAAATCTGCATTTTTGACTAATTCTCCGGTGATGCTGTCACTGCTGGTCCAGGCACCACACTTTGGGAACCACTGATGTAGCAGAAAGAATGCAAATTTGAGACCAGATACATCTGGGTTCCAATCCTATTTGTTAGCTGGGAAGCTTTAGTATAGTTACTTAGTAACCCTTAGCTTTTTGCTCTTCTTTCTCTATTTTCAGGTTTCTTGTGTGTACTTAAATAAGTTTTTGCATACATTATGCATATATATGTATATGTATTGTGCTTGCGAAGTTCAGTGTAAGCTACCTTGGTTAAATATGGACTACAGATGGATACTGAGAAGGAGAAGATAGAAATTAGAGGAAGAGAGGAGGCTGAAAAGGGAGTGAGGAGGTGGTGAATAGTCAGCAAAGTAATAACTGGGCTGTAATAACCACATCTTAGTAAAACAACATAATCTGAGTTCAACTCAAGTATACAGAGTGAATCTAGTAAAAGTCAAGCTAACTGTGGGAGAAGAGAAAGGTCACTTGACTGTATGAGTTTGATAGCACTGATAAATCTGAATGCTTTGTCTGAATCATTACTGTCAAGATTCTGTAAGTTTAGATACTGAAGAGAAGAAATTAATATTGAAATGGAGAAACCAATCATCCGAGAGCTGTTTCCCATGTCAGTTGAGGATAAAATCACTGCTACCTGCTCTCCTTACACACATGACTAATGTGATATTTGTAAATTTAGTTGAGTTCTAAAAAAGAAATATAGTCATCACATTCAGGGATCAAGAACCATTATTTAAACATGAATACTTTGTTCCATAGTTTCTCATAAAGTCAAACATTTAAGAAGTTTTTTTTTCTCATGATATGAGAAGGAAAAACCAATTTGAGTACAAAGATCCAATGCTCATGTAGAAGCCATATATTATATGGAGATTGTATTCTTATGGAATTGAACTCCTGGAGTAGCTGTTAAGAGAAAGGGCCCAGGAGTCAGATGCCTGGTTCAAATCTTGCTTATACCTCTTAGGCAGGGCCCTTAGCACAGTGCTTGCACTGTAGTAGATGTTCAATAAGCTAATAATAATAGTAGTCATAGCACACAGCCATGGAATTTCTACAAGCTTTTATTCAATATTTATCGAGTGCCTACAAGGTGCCAGGCATGGTCCTAGGTACTGGGGACATCTACTCTCAGGGAGCTCTGGAAGGTAGGCAATAAACTTGAGAATGAGGAAGTTACTATAATAATACTAGATGCTAAAGATGGAGCAATGATCAAAACAAAAACAAAATCCTTATCTTTGCGAACTTCCATTACAGTACCTTATATTTAAGTTTGTTCACATTATTCTGGCTCATTACAGCTAGCTTATAATTTAGATTTCCTGACTAGAGTTTTCTGGTTTAACCAGAAGACTGAGTTCCTTAATTCGATGATCTAGAGGTTAGTTTGCAACTTAAAAAAATTGTCCATTTTAATCCTCTTTTAGGCATTAATAGATTTTGTCCATATTACCAGTGCAAATAACTGTGAACTTTCTATGTGTTTACTCTCTATTTGATGACTTAGCCACAATTTAAGACTTAGCCACAATTAAAATATTGTAACTATAATTTTAAAATTTAGGTTTACTTTATATCTTAGGAATTCCATTATTTATAATCTAGTAATTTCCATTTTCTTGAGGACAGATTTGACTACAAAATCTAGGAAGCTATTGATTCCTGCCAACCTCATCATTTTCATAGTCTTATGTTTGAAAATTTAAGCAAAATTTGTTTCCTGAGCCAAAAGGAGAGTACTATCCTAGTCTTGACAAAATATACCAAAATTATATTAATTATTATTGGTGACTCATTTAAGACTGTACTTTCTTCTGTAAGATTGTAACTAATTTGAAGCAAAGACTGAATGAAAGTCTTTATATTTTGCAGACAAAAGAGCACCCATTTGTCCTCAGGCATGTGAATTGTTGGAACAAATAATTGCAGGCGACTGTCTGGTATGGGGAAGATTATGGAGGCAGAATCATTAACGGGCTGGGCAGATTTCTTTCTGGCCCAGAGACCAACACCAGTTTCTCTATGACACACAGAAGACACTGAAACGTTGTTTCCCCTCTAGTCTACCCACCTGGAGGATATTTGGCATGATCAGTAGCATACTTTAGATGGATAGATTTGCCTATGGACGTGAATTAACAGAGCTCCACAGAAGCCCCCAAATCAGGGGGCAAAACAACATAGTGATAGCAAGAAAACACAAGACTAGAAACTAGAAATGCAACATAGAAGACTGGAGGGAGGCAGCAAAGATTTCTTCTTTAAGAATGCAGATGCACACGCACATATTATGTACACCCTGCACTGTGGGAATAGTGGAATGCTCAAAATCCTCTAAGATTAGAACAGAGAGAAGCACTCTCTTATCATTTGAAGGAATGAGGAACAATTTTTAGGACGTAAGACTAGTATAGAGAGAAATTTTGCATCTTCTGTGGTAGTCCTCTCTGGATTGGTTTAGGTATCACCTTGCCAGAAAACCTTTACAGGAAACGTCTTTAGAAAACTTCTTTCTTCAGTTTAGAAAATGACTTTAGTCCGAGCATACTCTCAACCCAGGATTGGTAAGACTAATCACTTGTCCAGTCCACATGAATAAGAAAGTCAGAAAAAGCTATTTCAAATCTTGATAATCTTTTTCTTACAGAATTCTCTCCAATAATTGCTTGATAAATGTCAATTCAGTGAAATGACTTTTATATTTAGAATCTTGGTAAAAAAAATTTTTTCCATATTCTTCAGATTGGTTTTTTTTAAAAAAACTTCTCCAAATATCTGGCTTGTGAATGACTCATTATCTTGTCACCCTGTTTGTGTTGCCTTTGTCATTCATAAAAGGGTTGTATTGTTTGGCTTTATGCAAGGATGCTGATTGAGCACCTGCGAATGTTTGCTTTATTGACGTTGAGAGAGAAGAGAGAAAATTATTTGTTTCACTGACAATGAATTATTGCATCTGTTTGTGGCTGTTAAATAATTTAATAGAATTTATAGGGCCTGTTTTCCCTTGGTTAAACTGCAGGCAAATATCTGTCTCTGACTCATCTTGGATATAAATGTAGAAGAGAGCCATCCTCTTAATTCATCTTTTGCCAGTTTAGATGTTGTTAAGACACTGAGTGATCTTATGTTACATCCTTTTTACATTTAAGTTGAATGTCTTTATATTTTATTTTATTTTTAAAAATTTTATTTATTTATGACTGCGTTGGGTCTTCGTTGCTGCGCGTGGGCTTTCTCTCGTTGCGGTGAGCGGGGGCTACTCTCATTGCAGTGTCTTCTCTTGTTGCGGAGCACGGGCTCTAGTAGTGCGAGGGCTTCAGTAGTTGTGGCTCATGGGCTCTAGAGCGCAGGCTCAGTAGTTGTGGCACACGGGCTTAGTTGCGCTGCAGCATGTGAGATCTTCCCGGACCAGGGCTCGAACCCGTGTCCCCTGCATTGGCAGGCAGATTCTTAATCACTGCGCCACCAGGGAAGCCCCTGAATGTCTTTAATTTAAACTTTAGACAAGGGAAAGACTGTTACACAATAAAATTAAGAGGAATGTACAATGATTTCCCATATACCCCTTGCCCCCATACATGTACAGCCTCCTCCATTACCAACATCCCTCACCAGAGTCATATATATGTCACAATCTATAAACCTACATTGACACATCATTATCACTCAAAGTCCAGAGTTTACGTTAGGGTTCACTCTTGGTGTTATACATTTTATGGGTTTGGACAAAGGCATAATGACATGTATACACTGTTATAGTATCATACAGAGTATTTTCACTTCCCTAAACATCTTCTGTGCTCCGTCTATTCATCCCTCCCCCAACCCCAACCCCTGAGAACCACTGATCTTTTTACTGTCTTCCTAATTTGCCTTTTCCAGAATGTCATATAGTTGGAATCATACAGTATGCAGTGTTTTCACATTGACTTCTTTCACTTAGTAATATGCATTTCAGGTTCCTCCATGTCTTTTCATGGCCTGATAGCTCATTTCTTTTTTGGAACTGAATAATATTCCATTGTCTGGATGTATCACAGTTTATTTATCTATTCATCTACTGAAGGATATCTTGGTTGCTTCCAAACTTGGGCAACTATGAATAAAGCTAATGTAAACATTCATGTGTAGGTTTTTGTGTAGATATAAGTTTTCAGCTCCTTTGGATAAATACCAAGGAGTGCGATTGCTGGATCATATGGTAAGATTATGCTTAGCTTTTTAAGAAACCACCAAACTGTCTTCCAAAGTAGTTGTACCATTTTGCATTCCACCAGCAATGAGTGAGAGTTTCTGTTGCTCCACATCCTTGTCAGCATTTGGTGTTGTCAGTATTCTGCATTTTGGCCATTCTAATTGGTGTGTTGTGCTATCTCATTGCTGTTTTAATTTGCATTTTCCTGATGATATATAATGTGAAACATCTTACTTTTCATCTGTATATCTTCTTTGATGAGATGTCTGTGAAGGTCTTTGGTCCATGTTTTAATAGGGTTGTTTGTTTTCTTATTGTTGACTTTGAAGTGTTCTTTGTGTATTTTGGATAACAGCCCTATTTCAAATGTGTCTTTTGCAAATATTTTCTCCCAGTCTTTAACTTGCCTTCTCATTCTCTTATATTACTTTTGTTTTTAAAAACTTGTTTATCACATAATAGTAGTGATTATATCAAATTGCTAATTACATTAAATATCAAAGTGTTAGGTATTATGACTGAAAATTTCAAAGAATTTCATTTATCTAGTGGAAATCCTAAGGTTACTGATTTCACCACAAATTCATGACAACTAGAAGCCAAATCGAACTTCAACAATGCTTGACAATCAGTTTTCTAGTAAGTTATTCTCTGACTTGCCACAGGGATTAATATTACCCAAATCATATACTCATATTCTCTCAAGCAGAGAGGGATATTGGCTCAGATCCTGATGTCTGGGAGTATCTAGCTGAATCCAGAGCAAGAAAAAGTTATCAGTAGCCTTTTTTCTTTCTACCTTTTAGTTCTGTGTTCCTCAGGTTTTCTTCCCAGGTGAGATAAAATTGGGTGCCTGTAGTTCCAGACTTACATCCCCCCACGTTAGGAGCCCTAGAGGAAAAAGTGTGCTTCTTTCCCTGGGGCTTCTTTTTTCCCAGTGGTTTCATCAAAAGTTCTGCGATTGGGTTTCACTGGGTTGAAACAATGATTAATGCAAGAGTGGTGAATGCTTCAGTTGAGCAGACCTGGGCAAAACCACCCCCAGGATCTAGGTTGAAGGGGAAGGGAGTGGAGCATCAGTTCCACCTCTAGACCATAGACTGTCAGTGGGGAAAGGTGATTCCCTGAGGAATAGGAGGGTGAATGGAGGACGAGCCAGCAAAAACAACCCAAGACTGTTTCTGCTCTTGTCAGACCTCTGATTTTCCTTACCTCCTTCTCTATCCTCAACAAATGACTGTGCCTTATTCTTTAGAGATAAAATAGAGGCACCAGGTGGGACTTCCCTTATTTTACCACCACTCATCCCTCTCATCTAATATTTTTGCACTCATCCTCTTTTTCTTTCCTGCTATAATTTCTATTATTAAAGCTATTTTCTCCACATGAGCCCTGGATCTCTTTCTATCCCTCTTCTCAGTTATCCTTCCCACACCCCGTTGTCCTTACCTTCAATTGCTCTGTCTTTCTTTCCCCTTGGTACAATAGCAAAAACATATTTAAAACCTCTTTGATTCATATCTCTCTCCAGCCATTGCTCTTTCTCTCAACTCCCTTCCTCAGCCAAACTTTTGTGTTCTCTACACATTAATTCTTCAATCTACTGCTTTCTATTCTCTATATCCACTGCTTCACCACTCCACTGACACTGCTCATTCTAAGACCACCAATAGCATTCGTGTTATCAAATCTAGTGGCCATCTCTTTTCTTTTTTTAAATGCTTATTTATTTATTTATTTATTTATTTATGGCTGTGTTGGGTCTTCGTTGCTGCACGTGGGCTTTCTCTAGTTGCGGCGAGCGGGGGCTACTCTTCGCTGCGGTGTGCAGGCTTCTCATTGCGGTGGCTTCTCTTGCTGCAGAGCACGGGCTCTAGGCGTGCGGGTTTCAGTAGTTGTGGCAAGTGGGCTCAGTGGTTGTGGCACATGGGCTCTAGAGCACAGGCTCAGTAGTTGTGGCGCATGGGCTTAGTTGCTCCGCGGCATGTGGGGTGTTCCTGGACCAGGGCTCAAACCCGTGTCCCCTGCATTGGCAGGTGGATTCTTTTTTTTGTTTTTTTTTTTAAATTTTTAAATTAATTAATTAATTAATTTATGGCTGTGTTGGGTCTTCGTTTCCGTGCGAGGGCTTTCTCTAGTTGTGGCAAGCGGGGGCCACTCTTCATCGCGGTGCGCGGGCCTCTCATTATCGCGGCCTCTCTTGTTGTGGAGCACAGGCTCCAGACACGCAGGCTCAGTAGTTGTGGTGCACGGGCCCAGTTGCTCCGTGGCATGTGGGATCTTCCCAGACCAGGGCTCGAACCCGTGTCCCCTGCATTGGCAGGCGGATTCTCAACCACTGCGCCACCGGGGAAGCCCCTGGCAGGCGGATTCTTAACCACTGCGCCACCAGGGAAGTCCCTGGACATCTCTTTTCATCTTACTAGACTTCTTCCTAGCATTCACCACAGCTGACCGCCCCTTCCTTCTTGCAATGTTCTCTTTTCTTGGCTGTCATGACAACATACTCTTCTGGCTTCCTCCTACTGCTTTGGCTTTCATTATCCATCTCCTTTGTAACTGATCTCAAAATATACTTTCCCAAAGGTCAGTGCTAGATATGCTTCTCTTTTTATTTTGCCTTTTTCCCTTAAGTTATTTCATCCAGTTCTATGGCTTCAGATACCACAATTAACTTGACAGTTCCCAATTGCCAAATTTATGTTGAACCCACATTTCTATCCTGAGGTCTAGTTCTCTTTTTGCAACTGCATTCTCAACACCTCCAGAGCCACTCACAAATCTGCTCTTTCTTTATTTCTACAAATGGCTCCTCCAATCCCTCCACTGCTCAAACCAGAGACCTGGGGGTCATTTGTGGTAGTCCCTTCTTCCTTTCCCCATTTCCCATTTCAGTTCCAGTAAGTCCTCAAAAAACCCACTTCTCTCTTATTCCCACCCCATTTAGTATACTTGGATCTCCTGCAATCACCATCTAAGGGATCGCTCCCTTAATAGTTCTGTATCCCCAGATTCGTTATCCAGCAGCTAGAGATATTTTCAATGTACAAACTTTCACCTTTCTGGCTTAAAATCTCAATGGAATAAACTCCAGATTTTTTCAGAAATGGCTTTCACAGCCTCATCTGATTTGCCTTCTGCTTGCCCCTCCAGCTTCATTTCCCCCCCCCTCTTCTCTCATTTGCTACACTGGTCTGCATTACTGTAGTTACCTCAAGATCTTCCCATGTTATTTCCTCTGCATAGAATATTCTTCCCACTCTATTTGCCTGGCAATTTCCCTAGTTTAAATGCCAGTTCCTCAGGGGACTTGTAGGACCCCACTCCAATCTAAGTTAGCCCCGTACCTAAAATACTTTCTTTCAGAGCATTTCTTATAATTTTTAATAATATGTTTATGAGATTATACTTTAACATATCTTTCTACTACAAGTGACATTATGATACACCTATTACCAAGCTGAGTGCGTACCTACTCACCTGGATGAGTGCCTGACACTAAATTGGGGCTCCATAAATTTATGTTGAAAGAATTTAAAATATTCCAAAATTATCTTCCATACTGTATCCTCTTTTTGTGGTCTTTCTTCTTGAGGGGCATTTTTGCCAAGTAAAATAACACAGTTGGGAGGAGATAACTAGTAAAGTGACAGTCCCCTTTATTCAACATTGGGTGAGAGAAAATAGCTAGAGCTGTAAAACTTGCATTCCTTACCATGGTGAAGGGGTGAGAAAATACGCAGAAAAGTAGAGCAGTAAAATGGAGAGGTAATGTGAGTTTATAGAAAAAAATTCAATCAGGAATAGGACTGTCTGATTTGGAGTTCAACTCTGCCACTGATTTACATGTTTTTGGCAAGTCATTCCGTCCTTTTGTATCTTGGATTTTCTCACCTTTAAAATCTTGTGGCGATTTCATGAGAAAACAAATGTGGAAGCCCTTTGCAAAGTATAAAACTTCTTAAAAATGTCAGATGCTCTTACTCTCCTTATTTTGATTTTCATTTATGAATATAAAGTGATTTTACTTGGAGGTTTTTAAACGAATAATGAATTTAGTTAATCTCAGAGTAGGACTAGCTGTCACTCTCTTTCAGTTTATAAAATTACTATTAAGAAACCACCTAGTGATGATAATATGAAAGTAAATGTAGTGAATTCATTATGGATCTACTTTTTAATTCTTTACAAGCTTTCCTGATAGTACTACTAATTAAATTTAAATATGTTGTGGTATCAAGTCTCTTTTTCTAAGAGATTAATCAGAGATTAAACTATTTGTAAATTACTATGCCTTTTCATTGTGAAGTGTTTACTAGAAATGCTGTTTTAAGAAAAGGGTTATAGATTATAAATGGTTTCATTAAGTATTTTACTTCTGTCCTTCTACCAGTTTTATAGTAATACATGACTTTAATGTTCTTTTACTGACAATAGAAATGAGATCTAAGAGATGAAACTTTATTTTGAAACAAGTTTAATTTAACTGACCCAGCATGGCTTGGAAGCCATGCTGCCCATGATCCTTTTATGATTAAGTACTAAAGAAGAATCCGTAATGTGAATATTTTTCTTTTATTTCTTCACCATGGGATTCACACTCCCTGGGATAAAATATCTTATCCTTTTCAGAGAACATTAGTAGATGTATTAGAAATGTAGCCTCTCAGAGGTGTGCCAGTCAGTTTCATCAACAAATGGGAATTCAAAGCTTTTTAGTAAAACTAATGACCTTATATAACAACAACAAAAAACCCCACACAATTCAAGTTGTGTTTTAAATATCTTTGTGTTCAGACAAATTGATAGCCTAGAGATCAGTATGTGTTAATTTATAGTCCTATAAAAGGCTGTGATGTTCATCCCATTTTTAAAACTGCTAAGATGAGCAGGTCTATCTCAAATTTCATAAGGTTTTGTAAACTTCTCTCAGTGCCAAGAAAGCAAGCCACCCGGCAGTTTTTTCAAACAGTGAGCCAATGCTTAGGAATATGCACCCTAATTGACTGTTAGTATTTCAACTGAATTTGGCTCAGATTTACAAGGGATATGAGAGCATTTTTATTCTAGTTACACTGCTTATTGTTTCTTCTGATTATATTCTCATACTGCAGATCATATTCTCATGAGGCAACCATCCTGGTGGTAATTGAGCAGATTTAGTGTATTTTAACTTATTGACAACCATTATTTTTCCTGAAAGTGTAAAAATGATTCAGAAAAATATTTGCTATTTTAAGTAACATTCAAGGTAGAATATTGGGTTCATTAGTTAAATTTCCTAAGATTCACAAGTTAAATGTAGAGAGTTAAGTATAGTTGGTAGAAGAGTGTTCTAAGTGGCAAAGATGGACAAAAACAACTTTGTGAATTGGGGTTAGTTGAATTTAGATAAGAAACCTCTGTTAAAGAAGGGACTCTATAGCTATAATTAAAGCAATAAAGAAATGTGGATTAGGAGACAATGAAAGACACTTTTTGGGCACTACAATATGTTTTCCAAAGAAAGACTTGGGAGTGTGTTGAGGACAGAACACAAAGGCAAATTTGGGATCCATATCTGGACATGAAAATAGAGGATTAGGCCAAGGCTACCAGGGAAGAACTTTTAAGCCTACACTTTTTATTTAATGAAAATTGTTGAAATTTTGATAATTAGGATGTGTTCTCTGAAAGATTAAAGTTCTTGTAACCTATATGGAATTCTTACTGAATCCAATTTCTCTGAAGCATATTTAAGTCCTAATTTAATACAACAGATTTAAATCTCATTATCAGTGGAGTGCATTTAATTGAAATCAAATTGATTTAAACAACTAGTCAGGAAATCTGAGTTTAACCTCCTTTTCTTCCTCTGGGACCATTCATCTGCTCATATCTATTCTCAAAGCTTAGAGGTAGCAAAAGTTTGATTCAAAAGGAGATATACTATACATTTTCATTTAAATTGATTGTTTAAGTACTCATGAGGTTAATTTTACAGATACGCTACAAAATTGAATTGTGCTTTGGACATTCTTTTCACCAAGCCAATTAAAGTCAATAATTCTAAAGTGTAAGAGTCTAAAATAATTTCCAAATCAAAGACTTATGATATTTAGGGGATATTTTGTCATACTGTAATAGAGATGCATTGACCTGTCCCAAGAATAGTAAATATTTAAAGTTTTGTATTTAACTAAAATAACAGTAGTTATTTTAATATTTTAAAATATTATTTTAATAAAATAAGCCAGTGTACTTTATGCCTCAAGTAAGTCTTTAAAGATATATATCATTATCTCTATAAACTGCAACTTTCAGATAACTAATGAGGTAATTATGGAACTAATGCTATGGAAATATCCTTAATATGTTTTCTCATAATATATACTAATATATGTTAATTTTAAGTAATTTGAGCAAAACAGAGAAAACTAATTTCATAATTCTGCTTCTTTTCCCCTAGAAATAACCACTATTACCAGTTGGAATATATCCTTCCAGATTTGTTATATATAAATGATGAGGTCTCATAATATGTAGTCTTTTATATTATCGATTTTTAAGGACACATATACACACACACATACACACACACAGATTATAAGATTTATAAGATTTAAGATTTATAGATCTATGTCATCCATTATAAGAGCTTCATAGAGTCTTTTTGCATGAATGTACCATAATTTATTTTGCCAGTCCTTACTGGGGATAAGTGTTTAGTTTATTTCTAATTTTTTTAATATTACTGACAGAGTAGCGCTGAACTGCCATGTACTTTTTTTTTTTAAAGATTTTTTTTATGGGGACCATTTTAAAAGTCTTTATTGAATTTGTTACAATATTGCTTTTGTTTTATGTTTTGGTTTTTTGCCCGTGAGGCATGGGGGATCTTAGCTCCCCGACCAGGGATCGAACCCATACCGCCTGGCTTGGAAGGCAAAGTCTTAACCCCTGGACTGCCAGGGAAGTCCCCGCCATGTACTTATATCTTTGCCCATTTGTTCAAATATTTCCTTAAGATAAAGTCTCAAAAATGATATTGCTGGATCAAAGTAGACACATCTTTAACATTTTAAAACATATTATCACATTGCCTTCTGAAAAAGTTGTACCATTTTATATTTAACAAAATTCCCATTTCCCCATAACCTCACATTTTTTAACCTTTGATAATTTGATATGCAAAAGTAATAATTTTATTTGTGTGTTTATAGTACCTATAAGTATTTGTGTTTGAGCATCTTTTCATTAATTTTGAAGCAGTTGTATAATTTTGTGAATTTGTCTTTTCCAAAATTAGTTTGCGAACACTTTTTATAAACCAAGAAATATATATCAAATATTTTTCAGTTTGAGATTTTTTAAAAAATTTGGACAAAGTTTTAAGTTTTTATGTGCTCATTTCCATCAGTCTTTTCCTCTATGGCTTGTGGCCTTGATTTATTTGTTAAGAAGAGATCTTCCCCACCCCAAAACTATAGAAATATATGGTTACATCTTTTCTAGTACTTCCATGCTTTATTTCATCTTTAATCCATCTAAAATAATTTTTTGGCCTAGCATGAAACAGAAATCTACTTATATTTTTTGTTCAAATGAATAGTGAATTTTTCAACACTAATAATTGAATAATATATTGTTTCCTTCGTTATTTGAAATGCCACTTCCACCCCACCCCTTGAAACAATCCCACTGGGCTTTTCATCAGAATTTTATTGTATTTGTCTACCGCTTAGTGGAGAATTTGAGTTTTACCAATATTATCTTTCCAGCAACTTTTATGTTTTCATTTATTTGATCCTTCTTTTTCGACTTTAAATGAAATAAAATTCTATATATAATTTTTGCACATATCTTGTTAAGTTTATTCTTGGCTTGTTTACAATATCTGTTGTTAATTTGAATGTGTTCCTCTCACTTCTACCCATCCCTGCCATTACATTTAGAAGCAGATTATTGTATAAGACAGCTATTAATTTTTTTACATTAATATTTTATTTGCCACCATCAGTTTTATTATTCCTAATAATTTTCAGTTGATCATTTTGAATTTTCTAGGTAAATAATTATCTTCTCTGCAACTAGTCATGATCTTTCACCTTCTTTACAATATTTTATGCTTAATTTCTTATCCTTGCCTTATTGCTTTGGCTTAAGTACCCAGAATTATGTTAAAATATAGAGTAATATAGTAGCCTTTTGTTTCCATTTTTTATTTTAATGGGAATTCTTCTAAATCTTTACCAGTTGGTATGATGTTTCCTTTAGGATTCTGAAATAGGATTTTGATCATGTGAAGGAAGTTATCTTCTTTTCTCAGTTTATTGAGAGTTTTCTTTGGAATTAATGTTTATTGCCTTTGAGGAATTTATATTTATTTATAAATATAAAAAATAAATTTATATTTATTTTCTCTTTTAATCTATTTATTTATTGAATTACATTGATGGCTTGCTTAATGTTGATACGCTCTTTTTTTTTTTTTTTTAAACATCTTTATTGAAGTATAATTGCTTTACAATGGTGTGCTAGCTTCTGCTTTACAACAAAGTGAATCAGTTACACATATACATATGTTGCCATATCTCTTCCCTCTTGCATCTCCCTCCCTCCCACCCTCCCTATCCCACCCCTCTAGGTGGTCACAAAGCACCGAGCTGATCTCCCTGTGCTATGCGGCTGCTTCCCACTAGTTATCTATTTTACATTTGGTAGTGTATATATGTCCATGACACTCTCTCACCCTGTCACATCTCACCCCTCCCCCTCCCCATATCCTCAAGTCCATTCTCTAGTAGGTCTGTGTCTTTATTCCCATCTTGCCACTAGGTTCTTCATGACCTCTTTTTTTTTTTTTTTTTTTCCCTTAGATTCCATATATATGTGTTAGCATACTGTATTTGTTTTTCTCTTTCTGACTTACTTCACTCTGTATGACAGACTCTAACTCCATCCACCTCATTACAAACACCTCCATTTCATTTCTTTTTATGGCTGAGTAATATTCCATTGTATATATGTGCCACATCTTCTTTATCCATTCATCCGATGATGGACACCTAGGTTGCTTCCATGTCCTGGCTATTGTAAACAGAGCTGCAATGAATATTTTGGTACATGACTCTTTCTGAATTATGGTTTTCTCAGGGTATATGCCCAGTAGTGGGATTGCTGGGTCATATGGTAGTTCTATTTTTAGTTTTTTAAGGAACCTCCATACTGTTCTCCATAGTGGCTGTATCAATTTACATTCCCACCAACAGTGCAAGAGTGTTCCCTTTTCTCCACACCCTCTCCAGCATTTATTGTTTCTAGATTTTTTGATGATGGCCATTCTGACCGGTGTGAGATGATACCTCATTGTAGTTTTGATTTGCATTTCTCTAATGATTAATGATGTTGAGCATTCTTTCATGTGTCTGTTGGCAATCTGTATCTCTTCTTTGGAGAAATGTCTATTTAGGTCTTCTGCCCATTTTTGGATTGGGTGGTTTGTTTTTTTGTTATTGAGCTGCATGAGCTGCTTGTAAATCTTGGAGATTAATCCTTTGTCCGTTGCTTCATTTGCAAATATTTTCTCCCATTCTGAGGGTTGTCTTTTGGTCTTGTTTATGGTTTCCTTTGCTGTGCAAAAGCTTTGAAGTTTCATTACGTCCCATTTGTTTATTTGTGTTTTTATTTCCATTTCTCTAGGACCTGGGTCAAAAAGGATCTTGCTGTGACTTATGTCATACAGTGTTCTGCCTATGTTTTCCTCTAAGAGTTTGATAGTGTCTGGCCTTACACTTAGGTCTTTAATCCATTTTGAGTTTATTTTTGTGTATGGTGTTAGGGAGTGTTCTAATTTCATACTTTTACATGTACCTGTCCAATTTTCCCAGCACCACTTATTGAAGAGGCTGTCTTTTCTCCACTGTATATGCTTGCCTCCTTTATCAAAGATAAGGTGACCATATGTGCGTGGGCTTATCTCTGGGCTTTCTATCCTGTTCCATTGATCTATATTTCTGTTTTTGTGCCAGTACCGAACTGTCTTGATTACTGTAGCTTTGTAATATAGTCTGAAGTCAGGGAGCCTGATGCCTCCAGCTCCATTTTTCGTTCTCAAGATTGCTTTGGCTATTCGGGGTCTTTTGTGTTTCCATACAAATTGTGAAATTTTTTGTTCTAGTTCTGTGAAAAATGCCAGTGGTAGTTTGATAGGGATTGCATTGAATCTGTAGATTGCTTTGGGTAGCAGAGTCATTTTCACAATGTTGATTCTTCCAATCCAAGAACATGGTCTATCTCTCCATCTATTTGTATCATCTTTAATTTCTTTCATCAGTGTCCTATAATTTTCTGCATACAGGTCTTTTGTCTCCTTAGGTAGGTTTATTCCTAGGTATTTTATTCTTTTTGTTGCAATGGTAAACGGGAGTGTTTTCTTAATTTCACTTTCAGATTTTTCATCATTAGTATACAGGAATGCAAGAGATTTCTGTGCATTAATTTTGTATCCTGCTACTTTACCAAATTCATTGATTAGCTCTAGTAGTTTTCTGGTAGCATCTTTTGGATTCTCTATGTATAGTATCATGTCATCTGCAAACAGTGACAGCTTTACTTCTTCTTTTCCGATTTGGATTCCTTTTATTTCTTTTTCGTCTCTGATTGCTGTGGCTAACACTTCCAAAACTATGTTGAATAATAGTGGTGAGAGTGGGCAACCTTGTCTTGTTCCTGATCTTAGTGGAAATGGTTTCAGTTTTTCACCATTGAGGACAATGTTGGCTGTGGGTTTGTCATATACGGCCTTTATTATGTTGAGGAAAGTTCCCTCTATGCCTACTTTCTGCAGGACTTTTATCATAAATGGGTGTTGAATTTTGTCGAAAGCTTTCTCTGCATCTATTGAGATGATCATATGGTTTTTCTCCTTCAATTTGTTAATATGATGTATCACGTTGATTGATTTGCGTATATTGAAGAATCCTTGCATTCCTGGAATAAACCCCACTTGATCATGGTGTATGATCCTTTTAATGTGCTGTTGGATTCTGTTTGCTAGTATTTTGTTGAGGATTTTTGCATCTATGTTCATCAGTGATATTGGCCTGTAGTTTTCTTTCTTTGTGACATCTTTGCCTGGTTTTGGTATCAGGGTGATGGTGGCCTCGTAGAATGAGTTGGGGAGTGTTCCTCCCTCTGCAATATTTTGGAAGAGTTTGAGAAGGATAGGTGTTAGCTCTTCTCTAAATGTTTGATAGAATTCGCCTGTGAAGCCATCTGGTCCTGGGCTTTTGTGTGTTGGAAGATTTTTAATCACAGTTTCAATTTCAGTGCTTGTGATTGGTCTGTTCATATTTTCTATTTCTTCCTGGTTCAGTCTCGGCAGGTTGTGCATTTCTAAGAATCTGTCCATTTCTTCCAGGTTGTCCATTTTATTGGCATAGAGTTGCTTGTAGTAATCTCTCATAATCGTTTGTATTTCTGCAGTGTCAGTGGTTACTTCTCCTTTTTCATTTCTAATTCTATTAATTTGAGTCTTCTCCTTTTTCTCTTGATGAGTCTGGCTAATGGTTTATCAATTTTGTTTATCTTCTCAAAGAACCAGCTTTTAGTTTCATTGATTTTTGCTATTGTTTCCTTCATTTCTTTTTCATTTATTTCTGATCTGATCTTTATGATTTCTTTCCTTCTGCTAGCTTTGGGGTTTTTTTGTTCTTCTTTCTCTAATTGCTTTAGGTGCAAGGTTAGGTTGTTTATTCGAGATGTTTCCTGTTTCTTGATGTAGGCTTGTATTGCTATAAACTTCCCTCTTAGAACTGCTTTTGCTGCATCCCGTAGGTTTTGGATCGTCGTGTCTCCATTGTCATTTGTTTCTAGGTATTTTTTGATTTCCCCTTTGATTTCTTCAGTGATCACTTCGTTATTAAGTAGTGTATTGTGTAGCCTCCATGTGTTTGTATTTTTTACAGATCTTTTCCTGTAATTGATATCTAGTCTCATAGCGTTGTGGTCGGAAAAGATACTTGATACGATTTCAATTTTTTTAAATTTACCAAGGCTTGATTTGTGACCCAAGATATGATCTATCCTGGAGAATGTTCCATGAGCACTTGAGAAAAATGTGTATTCTGTTGTTTTTGGGTGGAATGTCCTATAAATATCAATTAAGTCCATCTTGTTTAATGTATCATTTAAAGCTTGTGTTTCCTTATTTATTTTCATTTTGGATGATCTGTCCATTGGTGAAAGTGGGGTGTTAAAGTCCCCTACTATGATTGTGTTACTGTCGATTTCCCCTTTTATGGCTGTTAGTATTTGCCTTATGTATTGAGGTGCTCCTATGTTGGGTGCATAAATATTTACAATTGTTATACCTTCCTCTTGGATCGATCCCTTGATCATTATATAGTGTCCGTCTTTGTCTCTTGTAATTGTCTTTATTTTAAAGTCTATTTTGTCTGATATGAGAATTGCTACTCCAGCTTTCTTTTGATTTCCATTTGCATGGAATATCTTTTTCCATCCCCTCACTTTCAGTCTGTATGTGTCTCTAGGTCTGAAGTGGGTCTCTTGTAGACAGCATATATATGGGTCTTGTTTTTGTATCCATTCAGCCAGTCTGTGTCTTTTGGTGGGAGCATTTAATCCATTTACATTTAAGGTAATTATCGATATGTATGTTCCTATTCCCATTTTCTTAAATGTTTTGGGTTTGTTATTGTAGGTGTTTTCCTTCTCTTGTGTTTCTTGCCTAGAGAAGTTCCTTTAGCATTTGTTGTAAAGCTGGTTTGGTGGTGCTGAACTCTCTCAGCTTTTGCTTGTCTGTAAAGGTTTTAATTTCTCCATCAAATCTGAATGAGATCCTTGCTGGGTAGAGTAATCTTGGTTGTAGGTTTTTCTCCTTCATCACTTTAAGTATATCCTGCCACTCCCTTCTGGCTTGCAGCGTTTCTGCTGAAAGATCAGCTGTTAACCTTATGGGGATGCCCTTGTGTGTTATCTGTTGTTTTTCCCTTGCTGCTTTTAATATGTTTTCTTTATATTTAATTTTTGATAGTTTGATTAATATGTGTCTTGGTGTGTTTCTCCTTGGATTTATCCTGTATGGGACTCTCTGTGCTTCCAGGACTTGATTAACTATTTCCTTTCCCATATTAGGGAAGTTTTCAACTATAATCTCTTCAAATATTTTCTCAGTCCCTTTCTTTTTCTCTTCTTCTTCTGGGACCCCTATAATTCGAATGTTGGTGCGTTTAATGTTGTCCCAGAGATCTCTGAGACTGTCCTCAGTTCTTTTCATTCTTTTTTCTTTATTCTGGTCTGCAGTAGTTATTTCCACCATTTTATCTTCCAGGTCACTTATCCGTTCTTCTGCCTCAGTTATTCTGCTATTGATCCCATCTAGAGTATTTTTAATTTCATTTATTGTGCTTGTCATCGTTTCTTGGTTCCTCTTTAGTTCTTCTACATCCTTGTTAAATGTTTCTTGCATTTTGTCTATTCTATTTCCAAGACTTTGGATCATCCTTACTATCATTATTCTGAATTCTTTTTCAGGTAGACTACCTATTTCCTCTTCATTTGTTAGGTCTGGTGTGTTTTGACCCTGCTCCTTCATCTGCTGTGTGTTTTTCTGTCTTCTCATTTTGCTTATCTTACTGTGTTTGGGGTCTCCTTTTCACAGGCTGCAGGTTCGTAGTTCCCGTTGTTTTTGGTATCTGTCCCCAGTGGCTAAGGTTGGTTCAGTGGGTTGTGTAGGTTTCCTGGTGGAGGGAACTAGTGCCTGTGTTCTGGTGGATGAGGCTGGATGTTGTCTTTCTGGTGGGTTCGTCCACGTCTGGTGGTGTGTTTTGGGGTGTCTGTGGCCTTATTATGATTTTAGGCAGCCTCTCTGTTAATGGATGGGGCTGTGTTCCTCTCTTGCTAGTTGTTTGGCATAGGGTGTCCAGCATTGTAGCTTGCTGGTCGTTGAATGAAGCTGGGTCTTGATGTTGAGATGGAGATCTGTGAGAGATTTTCGCCGTTTGGTATTACGTGGAGCTGGGAGGTCTCTTGTGGACCAGTGTCCTGAAGTTGGCTCTCCCACCTCAGAGGCACAGCCCTGATGCCTGGCTGGAGCACCAAGAGCCTTTCATCCACACGGCTCAGAATAAAAGGCAGAAAAAATGGAAAGAAAGAAAAAAAGAGGATAAAATAAAATAAAATAAAGCAATTATAATAAAAAATAAGAAAAAAAATTATTAAGAGTAAATTTATTAAGAAAAAAATTTTTTTTTAATTTTTAAAAATAGATTTATTAATTTTTTATACTAAAAATAAGAAAAAAATTATTTAGAAAAAATTTATTAAGAAAAAAAATTTTTTAATTTTTTAAAATAAAAAATATGAAAAAACTTATTAAAAATTTTTTTAAAAATAGAAAATAAGGAAAAAATTATTAAGAAAACATTTATTAGGGAAAAAAAATTTTTAAGCCAAAAAAAAAAAAAAAAAAAAAAAAAAAGGACGGACCTAACCCTAGGACTAACGGTGAGAGCAAAGCTATACAGACAAAATCTCATCCAGAAGCATACACATCTACACTCACAAAAAAAAGGAAAAGGGGAAAAGTTAATATATCCTGCTCCCAAAGTCCATCTCCTAAATTTGGGATGATTCGTTGTCTATTCAGGTATTCAACAGATGCAGGCACATCAAGTTGTTTGTGGAGCTTTAATCCGCTGCTTCTGAGGCTGCTGGGAGAGATTTCCCTTTCTCTTCTTTGTTCGTACAGCTCCCGGGGTTCAGCTTTGGATTTGGACCCGCCTCTGCATGTAGGTCCCCTGAGGGCGTCTGTTCCCCGCCCAGACAGAACGGGGTTAAAGGAGCAGCTGATTCAGGGGCTCTGGCTCAGTCAGGCCGGGGGGAGGGAGCGGTACGGAGGAGGCGGGGCGAGCCTGCGGCGGCAGAAGCCGGCGTGACGTTGCAGCAGCCTGAGGCGCGCCGTGCGCTCTCCCGGGGAAGCTGTCCCCGGATCACGGGAGCCTGGCCGTGGCGGGCTGCACAGGCTCCCGGGAGGGGCGGTGTGGAGAATGACCTGTGCTCGCCCACAGGCTGTTTGGTGGCGGCAGCAGCAGCCTTAGCGTCTCATGCCCGTCTCTGGGGTCCGCGCTGATAGCCGCGGCTCGCGCCCGTCTCTGGAGTTCGTTTAAGTGGCGCTCTGAATCCCCTCTCCTTGCACGCCGCGAAACAAAGAGGCAAGAAAAAGTCTCCTGCCTCTTCGGCAGCTGCAGACCTTTTCTCGTGCACCCTCCCGGCTAGTTGTGGTGCGCTAGACCCTTCAGGCTGTGTTCACGCAGCCAACCCCAGTCCTCTCCCTGGGATCCGACCGAAGCCCGCGCCTCAGCTCCCAGCCCCCGCCCGCCCCGGCGGGTGAGCAGACAAGCCTCTCGGGCTGGTGAGTGCTGCTCGGCGCCGAGCCTCTGTGCGGGAATCTCTCCGTTTTTCCCTCTGCGTCCCTGTTGCTGTGGGATCCGCGCTGATAGCCGGGGCTCGCGCCCGTCTCTGGAGCTCGTTTAGGCGGCGCTCTGAATCCCCTCTCCTTGCGCGCCGCGAAACAAAGAGGCAAGAAAAATTCTCTTGCCTCTTTGGCAGCTGCAGTCTTTTTCCCGGACTCCCTCCGGGCTAGCACCGAAGCCCGAGCCCCAGCTCCCAGGCCCCGCCCGCCCCGGCGGCTGAGCAGACAAGCCTCTCGGGCTGGTGAGTGCTGGTCGGCACCGCTCCTCTGTGCGGGAATCTCCGCTTTGCCCTCCGCACCAATGTGGCTGCGCTCTCCTCCGTGGCTCCGAAGCCTCCCCCCTCTGCTACCCGCAGTCTCTGCCCACGAAGGGGCTTCCTAGTGTGTGGAAACCTTTCCTCCTTCACAGCTCCCTCCCACTGGTGCAGGTCCCGTCCCTATTCTTTTGTCTCTGTTATTTCTTTTTTCTTTTGCCCTACCCAAGTACGTGGGGATTTTCTTGCCTTTTGGGAGGTCTGACGTCTTCTGCCAGCGTTCAGTGGGTGTTCTGTAGGAGCAGTTCCACGTGTAGATGTATTTCTCATGTATCTGTGGGGAGGAAGGTGATCTCCGCGTCTTACTCTTCCGCCATCTTGCCCCTCCCTCCTGATACGTTCTTATATCCCTGGAATAAACCTGACTTTTTTTTTTTTTTTAATTAATTAATTAATTTATTTACGGCTGTGTTGGGTCTTCGTTTCTGTGCGAGGGCTTTCTCTAGTTGCGGCAAGCGGCGGCCACTCTTCATCGCGGTGCGCGGGCCTCTCACTGTCGCGGCCTCTCTTGTTGCGGAGCACAGGCTCCAGACGCGCAGGCTCAGTAGTGGTGGCTCACGGGCCCAGTTGCTCCGTGGCATGTGGGATCTTCCCAGACAAGGGCTCGAACCCGTGTCCCCTGCATTGGCAGGCGGATTCTCAACCACTGCGCCACCAGGGAAGCCCTAAACTTGACTTTTTGAAAAATTGATTACTCTTTTAATATATTGCCATATTTTACTTATATTAATAAGTAAGATGGATTATAATTCACTGTTTTGGAGTTTTATGCTTTTCAAAGTGCTTTAGCATGCTTTATTTCCTTTGATCCTTGAGATAGCTGTATGAATTAGGCAGAAATTATTACATTATTCTGATAAATAAGAACAATAGATATAGACCTTTTTGCCTGTCACAAAGTCATACAAGTAGGTGGTGATCGTGACACTAAAATCCATTAGTCCCCAACCCAATGCTGTGGGGAGAAGAAATTTAATTCTTTCAGTAATTTCTATAAGTAAGGTGTTTATGGACTTTGAGTTTTATTATCTCAAATAAAAACAGTCCTTACATACTTTCCTTTTACATTTTTCTAAATTCAGACAATAGATTTGTTTCTGCTTTGACCAGGGAGCCTTCACTGGGTATCAGGGAGCCTTCACCCTAAATGAGTCTCTGTGCTGAGAATACACATTCTCTGAGTTCTGCCATCTGTTTGTTGTACATGGACAGATGCCGATATTCAGTTAAAGAGAGGTAATACAGTAAGGATTAAAGTGTTAGTTGCTACTAACCCATTCCAGAGGTTATGGATAAAACTTGAAACCTTTAATCAGATCCATCTTGATTTTCAAGTCTAGTTGGCTATTTGAGTCAAAGATTTTACATATCTATGGTAACAAGTACTGAAGCCACATATTCTATTATTATCATAAGAGAAAAAAATATTAAGGATGTGTTTTTACATTGCATTGGGTCAGAGAATTGACATTCTATTTTATATGTGATTCAGGGATCTACCTCATAGAAAGTTTAGAGATTGCTCTTAGAGATCTATTACAGAAGAAATATTCAACTGGGAAGCTTAAAATAACTTAAGTATAAATTTTAGAATCTGTAAAACTTAATGCAAATGCAAGAAATGGTCCATTAGTTAAGATATACATTTATTTATTAAGTGGTAGACTAGACTTCCCTGAGTGTAGAGAAAAATGGATTTAGACTACAAATGAATTGTATTTTAGGTTTCAGTAGAATTATACTTTTATAAAATTGACATTTAATCTTCATGTCCCGAGTCACACACATTTACAAGATGTTTTTATAAAGTAAATTTATTGTTTTTAAATCTCTTGTAAGATTTTTTTCTCTTAATGAGAAACCTAAACATGTTTATTTCTATATAGTACAATGGCACTGATTCTATCTCTAAGAAATACCACTAATAGTTATATATTTTATATTTACCCCAATTGTAATTTATAAACGATGTATACAGTCTGAAATCTTGTCCTTAACAAATGTTGCACAGAAAATCATGAATTCCTGGAATTTGACCATTTTTCAAATTCTATTTCATTAATTCATCTTTATGCTCTGTAGCAAGGCTGACTATAACCTTATTTCCACTTAAGCTAATATAACTCTGAATGATTTTCTTTTTTAAAATTGAGATTTAATTGACACATAACATGGTATTTGTTTTAGGTGTACAACATAATGATCTGATATGTTTATATATTGTGAAATAATTACCAGAATAAGTTTAGTTAACATCTATCACCACACATATTTAAAATTTGTTTTTCTTGTGATGAGAACTTTTAAGATCTACTCTCCTAGAAACTTTCAAGTTCTACATGATTTTATTTTTATAAATCACATCTGTTTCTGAAACTCAGCTCCAATAACACCCTATGATAACAAATGGTAGAACTCACATAGTGTTGAAACATATTGGGCATTTCCTTTTCAGTTTTAAATATGTTTTATTCAAATTTAGATGACTGGAGGATACGTTTAAATTCCATAGTGACTGAAATCAATGTAAATAATATGTTGGTGCTCATATTTGATGGTAAATATTACCATTAAAAATTGAAAAGTCAAAATGAAGCAGAAACTATTCTGTGAACTGGTTATTTAGCACACAAAGGAAAATGCAAAATTTTTTCAGGAACATTTTTGAAATGAACTATATTTAATAATGTTCCATTCCTATTGATATTTTAATTTTTCAGATAATGTAGTTTAGTAAATGTGCAACATTAGTTGGAATGAAAAAAAAATAAAATTATGCATAGGTTTGAACGCCTTCCTAATCATATATCAATTTCTGATGGATGCCCTAATTAAGCATTAATTATACAGTTATACCTACGAAATAATTAGGGCATTCTATTTAATCTCTACAACAATACACTGAAAGAGATGTGTTAGCAAGATAGGTATTAAAAGCATACATTGGGACTTCCCTGGCCGTCCAGTGGTTAAGACTTCATCTTTCAATGCATGGGGTGTAGGTTCGATCCTTGGTCGGGGAGCTGAGATCCCACATGCCTCACGGCCAAAAAGCCAAAACATAAAACGGAAGCAATATTGTAACAAATTCAATAAAGACTTTAAAAATGGTCTACAGCAAAAAAAGTCTTAAAAAAAAAATAAAAGCATACATTTACATATTCTTCATTACAGACTTTCTTTTTATAGGGACCATGACATGTTGCCTTCTATAAAGAGCACCTCTGATTAATCCTCACACCAGAAACAACAAAGCAGGCTCTGGCATAAGTTCAGCCAGGATTCCTGAGCCTGCTGTGTAGGGAGTCTTGTGACGAAGGACAGAATCATATCTCAGTCTCCAGGCCCACTTGGTTCTTGGCACCTCTGCTGAGAGTTGCACAGGCTACTGATAAATTTTAAATGTAGTGTTTCTGAGTGTGAGGTGGACATCTGTCTTAGAGGAATAGGATTGATAGCAGCATGTCATTCTTCAGAAGACACTGAATAATTGTCAGATGACCTTTATTTGTGTCCACTTCATTTTGTTCATATTGGTGCTGCTAAGACACGGTATTGTAACATATTCTCCTGGGACTTACAATAAGCAAAACCATGCATTTCATGTAGCAATTGGATTAGTTGAAAACATCATGTTTTTGACTAGAAAAATGAGAGTGTTGATGTACCTTGTACCACTACTGTATACAAAGTAGTGGACTGTGAAGGATGCAAGAGGAGATTGGTGAGATTTAAGTGAGAAACAAGCCCTTTCCCAAGAAGGCAGTTGACACTATAAAGGAACATCTATGCTCGTGGACTAGCAGGGAAATAAGAGTTGAAAATAGAAAGTCCATCAGTTAGTGAGGTTTCACAATAAACAATAGCAGGGTTTGTGCCCTCATTCTGTGGGGAAAACAGAAATGGCAAGAATCAATGGCACAATAGAATGATCGGACGTCTGGAGACATGGGCTTCCAAAGTCAATATCGACCTGGTTTCCTCTGTGGCCAGATCTCCTCACCTATATGGACTTAATTTCTGTACAGGTGAAAAAAATTCCAAACAGGTAAATTGTCTTTGATTTTACCTATGAGCATTGATCTGCAATGAAAGGTCAGAGATTTTTCATTAGGTTTATGATTTTGCCTCTTGAATGAATCACAGAGATGAAAGTATATAGAAAAAAGTTCAAGCAGAGGTAATTCTTCACCTTTAGTACACTGTTGTTGAAAAAACATCATAAATAACATTTAAAATATATAAATCAGGGTATAGTGTTCCTGAAATTGTGATCCAGAAAGGATACTTTGGTATGATTTACTGTTATTCTTACCATTCCTTTGAGCTGGTTTCTTCCCAGTTTTGTTAAAAATTTCAAACCAAAGCCTTTTTAGTCTGTGCCAAACATTATGCTCTAGAGAATAAAGAAGCCTCTTGTCGCAAAATGAAACTGATAGAATGTGACTCCTTAATCTTGATTTTGCTATTCCAGTTATTTTAGGAGGCATTATAAAAATGTTAACGTATTAAAAATCCAGTACTCTTGTGGTTAATAATGTGCTTTGCAGTCTGACTATTAGCAGTTACTAGGAGAACATGGCAACAGGACTTTGGTGTGACTAAACCCACTGATGCCATCTTCTGGGTTCCTGCAGCAAACTCTTACTAGCCACACTGTTAGTGGCAAGGTCTTTCTAGCACATCTGGGAATAATGGAGTCACAGGTAGGGCTATGTAATTTAAGATTTTTTCTCATGGCATAAAATTATAGTGTAGCTCCATGTGAAAACCATATTTGTTTTCTTGTTAAGTGGCAATAATTTTAAAATTATTTTAACTAAGACCTTTATAGATTTCGAACATTTCAAAGCTTAATTTTTTTCTTGTCCAATTTTAAGTATCTAGATAAATGCCCTAGTGGTAAAGATGTAACTTAACTGTACTTAATTGCTAGTACTCCCTTTTAAATATCACCTCACCAGCTCTTGTGCCCCTTTGTGGTTTTGGTTCTCAAACATCCTCAATGTTATTTAAAGCTATTTTAATTTATTTAGAAGCATTCGTTATATGCTTTGCTTGATTTATTAAATTTGAAGATTTTGTCATTATTCTACTTACAAATTTCATCAGTTATAAAAACCTGTGCATAAAAAGTGTGATGGAAAGAAAGCATTTATTCCAGGTGTCATTAGTGTTGGGATTAATAATTTTTAAAGAACTAATCACTGGGATGGTGTCTAGCACATAGTATGTGTTCAGTTAATCTTTGCATAAGTGAATGCTGTATTTTGAGCTAATGCATGGAACATGCATGATGAGGATCATACTTGCAGAAAAACCCTAACTGGGTAGAAACCATGCAGCAGAAGAACTTGAGATAATCACTTTTATTTAGAGTAATGTCTTAATGAATTCTAATGAGTGAATGATTGCAGTGAGATATAGCACAGCGGGAAGCTTCCTCCGTTAAACAAAACAAATCAAAGGTACTAAGAACCCACGCTGAAATAGACTCTTCTACATTTTATTCCATCTTTGCCTTTAGAAACTCAACAATTTTTGTTTTCAAGTGAGGAGAGTCATTTAAGAGATGTCATTTAAAAGAATGTTTAGAGGGTCTCTGGCTTCCTATAATTCAGTGAATTTCATAACACAGCCATGGCATGTACACAGTGGAGTAGATTTCCTAAAGGGGATGGCTTTAGTGCATTTTATTAAATGGATCACCTTTTATAAATGAAATGTAATGTTAAATACAGACATAAAACTTAATTTGGTGAGAGATATGTGCATGAATAACTTCACACATTGCCTTTAATTAATCCTCTCGAATTATAAGATGGTGTAGAGAATGAACACTTTCTTTATGGATAAGAAAATTCGGCTTCTTACCAACTAGGCTTAGTGAGAGCCACGAGGGAGAGCCCATGGTTCACAGAGCTTGGGCCAGGCTTCAGCCACTTCTCAGCAATGCCCATCAGGACCTCCACCCCCACTGTCCCACACAGTGACATCAGGTGGGTCACATGGTGCTCATCATAAGTAAGTGACATCACCTGTTTGTGACTTTGCATTAAGTAATTTGAGTTTACTGTGAGAAAATAACTTTGGAAATTTCAATGTGAAAAAAATAGTGTAAATCTACAGTTGCAACCTTCCCTTACTTGAAACTTGAAGGCAACAGATGTAGTGATGATACCACCATCCCCAACTCCTGGAGTTTTGTGGGAAGAGTTAGGCCTTGTGTCGGGGGCTGGGTTTTTTCCAGACTGCCTAACTGCCAGGCACGGTTGTGGATTTGGGCATAGACGCATTGGACGGATACTTTAGATATAGGTATATATGACACACATTACGTACATCTAATGTATCCATTAGACTTGGATTCCATTCCTTGAGCTATCACCAATATAAGTCAATAAAGCCAGCGTTGTGAGGGTAGCCTTCTCTTGACGTATCACTCTCAGGCTCTGCTTTTTGTTTCATTCTTATCTGGGGCCTCTCTAACCCTCACTTATTATACTGTAGTTATCTTGACCTTCTTTCCCACTAAAGGACTTTTGTACCTGCTCTTCTGCTTTCCTGGAACCCTTTGCTCTCAACTCTTTTCAGGCTGCAGTTTGGCTCTCACCCCTGTCACCATTCTGACCATTTTGAAGGCAACATAAGACATTCCCTTATTAAAGTTACCAGTAAATATCTTGACGACTGAATCCAATAAGCCACTTTAACATCTTATTTTCTAACACTTGCTCCTTCAAATGTGTTCCTTGTTTCCTGTGAGACTCATGCTCCTGGTTCTCTTACCCCTTAGCCTTTTTTTCCCTTTAGGTCTTCTCCTCTGCCCAGCCTCTTCACCTAGGTGGCCCATACTCATCTATAATCCATCATAACCCGAAGTAAACCTACTTCACTTTCAACTTTGCCTCTCCTTGTATTTCCTCTCTGTTAGCAATATTTCCATTCACATCTCATTCACACCAGAAACCTAGGAGTCATCCTAGACTGAATCAAGAACTTCTGATTTTACCTCCTATTTCTTGATACTTCCCACTTCTCACCCTTCCTTTTATTAGCTACTTACCTCAGGCCATCACCAGCTCTTTCCTTTAATGCTGCTTACCTACTGCACCATCTTCAGTTCTGTCCATATCAAATCCTTCTAGTGGGCATCCAAAGTGATCTATTTAAGATAAAAGTTAGACTTTATCCGTTTCTTCAAAACTCTTAAATGTGCTAGTCCTTAGCATGAAGTAGGTACCTATCATTGTTTGTTGAATGAATGAATGAAGAATGGAGACCAAAGGCCTCTCAGCATCCATTGTGAGGGCTCATTTGGGTCCTAGATTATATTGTCTACAATCCTTTGAAGGTTTCATGTATCAACTAAACCTTTTCTGAATTTTGCTTGGAAGTCATAAAACCGGAATGAATATTATTAGTATAGAGTTTTAGTTCATAGGTTGTCTATAAGAAAAAGATAGGCTCCTTATGGTGAAAATAAGATTTATGTGCTATATTTTTGCTTGCCTTTTAGGTATAGTCTATTAAATTTTTATGTGGAGACATTCTTAAGAGAACTATTCAAAAATAAATGTTTCCCCCTCTCTTTTACTAAAAAAGAAAAGTGAATGTCACTTTAGTGTATCTGCATTTATGTAGCTGGATTTCTGTATTATGAAATAAGTTTCTTTCTAATCACAGTTTTACACCTGGTGTTTTGATTGCCATTCTTAAAGCTTTTGTAAATTTGTTCTGTTTTAACAAAGAATTGTCATTCACTTAATAACAACTTACCAAAAAAACCCAAAAAAACAAAAAAAAAAAAACATGGAAGAAATACATTGTATTACAATTAGATGTTTAAACATGCTTATCAGGTCAGAGGTAGGTAAACCTGGGTATGCTTCCTTTACTCTTAAGGTTTTGTACAATGCTTCAATATGTTCTTTTTTTGTGGTAAAAGAGACATAACATAAAGTTTACCATTTTAACCATTTTTAAATGTATAGTTCTATGGCATTGGGTACATTCACATTTTTGTGCTGCTTTAGTATACTTTCTTTGAAATTATTATATTGAAATAATTCATTATTGAGACCCAAAACTGTGCTTTCATTGAATAAGCAGAGTTCTCTCTGGGGCTTATGAGTGTGTTCTGATGAAAAATGATTTTGTTTGCTGAGTTTTGTTAAGGAACTTGCAGCATATGTTATCTTGTTAGGCTCAGAGAGCAAATGCCAATGGGAACTTATGGAAACAGGTTTACTAATTCGATTTATCTGAACATTTTCCCCCAATGTTAGTTTAATAAAACACGTTTAGGGAGCTATAAAGCCTTTACTCTTGTGTGGGAATCTCATGTGATCATGACTGGTATCCTACTCCTAATAGTGGATAAGCAACAATATTGTAGAAAATAATGAAAAATTTTAAAAAACTAGAACAACATTTGACCATTTTCCCCTAATATTTTGAAATTATTCTTAAGATTAGACATCAACCCTTATATCATGAGATTAGATAGAAATTATCTTTGATATACATATATTAGAAACAGTGTTCATAGACAAATCAATGTCTTGTACTCTTTTAATAAAAGACTAAAACATTTGTCTATTGCTTTGCCAGTTTATGAGACTCTTCTTGATTCTGATGATTAAATCCTTCATGTAGAGTATTGATTAATTTAAGAAGACAGTAGATCCAAATGTAAGGTCTTATCTGGAAATATTCAGAGAACATATAAATACAGTTTGGTTTATTTATTATATAACTTGTTTAAATGTGATCCCTTCTTGTGAAATTATAATTTGGAAACTTAAACACAGAATGTTAGGAAATCGAAAAAATTGAGCTCAACGCCTGACTAATTTTTGGACCCCACTAGAATATGAGGCTAAGCTTTAATTTAGGGGATAGAGGCATCACAACGTGCTGTTCATACTTTTTATTTTGTAAGCTGCTCTAAGAAAAAAAATTTTGGGGGGGAGGAATTAGTACTCTAGCCTTTTCTTTTCATTCCAGAGTGAGGAAATTTAGCTTTGAAATAAATGTCAAGTTCTCATACCTTATAATAATCTCCTTATAATAATGACCTTATGGTCATTGGAGTCAATTCAATCATCTCGTGAGCTAGAAACTGACAAGAGCACACGGGAACTACAAACAAACTTTGGTTTCTCTTGGAAAGTGCTAAAAGTACCTGTCTTCCTAATATATAGATAACTGCAATGGATTTGCTCTTATTTCATCATCAAATTTTTTTGGTGTGTTTATCAACAGGAAGATCTATAACCAGTACTTTAGCTTTCTTCAGTTGCGGATACCCCCAGTCTGTTTATTAGAATAGTACTCCTTCCCCACCATCAATCTGCTAAGATCTTCTTGAGGGAACTACAGAGGGGTGTAGGGCTCAGCAAAGAGGCCTTGGTGGTGAAGAAGCTCAGAAAGAGATTTGGAGTAGCCCGTCGTCCCCGTCCACTCTAACACAGTTTCCATCTCCCCTTCTGTCAACTTTTCAGAGCTAATGCATAGCTTGACCATTGAAAGAACAGATGTAGAGAAACATCAGAGTCCTGAAACTTTTCCAGCATATTTTGAATATAAATAATCTTGGCTCTAGTCAACAGCAAACAAACTATTTGTCCATATGTACTATGGCTCTCTCTCTATATTATATATGTAAAGTATATATTTTTGCTCATTTGGGGGCTTGTAATAACTTTGGATTTTGTCCTTTGTGAGATGACAACCTAAAGATTGTTATCTTTTCCACTGGTTCCAAGTTTTATAGCATTTTAGGTTAAGTTTTATAATCATGTAAAAGTTGCATGTCAAGGCAAGAAGTAAGCATTACGAGGCAGGTGGATTCTTTTGTAGGGTAGATATAAAACATTTATTTCTTGAAGACTTATCTTACTAGGAGAGAAAGTCTTGATATGAGGCGATATCACCACAAAGAAGAGAGGCTTATAAGAGAAAGCTATTCTGACAGCAGTAGTTTTGTTCTCATAAACAAATAGTGGCTGAAGTCAAGATTGGCACTTAGACCATGGAGAAGGATGGTATAATACCATGCATAGGGTAGAGGAAATATATACATGCATTCAGAGGAACACTGATTTCCCATTTAACCTTTGTTAGAAACTATTAGAGGTTTTATAATTCTGTTGACAATCATCTTATTTGGAATATGATCTGCTTATATAAAAATAATTTTTAATGTGAAAGCTCTCAGTACTTAAAAGTCTAGTGAAATGGTAGCTTTAAAAGCTGAGTCACAGTCTAATTTACCATCACAATTCCCAGTCACAGTTTCCTTCAGTATTTTACTTGTTAGATTAATCCCATCTCAGCAGTACCTTTAGGTTCTTGCCTTGATGGTGTGGAAAAATACACACAAACATCTGATATTTCTGAGCATGTGGGCTGTGACAAATTTAAATGTGTTCTAATAGTGCATCTGCATATAAACAGCTGAAGATTTATGGTTGTTTTTTAGCTGAAAGATGAGGAAATTGACCACTGTGGGATAATTAAAAATAACAACTCTCTGGAAAAGCAGGGGCTAAGTTCTTAAATGCCAGGGCACCAAGAGACAATATCCTCTAATCTAAATTGAGTAATTTATATCTTTGTCACTTGAAGATCAGATATATATTTGAGTCAATGAATCATCCCACCAGCATCCCATAACTAAAGCAAATTTTGTTTCTTTTTCACAGGCAAGGTTTTAGTCAATTGAATAATAAATCATCCTGCCTTTTTCTGAATCATAAGATAGGGAGACTCTTACAGGCAAGACCACAATTAAATGAGACCCTAGAAGAGAGATTCTAACCTGTTTTAAAAGAATGCCTGAAGGAAACAGCCTAGACTACTTTGGCTACACTTTTCAGTGTTTAAAACAGTAATATCATATGGCTGTTTTTAAACATTTTCAGTTTTTCACTGAAGATCTGTCTTAAAAGCTCATAAGTCAGGAATGAAGCAACTTCTGGATAACCCCCAATATCTTGGTCAGTGCCTACTGAAAGTCCTACAGAGACCAGGTATATGATGAAATGTTCCTCTTCCTTCAAAAAGATTAACCTTACAAAGAATATTCATGAACATTTTCTCTTTCGAGTCTCACAGTAATGCTCTATTTATATAATGATTATTAGTTCCTACTTAAAAGCAGAAATTAAGATTCAGAGAGGAAAAGTAACTTACCCAAGGTCACTAGTGAGTGGAATAATACCAACTGGAGACTAGTTATTTCTACCCTAAGGACCATGCCTTTTGCTCTCTATACTTTGCTGCCTCTTTGATATGCTTTATAAAATTGGGCACTTTAAACATGCACTAAGGTACTTTTGGGAAATTTGTTCCTGCGAGAATTATCTGAATTGATAATATGATTGGGAGCATTGTTAATTTGAGTCTATGGTCTGAACAGAAGAAAGTATAAAGAAAAATCCAGTTTTAAGTGGCATTGTTCAGATATTCAGTGCAAATGAATTGGGGGTGATAGACACAGTGGATAGTCCAGGGCTAAGATGAAATACATCGTCTTGTGATTATGAGTGTTCAGAGGACTGGACCTGAAATTTAGAAAAGACAATAGGTGAAAAGGCCTAGACACACCCAAGAAGGAAATAGCCACAAGAAATTCACCTGCTTAAAATACACTAATCTGTGCAGATGAAGTTTGATGTCCTGTTGGCACTGTTGTTCAGGGAAGGGCGAAGTGGGCTGAGGAAATCGGGACTCTGTGAGACTAAGATACAAGGACACTTACAGTAATGGGTAAAAGTGTTGCAAGTGATGATGCAAGTGATGATGCAAGTGTTCCCTGTGAAATCTTATGGCAAAAGGCTTTGAAATTTAATTCACATTGGAAGAACCTCAAAAATTAGTGGAGCCATTCATATTTCTGTTTGGTTTTATGCAGTGGCTGCTAATAGCATTATACTGAAATGTAGGTGTGAATCTCATAATGTTCATTTATTTTTATTTTTTTATTGAAGTATAGTTGATTTACAATGTTGTCTTAGTTTCTGGTGTACAGAAAAGTGATTCAGATATATATTACATATATTATTATATATATATTCTTTTTCATAATGATTTATTACAGGAGATTGAATATAGTTCCCTGTGCTATACAGTAGGACATTGTTGTTTATCTATTTTGTATATGGTAGTTTGTATCTGTTAATTTAAAACTCTTAATTTATCCCTCTCCCATTCCCTTTCCCCTTTGGTAATCATAAGTTTGTTTTCTACATCTGTGAATCTGTTTCTGTTTTGTAAATAGGTTCATTTGTATCATATTTTAGATTCCACATATAAGTGATATCATATGGTATTTGTCTTTCTCTTTCTGACTTACTTCACTTAGTATGATAATCTCTAGGTCCATGCATGTTGCTAAAAATGGCATCATTTCATTCTTTTTTATGGCTGAGTAATATTCCATTGTATATATATCACATCTTCTGTTTATGGACACTTAGGTTGCTACCGTGTCTTGGCTATTGTAAATAGTGCTGCTATGAACATTGGGGTGCATGTATCTTTTCAAATTAGAGTTTTCGTCTTTTGCTGGATCCTATGGCAACTCTATCATAATGTTCATTTAAATTGTTTACCTATGTCTGAAAAATTGCTCAAGTGAGAGTCATTTGTCTATTGTTAGCTCTCAATCTGACTTTCAAGGTGCCTTTATTCTTCAAAATAATTTGAGGAAAAAAAGTGATTTTTTTTTTTAGTTAAGCTATATTGTAAGCCCTTTTTGATGTAATGCATGTTAAGGTAAAAATCTTTTATTTGAACTAAACTGTTGCAAAGTGTAAATGAGGAAAACTTTTTAAAGAAATCCAGATTTATTTCTTCCATATATCTATAGGGACATGAGCAAAGTTGTCAAAGTACCAACAGGTAGAGGATCTTAGGAAATCTACTTTAATGAACAAATAAGAGTGATTTGTAGTTAACTTAATAATTGATTTTATTTCAAAGAACACACAGGCATTGGAAAAATAAGTTTTTTTCCTGAACTTAATAATATCAATTTTCTTGGCAATTTCTCTTTTCTGAAACAGTGAAAAGGTAAAATTTAGGCTAGCTCCTGTCCAAATAATCATAATAGCTGAATGGAGTCTGAGGCACTCATAAAGTGTTATTGAATTTGTCTATTTTCTAAAGGAAAGTGACTCATTATTTTCAAATTGCTTTACAGGATCCTGCAAACCAAAAATGTGGTGGAAGAAAGAAAACCGTGTCTTTCAGCAGCATGCCATCAGAAAAGAAAATCAGTAGCGCAAGCGACTGCATCAGCTTCATGCAAGCTGGCTGTGAACTGAAGAAAGTACGGCCAAATTCTCGCATTTACAACCGTTTTTTCACTCTGGACACAGACCTCCAAGCTCTTCGCTGGGAACCTTCCAAGAAAGACCTTGAGAAAGCTAAGCTTGATATTTCTGCCATAAAAGAGATCCGACTGGGGAAGAACACGGAAACATTTAGAAACAATGGCCTTGCTGACCAGATTTGTGAGGACTGTGCCTTTTCCATACTCCACGGGGAAAACTACGAGTCTCTGGACCTAGTTGCCAATTCAGCAGATGTAGCAAACATCTGGGTGTCAGGGTTACGGTATCTGGTTTCTCGAAGTAAGCAACCCCTTGATTTTATGGAAGGCAACCAGAACACACCAAGGTTTATGTGGCTGAAAAAGGTGTTTGAAGCAGCAGATATCGATGGGAATGGGATTATGTTGGAAGACACCTCTGTAGAGTTAATAAAACAACTCAACCCTACCCTGAAGGAATCCAAGATCAGGTTAAAGTTTAAAGAAATCCAGAAGAGCAAAGAAAAGCTAACCACCCGAGTGACAGAGGAGGAGTTTTGTGAAGCTTTTTGTGAACTTTGCACCAGGCCAGAAGTGTATTTCTTACTTGTACAGATATCTAAAAACAAAGAGTATTTGGATGCCAATGATCTCATGCTTTTTTTAGAAGCTGAGCAAGGAGTCACCCAGATCACCGAGGACATGTGCTTAGACATTATTCGGAGATATGAGCTTTCTGAAGAGGGACGTCAGAAAGGGTTTCTTGCAATTGATGGCTTTACCCAGTATTTGTTGTCACCAGAATGTGACATTTTTGATCCTGAACAAAAAAAGGTTGCCCAAGATATGACCCAGCCATTATCTCACTATTACATCAACGCCTCTCACAACACCTATCTCATAGAAGACCAGTTCAGGGGGCCGGCTGACATTAACGGGTATGTTAGAGCTTTGAAAATGGGCTGTCGAAGCATTGAACTTGACGTAAATGATGGTTCAGACAATGAACCAATCCTTTGTAATCGAAATAACATGACAACACACCTTTCCTTTCGAAGTGTCATAGAGGTGATAAATAAATTTGCCTTTGTGGCGTCCGAGTACCCACTCATTCTTTGCTTGGGGAATCACTGCTCCCTACCACAGCAGAAGGTAATGGTTCAACAGATGAAAAAGGTCTTTGGCAGTAAACTCTATACTGAAGCACCTTTGCCGTCAGAATCCTACCTCCCATCACCAGAAAAATTAAAAAGAATGATCATTGTGAAAGGAAAGAAATTGCCCTCTGATCCAGATGTTTTAGAAGGAGAAGTTACAGACGAAGATGAAGAAGCTGAAATGTCTCGAAGGATGTCAGTAGATTACAATGGTGAGCAGAAACAAATCTTGCTGTGTAGGGAGCTCTCTGACTTGGTGTCTATCTGTAAGTCTGTTCAGTACAGGGATTTTGAACTATCTATGAAAAGCCAAAACTATTGGGAAATTTGTTCATTTAGTGAAACAGAGGCCAGCCGAATTGCAAATGAATACCCAGAGGATTTTGTAAATTATAATAAGAAGTTCTTATCACGAATCTATCCAAGTGCCATGAGAATCGATTCCAGTAACTTGAATCCACAGGACTTTTGGAATTGTGGCTGTCAGATTGTGGCAATGAATTTCCAGACTCCGGGTCCAATGATGGACCTTCACACAGGCTGGTTTCTTCAAAATGGAGGTTGTGGTTATGTTCTAAGGCCGTCCATCATGCGAGATGAAGTTTCTTACTTCAGTGCAAATACAAAGGGCATTGTACCAGGGGTGTCTCCTTTAGTGCTTCATATTAAGATCATCAGTGGTCAGAACTTCCCAAAGCCCAAGGGAGCTTGTGCCAAAGGGGATGTCATAGATCCCTACGTGTGTATAGAGATACATGGAATTCCAGCTGACTGTTCAGAACAAAGAACTAAAACTGTACAACAAAACAGTGATAATCCTATTTTTGATGAGACCTTTGAGTTTCAAGTGAACCTGCCTGAGCTGGCCGTGATCCGTTTTGTGGTTCTGGATGACGACTACATTGGGGATGAGTTTATAGGGCAATATACAATCCCGTTCGAATGTTTGCAGCCTGGATATCGGCATGTTCCCCTCCGCTCCTTTGTGGGTGACATCATGGAGCATGTAACTCTTTTTGTCCACATAGCAATAACTAATAGAAGTGGAGGAGGAAAGCCACAGAAGCGCAGCCTTTCAGTGAGAATGGGGAAGAAAGTTCGGGAGTATACCATGCTCAGGAATATTGGTCTTAAAACCATAGATGACATCTTTAAGATAGCAGTTCATCCCTTACGAGAAGCCATAGATATGAGAGAAAATATGCAGGTAGGAAAAATCCCATACTGTCCTCCCTTACCCCTGAGTCTTCTGACCCCCTCTCTCACCAGTGAACATTGTGTTTTACTAATGATCTGATTGCTCAAAAAACTATCACAGAGGATGTGTAAACCCATGTACTGCTGAATTAAGTTCAGTATTGCCTGTGATAAAACAGATATTTAAAAAAAATTTTATTGGAGTATAGCTGATTTACAATGTTGTGTTAGTTTCTGCTGTACAGCAAAGTGAATCTGTTATACATATACATATATCCACTCTTTTTTAGGTTCTTTTCCCATACAGGCCATTACAGCGTATTGAGTAGAGTTCCCTGTGCTATGCAGTAGGTCCTTATTAGTTATCTATTTTATACATAGTAGTGTGTATATGTCAATTCCAATCTCCCAATTTATCTCTCCCCACCCCCACCCAGTAACCATAAGTTTATTTTCTACATCTGTAACTTTATTTCTGTAAAACAGATATATTTTATGTTTCTAATGGTGAATGCTATGTTAAATCTGGCCTGAACTAAGCCAGCTAATGGAGTATCAATGTAGCAAAATGCTTTATATATCCATTAAATGTCCCTAGTATGAAACCAAATTGATATATGGGAATGTGTATATGAAACAGTGTGAAAAGAATAGAATATAAAATATTATATGTGCACGTAATATACAAAATTTTATATATACAAACACATGCATACTAATTATAAGTATATATGTAAAATATTTGCAGATAAGAACACAGAAGGGTATTTGAAGTCATATAAAACAAATGTAATGCCTATTAGATGATGTCTTAGTTGTTTGTGTACAACAATAATAAATTACCCTCCACGAAACAAAGAAAACTAATAAACAAACAAAATTCAGCACTTGAACTTGTTGAAAACTATTTAGTCTTCTCTTAGAAATGTGCTTTAATTGAAAGGACATGGATTCTGGATTAAACTCTATCCCTGTGTGATCTTGAGCAAATTATTTCAGATATCTGGTCATCAGTTTTCTCCTCATAAGGTAAGAAAAATAGTAATAATTACATCACAGGATTATTATGAGAATTAAATGAGAGTATATGTAAATTACCTAGCCTTAGCATGTAGGAATTCAATGTCAGTTTTCTTGCCTTCATTAATGCTTATAATCAGAGATGGCTGCAAACATTTTTCTTCAAGACTATTTAATATGCTTATTCTAGGCTCATGTTACTAAGAAACAATCAAACGGCAAATGCTTGCTTAGTTCCTACAATGTGCAAGAAGATATTGTTTGGCAGAAGCAGTAGGAGTCTATGTATGAGAGCAAAACAGGAGAGGAATATTTTTCAATGTACTTTATTTGCCCCTTTAGCTAACATTTTTATAGTAACCTTCACCAAAAATCCCTACATTCAAAATAGAAAACAAGCTTGAAGAGGTTAAGTAATTTCCCCAATATTGCATTTAATAAATAGGAATTTGAGCTTTGAATCCAGAATTAACCACCACCAAAACCCAATGATCATTCACGATTCTTAGTTATGTGATGCTGAATGCCAAACCATGACTTGGTGAAAACTTTATTTTTACATTATTTCACAGAGGAATTCTGGAATGGGTTTAAAATCAATTTTAAATCACCAAAATGGTAGAAAATACTATATTACATAAACCACATACAAATACTTAGATTGTAAACGTATAACTTGTGGTGGGTTGCCTTGGCCGCTATTTTAAAAATAGGCTCCAAATATCAGCATTACCTACCTGACTTTTTCTGACATAATTCTATAACTATTATAAACCCCTATGTTAGATTAGTTATAAGCCATTTCTACACCTGACTTTATATATTAGAAATAGATTTTATGTAGTTCTATATAATTCTTGGAATGTGTCCTTTGCGTGTATTACGTGTTTAAAATACATAATAAGGAGAGTTGGCTATAGATAAAATTTTTCCAGTTAATACTGATAATTTATCTCATCTCAAATTTTTTTTGGTTTAGGATTACTTAGAGCCTAATTACTAGAAAAATGAATACCATCATTGTCACTAAATTCATGAGACACACATTAGGTTAGGTATTGTTCATTGTTAATAGGCATAATTTCTACTTCAAATGAATCTTTTAAACGCCTGTCACATGGAAAAATGTAGCTTTACATGAAACGTGTTTTATTATGTGTGTCTGTCAGGTGCATTTCTGGTGGGATGACAAAGGAATACCACTGATGGTTATGTGAAAGGAGGGCGATGAGTAATAGCAGGCTGCTACCTTGAGGGGAAAAACTCAAAGAAGATGCACTCCAATGTACAACCACTGACATGCTTTTATGATCATCATGATACAAATTTAACAAGATATTCATGATCAGCCAATATTAATTTGTGTGCATTGTCCAGAATATTTCAGATATTCCAGAATATTCCACAGCCCTGCTTTGAAAAGCACTGTGTAGCCTTGGGTCATAATCTGCTTTGCTTTGCGGCATATTTGTGGCAGTTGTTAAAAGCTGAGAAAGATGAAGTGTAGCTGTGAATTAGCTCTGCGCGTTATCTCCATGCGTATCTCAACATTTTTGGTTGGTTATAATCCAGTTTGCTTCAAATTTCATATGTATTTAAGGGTATACTTTTAATGAATATACTTTTGTGTAAACCTAGAAGTGCTGGGGGGGATGTGTCATGTGGTCAGAAGTGTAATTCCATGTTTTCTTCCCCACAGAATGCCATAGTGTCTGTTAAGGAACTGTGCGGACTCCCTCCAATTGCCAGTCTGAAGCAGTGCCTGTTGACCCTGTCCTCTCGGCTCATCACCAGTGACAATACTCCCTCCGTCTCTCTTGTGATGAAAGACAACTTTCCTCATCTGGAGCCTCTGGGGGCAATTCCAGATGTGCAGAAAAAGATGCTGGCTGCTTATGATCTGGTAGGAAATTGTTACTCTCGATTTTTTCTCTGTGTGGGGAGGAAATCATATGGCAGGGGCTCTTTTGTGGAACTCCAGTGAATAACACAGAGTGACTGCCTTTAAAACCTCAACTGGGAGTGGCAGGCAGAGCTGGCCCACTCAGCCCCACCTAAGCCCCAGTGGAGACCTCTGAGGCAACGCTTTGAACCTAGAGCGCCACAGATTAAAAATGGAAAATCTCTGCTTTAGCAAGCAATGAATTATTGATTAAGTCCTCAAAAGTATACACAATTTCTCATCATCTAAATGACTTTAGCTTGCAATGTAACCATTTAATCGCATACCTATAGGAAGTAAAATTATGCCTCAGTACTGCCTTATGATGGTTGAGACAAACTATTTCTCTGGAAATTATATTTCTAAGCTAATACTGTTATCTGATTTTTCTGAATATATAATGGAATTTAAGTAGCAAATAAATTTAAGAATAACTATATTTCTGCATATCCTAATTCCATAAAAAAATTAGGACCAAATGAAAAACTGGAAAAATTTGTGACATGTGTGCCAGGTAAAGTGTAAATAACCTTAAAATAGAAAGAGCACTTAAAAATCAATGAGAGAAAAATGAGGAAAAAAATCTTAATCTACATCAGTCAGGATTAAGTTCAGCTTCATGAAACTAAAAATGCAAACTAATCATGGCTTAAAAATACAAAGTTTTATTTTCTCACATAAAAATCTGGAAACCAGCCATGCAGGGTGGCACTTCCATAAAATTCTTAAGAACCTAGGCTCCCTCTAGCTTTCTGCTCCACCATCTCTAGCACATCCTCATGGTCCAAAATGGCTGTTGAAGCTCTAACCATAATATCTACATTCTAACCATCAGGAATGATGAAGAGGAAAAAGAAGGCATTATCCTCTCCCTTTAAGGACGTTTCTCTGAAAAAGCATAGATCACATTTGCCTACCTGGAGTTGACACATAGACACACTTAGCTGCAAATGAAAATGGGAAATGTCTTTATTTTAAAGGGCTATGTGCTCAACTAAAAGTCATCTCTTCTGTTACTAAGAAACAGAGGTAGAATGGATATTAGGGGACAACAAATAGTCTTTGCTTCAGAGGTGAACAGGCAATTTATGTGTCTCCTCACCCTAAAAAAATAATGAAAATGTAAAAACATATTTAACTTGAAAATAAGTTTTAAATTTAAGATGTTAAAGAAATATAATGAGATACTTCCCCTCTCCATCAAATTGGCAATTTTTTTCTTTTTAAAAACTGTACCTCTGATAAAGAATTTAAGGAAATGGATACTCTTATCCATCTACCTTCAGTGGGAAAATAAATTGATATAATTTGGGGGGAAAATTTGGCAATATAATTTAAAGTGTTTATCCCATTTGATCCATGTATTTGATATCCAGGGATTTATTCTAAGCCAATAGATGTGTACATAAACATTTATGGTTAATAATGTCAGCATAGAGGGATAAGTTAAATAAAATACAGTAAGCCATATTATGGACTCCTTTGAAACCATTAAAATTGTATGTTAGAAAAATACTTAATGATGTGAAGAATTCCTCATAATATGTTTTGTGAAAGAGTCTGGTTACAAAAAAATATACACTATAGCATTTAAGTTGTATTTATATGTATACACATCTAAAATGCTAGCAGGATATTAATAATGATTATTTTTAAATAAGGAGAGTTTTATTTTCTTGCATATGCTTGTCTATATTTTTTCTGTATTTGCCAAACTCTTTACAATGAACCTGACTAATTTTCATAATTGAATAAAAATAAATGTTAAGGAAGAAAAGAATAATATTTTGTCATCCAAAAACAACTAGAAGAGAGACGTTGGGGATAAATATCCTACACCTGAAAAGGAAGAAAAGCCCACAGAGTATATTCTGCTTATGAATGATTTGAGCTCTTACAAACTGTACTTCATGGTTGCTGGGGGATAAGTTTGCTTATAACCTAAATAGCATTTTTCACGAAATCAATTTTTTCATCATAATAGTAGGGACTGAAAGCTATTCAGTGAATAGGTATAGTTGCCATCTAAGAGGTGAAATTAGGGTACCTGTTGCCATAGAGACAGACAGGGAAATCACTCATTGTTCCAATTCTCTTTTAAGCTAAGAAAGAAAAATCACTCACTGAGAGGGGAGCCTGGTCCCCTGGAGCTGGGCCTGTAATAAGCAGAAAAGCACCTGGTCTGTGGTCGGCCAATTTCCATTTCACATCCCCAAATGTCCCATGGTGTTGATACCACACCTGCTGGCCACATATGAACATCAGCCTTTTCTCATTTGTATTTCTAAAATGCAATTTCTAATTGCAGGTACAGCATGGTTTTCCAAAGCTTAAAATAAAAATCTATAGTGGAAAGCAGAAATACTTCTTTTTATTTAATTTAATTTAATTTTTTGGCCGTGCCACGTGGCTTGTGGGATCTTAGTTCCCCGACCAGGGAGTGAACCTGGGCCCTCGGTAGTGAAAGCGTGGAGTCCTAACCACTGGACTGCCAGGGAATTCCCATGGAAAGCAGAAATACATCTAATGAAGTGTTCATTTATAGTTCCCTATGGAAATGATTTTTCATTTTGGTAGGGAATTAAGTGTAAATATTCCTATACCAAATGCTAAACTTGGCAGATTGTGGACATAATCAAAAATACTGTTAATGTCTCAGCTGGTTATTTCTTTCCTGGGGTGCTGTGGATAAGGACCAGATACATGCCAGGATGATCTTGAAACACCATTTTTACTTTAGGATTTGCATTGTATTGGTTGGCATCTTTAGTACTCTTGGTGTATTCATGTTAGTATTTATTTTAAAGATGTCTTTTAAGATACGCTGCAGATCCAGAGTGATCATTTAAAAACGTAAATCAGATCATATCACTTTCCTGCCTCCAGTGGCTTCCCATTAAAATAAAACTGAAACTCCTTACTGTGGCTTACAGGGCCAATTATGACCTAGCCTTGCCTACCTATCTCACCTGCTTCTCCCTGCCTCACCCCCATACACTCTCTCCTGCTCACTCCACCCAGTCACATGGGCTTTCAGACTCAGCTTGTTCCCATCTCCAGGCCATTTTACTTGCAGTTCCCTCTGCTTGGAGTGTCCTTCCCTTGCATGGATAGTTGCTTCTTATCTCTTAATTCTTAGCTCAAATGTCATATCCTCAGAGACGCCTTCCCTAACCACTGTCTCCAACTGTCACTCTATCACATAACCTTATTTGATTTCCATTATCTTACTTGGCAGTATTGAAAATACTTGACTTTTTGTTTAATTTCTGTCCTTTTCCTTTACCCTCAATTTGAGTATACACTCCAAGAGGGCAGAGAAGCTGTCTGCCTTGCTTACTATTGTTAACTCTAGCACCTAAAACACTGCTGACACATAGTATGTTATCAATTAATGTTAGTTGAATAAAATAGAAATAGATGCATCTATATAGTTGGTGAAAATAATGTAGTTCCCATGCTATCTTTGAATGTGCTTTATGGTAAATCTTTAAATCCCCTTTGTTTTATCTCTATGACCCTACCCTAGTCAAATTGTTCCCTGTTTTACACATACAGTTGGAAACCTATAGACTAAGGCAAAACTATGGAGACAGGAAAAAAGATCAGCAGCTGCAAGGGACTGGGGGCAGGATAGGGTGAGGGAGGGATGAATAGGTGGAGCGCAGGGCATTTTTAGGCCAGTGAAACTATTCTGCATAACAATATAATAGTGGATACATGTCATTATGCATTACCCGAAACCCATGGAATGTACAACACAAAGAGTTAACCCTAATGTGAACCATGAACTTTAGCTAATAATAAAGTATCAATATTGGCTCATCAATTGTAGTAAATATACCACACTAATGCAAGATGTTAATAGTGGGGAAAACTGGGGGTGAGGTGGGGTGAGAGGGTACATGGGAACTCGCTGTACTTTCTGCTCAACTTTTATGCAAACCTAAAACTTCTAAAACTTAAGCCTAAAAAAGACCCACACAGACTATTAATAAAAGCTTATTTGGGTGACTAAGGCAGAAGACGAATCTAGGGTTTATTGCCTGGTGTTGGTGGTAGGGGACAGGTATCCCCAAATGAGCAGCTTGTGTGCTCGACTTTGGCTCAAGTTGCTTAAAGATTTCTCAGAAATGGTGATGAACTGTATAGATGCCATCCAAGAGGGGATGTTGTAACCACTAAAAAAAGAATACAGATTATGTTTAGAATAAAAAGCAACCTGAAATCATTTCTGAACAGATACAAATGTTTGGCCTATTTCAGTATCAAAAGAAACAAATCAGGCAACCAGGTAACCTACATTTATTGAAAGTCAACCTGAGTGCATCAGACTCTACTACTCATCATCAGGAAATAAAATGAAAATATTCTAGAAAACATTGACCTTGAGTTCATCTGCACAGATTTTTTTTTTCTAAATTTAGCTTTTCCCTAATGACCTGAGATGGTCCTATTCTTTACCAAACACTGGCTAATTTAATATTTGGAAATATTTCCTCTAGAGGGTTTTGGAAATTCAGTCTTAAAAGTCATCTTATACTGAAATTAAAATTATAGTATCTGTGTTGGTATGAAGGAATCAAAAGCCAAATATATCCATAATAGAGTGGATTTATTTACATGGCATAATTTCAGAAGACACCCCCCACCCCCATTTCATACCTTATTATTTTTTAATTAATTAATTAATTAATTATTTTTTGGCCGTGTTGGGTCTTCGTTTCTGTGTGAGGGCTTTCTCTAGTTGCAGCAAGCGGGGGCCACTCTTCATCGTGGTCCACGGGCCTCTCACTATCGTGGCCTCTCTTGTTGCAGAGCACAGGCTCCAGACGCGCAGGCTCAGTAATTGTGGCTCACGGGCCCAGCTATTCAGCGGCATGTGGGATCTTCCCAGACCAGGGCTCGAACCCGTGTCCCCTGCATTAGCAGACAGATTCTCAAGCACTACGCCACCAGGGAAGCCCTCATATCTTATTTAAGACATATATTTTCTCTCTGCTTACTGGTACTTGAAATTTCAAAATTATAATAAATTCCTTAGGGTTAAGACATTTAATCTCTTTAAAAATGCAAAAACATCTCAGTAAGTAGTAACACATTGGGTTATCAGTAATTTGTACCTTTGGATGGTTGTAACCTATCCTGTCCTACAGGCAGTTTTTTACCTGGGGAAAGGAAGAGATCCTAATGACAGAGTGTTCCCCAAGTCTGGGTAAGGTGGGGGTGAAGTTGCTCAAATAATTGCAATTTTACTGAAGAGCATCCCTGTCTACAATCTCCCTCAATGCTCTGAATAGGGATGTAGCTACGTAAATGCCTGGCTGATATTTAGGGCAACAAAAGCAGAGGTGACTTTCCTGATTGATATATCAAATACATGTCACAGCCAGAGGTGGGAAGTGACAGCTTCTGAAAAGCACTAAAGCAAACTGGGAACATTATTAATCAATAACTCAAGCAAGTAGAACAGGCTCTAAACATTGAAGGTGGAATTGATGTCTCCTTCCCAGGCTAAAGACACACAGAGGAGAGCTGTGGTGTTAGACTCCTTGCCGCAGTGCCATTTTGGTGGCTCTGTGGTGATCAGACAGTTTTTCAGAAACTCCCCAAACCTTAATTTAAAATCAGAATGCCATTTCTAAGTGACTTGTCCCTTTATTGCCCTGCAATTTGCCGGGGGATGGGGGGGGCAGTGGGGCGGGGGTGGAGCTCTGGTCTCTGAAAGAGCAAGCGTCACTTCCCCACTCTAGATTTTTCACGTTCTCTAAGAAAATATCCACTAATGTAGGTAATGTAGGTCATAGCGTCACTGCTAAGTCTTTTAAGGCTGTTAAAGTAGTATAATTATGTTTTGCAAATAAAAGGTAAGGTTTTCTTTTTTTGTTTAGGATTAACCTTGGGGTTGTTAAAAATAAAAATTAGTTACTGAAAGAATTGCTTAGTGCTAGAGCCAGGAACGGAGATGTTTAATTTTACAAACATTTACTGAGTTTCTCCCCTGGGCAGTCGTCTGTGTTCATGCAGTGGGAGGTACAGCAGCCCCTGTGCTCCAGTAGCTTACAGTCAGGGCAGGCGACCTGGTAAGGTCCAAACCAGGCTTACAAGTGGATCATTGGTGATAGGCTTATGTTCCTCATCATTGAACACGAGGTTGTAACGGTGGTGATTACATTGGGAAGTACATTGCCATTTCAGTAGAACACTATCAAAATTTCTTTGGCTAGGTTAGACTTTTTTCTTTCTACGGTGGTGCTTTTAATGCATGGACATTGTACACTATTTTCAAAACCCATCTCTAGCCTCAGCCCTAAAATTTTACTTTAGTCACACTTCTACATTTGATTACAGGACATCACCTAGGTGTCTCAAGAACAAACAATAGAAATTTAATAGGTCAAAAACTGGGTTCATTTTTTAGTTCCCTAGGTATTCATTTTTCCTTTTCTGACCCCTGCAAAAGATAACACCAAGCCAATGGTCCTCAATTCCTCCAAGTGATTTTCAAATGTTCTTTCTCTCTATATATATTCACTCCAGTGAGGTCTTTTTTTAAGTTTTTGGCCACACCCCACAGCATGTGGGATCTTAGTTCCCTGACCAGGGATCGAACCCACGCCTCCTGCATTGGAAGGCAGAGTCTTAACCACTGGACTGCCGGGGAAGTCCTGAGGTCTTTTTTTCTTAAAAAAAAATTATTGAAGTATAGTTGATTTGCAATGTTGTGTTAATTTCTGCTGTACAGCAAAGTGACTCAGTTATATATACATACATACATACATACACACACACACATATATATTCTTTTCCATTATGGTTTGTCACAGGATATTGAATATAGTTTCCCATGCTATATAGTAGGACCTTGTTATTTATCCATCCTATATATAAATAGTTTGCCTCTGCTAATCCCAAACTCCCAGTCCTTCCCACCCCTAGCTCCTCTCCCCCTTAGCAACCACAAGTCTGTTCTCTATATCTGTGAGTCCGGTTTTGTTTCATAGATAGGTTCATTTGTGTCATGTTTTAGATTCCACATATAAGTGATATCATATGGTATTTGTATTTCTTTTTCTGACTTACTTTGCTTAGTATGATAATCTCTAGGTCCATGCATGTTGCTGCAAATGGCATTATTTTATTCTTTTCTATGGTTGGGTAATATTCCATTGTGTGTATGTGTGTGTGTGTGTGTGTGTGTATATATATATATATATATATATATGTCTTGGCTATCCTATAAGGTCTTTTTATTTACAATTCAATATCAATGAGAGCTACTGCTTCTTTCGTCACTGTATTTCTCATGTGTATCCATTTCCTTACATTGACACAGCCAAGGTTCTCAACAGGCTCTCTTCTCCTCCCACCTGAATTTTTCAATAGGCTGACTAGTCCTCCATCTAGTCTCTACCTTTCTCTAATTCAACAATGGGAATAATCATCCTCAGATTCTATTTTTGATTTTTAACTAGCCTTGCAAAGCCTTCACCCACCATGCTGACTGTTTTGCCACCCTCATCTCCCATTTCCTTCTATTTGAACCTTCTCCTTCAGTCAAGCTGATTTATTTGCCACATACTTTTCATTCTCCATCCTTTGTATTTCTATTCTATACCACCTCAAATGACTTCCTAGCCTTAATTAATTCCCTCTCCATCAACCTAAGTCCAGCCCTTTGTCCTAACCTCTTGCAAAACTGACTTTAAGAAAAAATTCATTTATTGACTTTATTCATGGCATTCAACTCATACCAACTATAAAGAATTTTAGTAGATTGTGTGCGATACAGAGATGAATAAACAGAGAGAGGTATCAGCACAAATAGCCATAGTGCAAAGCATGACAGCTCTTTCAACCAAGAGAAATGTAAGTAAAATGAGATGGGAGCATGTATATTTGCCGCTTGTAACACAAGTTTCTCTTTTGATGTATCATTTTGTGTATGTCTTTAGGCTTTTGATTAGTCAATTCAACAAACACATTTTGCACACATGTCACTACTATGCAAGTCGCTGGAGGAAAGAAATGGTATGAAGCAAAATTTCTGTCCTTGAGGAATGGGAAATGCTGATAGGAAGGCAAGATTTACGCTTAAAAAGGGTAAGGACAGAGTCACACAGTGTTCAGGCAGTTCAGAACCAGATGATGTTTTATGTCCTGAGCTGGAGCCTAAGGACCTTGAGTCCTTATGGTAGACTTTTCACAGTGACTTGTAATATACTATACCCCCTCCCTGACTTTCACCCCGTCTCACCCAGTACTCAGCAGAATTTTATTTGCAAATAGTTTTGAATGAAAAATATTGTCTAAACTTTGTATATTTTTTCTTTAGATACCTGAATTTTTACTTCTCTGTTGTTCTCACCTGTCTAATTTTTCATGCATAGTCAAGAAGTATTGCCTAACATATTTTGGTCCTCTTAAGTGTTTTAAATTAATGTGAACACTTTTGGGTAGTTAGTGTTTTAAACATAGCAATCAGAAGTGGAATAGTTACAGGAAATTGCAACTTTAAAAAATAAACCCAAAGCATTCTCTGAAGGTGACTGCTGTGCTGAATTATTTAGCATTAACATAAAAGTTAAAACTTTGCTATGATATGAGTGACAGATTTTCTGAATATAAAATCAAAGCAACCTAGAGAGCATGAGTCAAGGGTTATTTAATCTTTTCCTCTGTTGTGTGATTTGGAGAACAGTTGATTATGTTAGCATTACTAGGAATCTAGCAAAAAGAACCAATCAGTATCTTTTATCACTCTTGCAACGGAATCAATACACTGGCCGGTATCACAATTAAGCCAAACATAATGGTTGGATTAAATACAGTCTTTTCTCTCAAGATGGGAAAAAGTTGTCAACAGTCCCCCAATATAGTTTTACTTATTGAAATAAATTTAGATTGAAATTAAGTCAAAGGCACTCTCCATCATTCTCTCTCCTTATGAAGTTTGTGTGAAACTTTATGTTAGTTTGCATTTTAAAAAGTACGTTGGGTTGTGTAGTAATGGAACCCAGAAAAAAAAGAACAGCTCACTGGCATGTGCTCAACCAGAACTGGTTATTTAAAAACAAGATGTTGTGCACTTAGTGCATTGAAACTTCTTTTACTCTTGGGTGTGGCAATGTCTTGTGATATATTTTCTGTATGTTGGGGGAAATGTCAGCATCTTGAGAGTTGGCAGCATTTCCATTTGGTACCAGGGTCCCAAGGACACAGGATATCACAGATGCATCAATAAGTAAGTATCTCAGGGGGCCTCCTTTGTGGAATATTGTGCACACATCCTCAAAGTTTGCTTTGCATTCCTGAATATTCAAGTTCTTGAAACAGTTTTAGTTTAAGTCAGTGTGAGATCATCAGATTGGCCTGAAAATTCTGGAGAAAGTTCATGAAGTTTAGTCACCTGGTAATTTTATGAATGAACTAAATTTTAATCATAGTGGGATAAAAACAAACATTTCTAATGATTACTCAAGATATAGCTGACAACTATATTTTGGAAACAGAACAACTGGAGAAAAGAAAAGGTAAAATGATCATTTTATGCAGAAAGCTGCTCATGCAGTAGATCCTATTACTGATGTGGAGACAGAGGTCCTTTGGCCTGCTCTGTGTGAGTTCCCCTGTCCTGCTCTATTATAAATCAGGCTAGGAAAAGTGATTCAGAGCTGGTTCCAGGACAGAGAATACTTACTTCATCACATACACCAAAGGCAGTGGATTTCCAGTTAGCTTGCAAATGTTCTAACCTTATATGTGTTCCTGTTTCACCAAAAATTAGCAGTCTTATAGGATTGACTTTGCTTAAAACCAAAAGATGCCCATCTATCAAGAGTGCTTTTTAACCATCTGATTTAAAATGTTTAAGTAAATTAAAAATTAAAGGAAATTATCTTCATTCTACTTAGCAAATGTATTTGTAACAACAATCAGATATTAAAATGTACCAAATTTAATAAAATTCAAGTTTTATTTTAAACAATTTGAACAGATGAGCCACTATAGAACTAAAAACTAAAACCCAGCATTTTGATTAGAAGGAAGATAGAGATAGATTAATTATTTCAGTCTTCTTAATAGGTCTAGAGCAGATTGACTTTTTCTTGACTCACATATTCTTAAATGATTGCCTTTCCAAATTTGATAATTCCTTCCTGAAAAAACAGTGGACACAAGTAAGTACATTGCTTACTAGGTTTCATAGGAAGAATATCTATACTGGTTCATGTGTGTTGCAAGTTAGACTTGGAGGGGGAAGCAGTCATGGCAAAAATGTTTCATGTTGCTCTACTTGATCAATTATAATGTATAAAATGTTTATCACCAACTTGCACTTGAAATAGGAATTTTACACTCTAATATAATATTAGCATCACAGAACAGTTTATAATGTCTGCACCTCAAGAATGCCTGAGTTCTAGTCTAAACTTTTCCACTAACTGGCCATGTGGCTTAAGGTAAGTCAATGGGGCTGAGTTTTTTCATTTGTAAAATGGGGTTGTCCATGACAGATGGTTGTTAAGGTTACTTCTAGATGTAAAGTTCGGTGGTTCTAAGAAATTAGATGTAATTCAGGATAAAATTGGCATCTATGGAAGGTTTCTGAGTCATGATTTGATGAAATCTCATCTTTTCAGTACGATTAAATAGTTACATTGACTCTGCAATGATTCTAGGCAATTAGTCAAACTCCCTATTGAGCTGGGAAGACAGTTTTTTTTCACACAGGTTAGACAATTTAATCTACCTTTGAGTAAAAGCATTACCGTCCCCTTCAGTAAAGTTTTTGTTTTAAATAAATGATTTTGATCTTAACTGAGAACTTTACACTCCCCAGTTCAGGACACATCTAATGCTTAAAGTAATGCCAACCTTTATCTGGGTAAGTCCTCTATTCTTTTAGATTCAAAGCCGTGGCTAGGAAATAAGATGCATTAAGAGATATTCATGTGACAGAACCAAAGAAAAGCTCTTTGTATTACTATAACAGCAAAGGCAACTGGGAGCTCAGGCTGAGACATCAGATATGTAAATCAGGCTGCTGCCAGATTCTATCGACTGAGTCAATCCAGCCTTGGCTGGCTGTCAACTGACTACCCAGCTGGGGGATTATCTGAAGACATGCTTCTCACCTTCTCTCCTTGGCTTTAGCACTTTGTATTTCATTTCCGTCAGGATCTGTAGAGATCTAGGAAGGAGATGAAACTCAAATCAATCATTTTTCCTTCCTAACAACTTAGATAAATTACTTAGCTGGGGAGAAAGGTTGAAGTTGTTGATTTAAATGTGGTTTGGAATTGTTGGTACATTTCAGCCATCCATCTAATTTGTTTTCTCTATAACTACTAAGAATTGAAAGTTGACTGCAGAAAATAGAATAAAATTATTCTTCTAAATACAATGGAAACTGTTACCATAGAGAAGAGGATCAAATGCTCTTATGACAAAGGTTTACATGAGCAATGATTTTAAGTTCTGAGAATATTAATTTTGAGGTGTTTTAAAGTTATGACTTTTGTTACTAAAGGTTTTAAAGTTATCCTCGGGGATACTCGTCTATGTTGAAGGTTAAATCACACTTGACTATCTCTTTATGAAGTGATCTATTAGACAATGGGAAAAACAAACTTCTTACACTGTGGGGTTAACAAATATTTACTTGGAAGATTTTGAAGAGAACTTGAATCATATTGTTTGTTGTATGTTTTGGTTCTGAATTTATTTTGCCTCAAATAAGTAATAAAGTTTTAAAATTTATTTTCTGATACTTGAGTATTATATTTTCCATAGGTATAATCCTATTAAAAGCTGTATGTTTAGTTTTCACTACTCAATTTGAAAGGGAATTAAGAACATGTAAGGTGGATAGACTCATCCACCAGAGGTCAGACAGCAGAAGCAAGAAGAACTACAGTCCTGCAGCCTGTGGAACAAAAACCACATTCACAGAAAGATAGACAAGATGAAAAGGCAGAGGGCTATATACCAGATGAAGGAACAAGATAAAACCCCAGGAAAACAACTAAATGAAATGGAGATAGGAAACCTTCCAGAAAAAGAATTCAGAATAATGATAGTGAAGATGATCCAGGACCTCGTAAAAAAAAATGGAGGCAAAGATCGAGAAGATGCAAGAAATGTTTAACAAAGATCTAGAAGAATTAAAGAACAAACAAACAGAGATGAACAATACAATAACAGAATTGAAAAATACACTAGAAGGAATCAATAGCAGAATAACTGAGGCAGAAGAACGGATAAGTGACCTGGAAGACCGAATGGTAGAATTCACTGCTGCAGAACAGAATAAAGAAAAAAGAATGAAAAGAAATGAAGACAGCCTAAGAGACCTCTGGAACAATATTAAATGCAACAACATTCGCATTATAGGGGTCCCAGAAGGAGAAGAGAGAGAGAAAGGACCCGAGAAAATACTTGAAGAGATTATAGTCGAAAACTTCCCTAACATGGGAAAGGAAATAGCCACCCAAGTCCAGGAAGCGCAGAGAGTCCCATACAGTATAAACCCAAGGAGAAACACTCCGAGACACATAGTAATCAAATTGGCAAAAATTAAAGACAAAGAAAAATTATTGAAAGCAGCAAGGGAAAAATGACAAATAACATACAAGGGAACTCCCATAAGGTTAACAGCTGATTTCTCAGCAGAAACTCTACAAGCCAGAAGGGAGTGTCATGATATACTTAAAGTGATGAAAGGGAAGAACCTACAACCAAGATTACTCTACCAGGCAAGGATCTCATTCAGTTCGATGGAGAAATCAAAAGCTTTACAGACAAGCAAAAGCTAAGAGAATTCAGCACCACCAAACCAGCTCTGCAACAAATGCTAAAGGAACTTCTCTAAGTGGGAAACACAAGAGAAGAAAAGGACCTACAAAAACAAACCCAAAAAATTAAGAAAATTGTAATAGGAACATACATATCAATAATTACCTTAAATGTGAATGGATTAAATGCTCCAACAAAAAGACACAGGCTTGCTGAATGGGTAAAAAAACAAGACCCATATATATGCTGTCTACAAGAGACCCACTTCAGATCTAGGGACACATACGGACTGAAAGTGAGGGGATGGAAAAAGATATTCCATGCAAATGGAAATCAAAAGAAAGCTGGAGTAGCAATACTCATATCAGATAAAATAGACTTTAAACTAAAGAATGTTACAAGAGACAAGGAAGGAAACTACATAATGATCAAGGGATCAATCCAAGAAGAAGATATAACAATTATAAATATATATGCACCCAAATTTGCTCTTCAATATAGGAGCACCACAATACATAAGGCAACTGCTAACAGCTCTAAAAGAGGAAATCGACAGTAACACAATAATAGTGGGGGACTTTAACACCTCACTTACACCAATGGACAGATCATCCAAACAGAAAATTAATAGGGAAACACAAGCTTTAAATGACACAATAGACCAAATAGATTTAATTGATATTTATAGGACATTTCATCCAAAAACAGCAGATTACACTTTCTTCTCAAGTGTGCATAGAACATTCTCCAGGATAGATCACATCTTGGGTCACAAATCAAGCCTCAGTAAATTTAAGAAAAATGAAATCATGTCAATCATCTTTTCTGACCACAATGCTATGAGATTAGAAATCAATTACAGGGGAAAAAAACGTAAAAAACACAAACACATGGAGGCTAAACAATACGTTACTAAATAACCAAGAGATCACTGAAGAAATCAAAGAGGAAGTCAAAAAATACCTAGAGACAAATGACAATGAAAACACGACGATCCAAAACCTATGGGATGCAGCAAAAGCAGTTCTAAGAGGGACGTTTATAGCTATACAATCCTACCTCAAGAAACAAGAAACATCTCAAATAAACAATCTAATGTTACACCTAAAGGAACTAGAGAAAGAAGAACAAACAAAACCCAAAGTTAGCAGAAGGAAAGAAATCATAAAGATCAGATCAGAAATAAATGAAATAGAAATAAAGAAAACAATAACAAAGATAAATAATACTAAAAGTTGGTTCTTTGAGAAGATAAACAAAATTGATAAACCATTAGCCAGACTCAACAAGAAAAAGAGGGAGAGGACTCAAATCAATAGAATTAGAAATGAAAAAGGAGAAGTTACAACAGACACCACAGAAATACAAAGTATCATAAGAGACTACTACAAGCAACTCTATTCCAATAAAATAGACAACGTGGAAGAAATGGACAAATTCTTAGAAAGGTATAACCTTCCAAGACTGGACCAGGAAGAAATAGAAAATATGAACAGACCAATCACAAGTAACGAAATTGAAACTGTGATTAAAAATCTTCCAACAAACAAAAGTCCAGGACCAGATGGCTTCACAGGTGAATTCTATCAAACATTTAGAGAAGAGCTAACACTCATCCTTCTCAAACTCTTCCAAAAAATTGCACAGGAAGGAAAACTCCCAAACTCATTCTATGAGGCCACCATCACCCTGATACCAAAGCCAGACAAAGATACTACAAAAAAAACAAAAAAGAAAATTACAGACCAATATCACTGATGAATATAGATGCAAAAATCATCAACAAAATACTAGCAAACAGAATCCAACAACACATTAAAAGGATCATACACCATGATCAAGTGGGATTTATCCTAGTGATGCAAGGATTCTTCAATATACACAAATCAATCAATGCGATACACCATATTAAAAAATTGAAGAAGAAAAACCATATGATCATCTCAATAGATGCAGAAAAAGCTTTTGACAAAATTCAACACATATTTATGATAAAAACTGTCCAGAAAGTGGGCGTAGAGGGAACCTACTTCAACATAATAAAGGCCATATATGACAAACCCACAGCAAACATCATTCTGAATGGTGAAAAGCTGAAAACATTTCCTCTAAGATCAGGAACGAGACAAGGATGTCCACTCTCACCACTCTTATTCAACATAATTTTGGAAGTCCTAGCTACGGCAATCAGAGAAGAAAAAGAAATAAAAGGAATACAAATTGGAAAAGAAGAAATAAAACTGTCACTGTTTGCAGATGACATGATACTAAACATAGAGAATCCTCAAGATGTACCAGAAAACTACTAGAGCTAATCAATGAATTTGGTAGAGTAGCAGGATACAAAATTAATGCACAGAAATCTCTTGCATTCCTATACACTAATGATGAAAAATCTGAAAGAGAAATTAAGGAAACACTCCCATTTACCACTGCAATAAAAAGAATAAAATACCTAGGAATAGATCTACCTAGGTAGACAAAAGACCTGTATGCAGAAAACTATAAGACACTGATGAAAGAAATTAAAGATGATACCAACAGATGGAGAGATATACCATGTTCTTGGATTGGAAGAATCAATACTGTGAAAATGACTCTACTACCCAAAGCAATCTACAGATTCAATGCAATCCCTATCAAATTACCAATGGCATTTTTTACAGAACTAGAACAAAAAATCTTAAAATTTGTATGGAGACACAAAAGACCCCGAAAAGCCAAAGCAGTCTTGAGGGAAAAAATCGGAGCTGGAGGAATCAGACTCCCTGACTTCAGACTATACTACAAAGCTACAGTAATCAAGGCAATATGGTACTGGCACAAAAACAGAAATATAGATCAATGGAACATGATAGAAAGCCCAGAGATAAACCCATGCCCCTATGGTCAACTAATCTATGACAAAGGAGACAAGGATATACAATGGAGAAAAAGTCTTTTGAATAAGTGGTGCTGGGAGAACTGGGCAGCTACATGTAAAAGAATGAAATTAGAACACTCCCTAACACCATACACAAAAATAAACTCAAAATGGATTAGAGACCTAAATGTAAGACCGGACACTATAAAACTCTTAGAGGAAAACATAGGAAGAACACTCTGACATAAATCACAGCAAGATCTTTTTTGATCCACCTCCTAAAGGATATAAAAACAAAAGTAAACAAATGGGACCTAATGAAACTTTAAAGCTTTTGCACAGCAAAGGAAACCATAAACAAAATGAAAAGACAACCCTCAGAATGGGAGAAAACATTTGCAAATGAATCATCAGACAAAGGATTAATCTCCAAAATACATAAACAGCTCATGCAGCTCAATATTAAAACAACAAACAACCCAATCCAAAAATGGGCAGAAGACCTAAACAGACATTTCTCCAAAGAAGACATACAGATGGCCAAGAAGCACATGAAAAGCTGCTCAACATCACTAATTATTAGAGATATGCAAATCAAAACTACAATGAGGTATCACCTCACACCAGTTAGAACGGGCATCATCAGAAAATCTACAAGCAACAAATGCTGGAGAGGGTGTGGAGAAAAGGGAACCCTCTTGCACTGTTGGTGGGAATGTAAATTGATACAGCCACTATGGAGAACAGTATGGAGGTTCCTTAAAGAACTAAAAATAGAATTACCATATGACCCAGCAATCCCCCTACTGGGCATATACCCAGAGAAAACCATAATTCAAAAACCACATGCACCCCAATGTTCATTGCAGCACTATTTACAATAGCCAGGTCATGGAAGCAACCTAAATGGCCATTGACAGATGAATGGATAAAGAAGATGTGGTGCATATATACAATGGAATATTACTCAGACATTAAAAGGAATGAAATTGGGTCATTTGTAGAGAAGTGGATGCATCTAGAGACTGTCATACAGAGTGAAGTAAGTCAGAAAGAGAAAAACAAATATCGTATATGAACGCATATACTTGGAACCTAGAAAATGGTACAGATGGACCGGTTTGCAGAGCAGAAATTGAGACACAGAAGTAGAGAATAAACGTATGGACACCAAGGGGGGAAAGCGGTGTGCCGTGGGGGTGGTGGTGGGACGAACTGGGAGATTGGGATTGACATGTATACACCGATGTGTGTAAAATGGATGAGTAATAAGAAAATAAATAAGTAAATAAACATTTAAAAAAAAAAGAACATGTAAGGTTATAGAAAAATGGAGAACCTAGGGAAAAAGACTAGAGACAAAAAGAAAGATTATATTTCAAAAAAGACCATGATAGGTTTGAGAAGTGATCTGTTGTGTACATGTGTGGGTAATTAATACTAGAAGAAATAAGTATCACAAAATAAGATAAGGAAAAGGTGATATTGATGGATAGATATGAAAATGGATAGATGAATCTGGGGATATAAAGTGGGGTCAACTGCTGAGCTGGCAAGAATGAGAACTGAGAATTGGCCAGGGGGTAGTCTGTGATGAGGCCAAACTTTGGGGGTCTCAATGGAGTCCCTCAAGAGTCAAAGCAATGAGCATGGGCTAGTTTGTTAAGGAAGGATTGATGAGGACAACCACTGAAGGCCAATAGAGTATTTTGTTATTGTTTTTGTTTGCTTACTTTAAGGTAGGAGATGTTGTATGGAAAAGGGAAAAACCAGGGGAGAGGTAGAAATTGTAGATGAATAAAGAAGGGCTCATTAGGAATGGGTTCCTGAAGGGAAGAGGGAAAGGTGAGATTGGAAGTCGAGGTAGAAGAGTTAGCCTTGGCGAAGAGCACACTTCCTTCTCAGGTTCTCACAAAAAGGCTGTGGCATTTTTGGATGCAGGAAATATATTCCTTTTGTACTCAACACTGAGGAGATATTTAGTAAAATACTGCCAAAAAAAAAAAAAAAAAAAAAGGTGGCCACAAATCAATAGAGTTTCTTTTCTTTTTTTTTTAATCAGATAATGGTATCATATGTTCTCCACTGAGAGCAAAACCAAGAGAAATGAATGTCAGTCAAGATATTATCAAAGGAAATTACCAATGCTATCCCTTTTTGGAGTTTTTCTTAAAAAGGACATATTTGAACCTGGTTGAAGTAGATTGATTACGGTCATGGCCTCATGTTATTACTGATGGGCTGGGTCAGGTGACTTTGGAAAGCTACATTTCAGGCTCAAAAGACTGAATGTGTGAAGGCATGGCCAGGCTAGACAAAATTAGAGGGTGCTATATTTTCGTGAAAATAAATGGATGCCAGGAAACCGGGATTTTAATTCCAGTTTGATCACTAATTAGTTCCATTTTTAATGGAACTAATTTTCCATTAGTTCCAAGGATTTTAACTCTTATAAGTAGTTTCCTTTTTCACAAAATTAAGGGTGTGGTCCTGATAGCTAAGATTCTTTTAGCCTTAAAAATAAAATGATTCTAAAATTGTGCAGTATATTGGCTATTTTGCTCATGGTAAAGTCACAGAATGTGTTTGTTCTTTATGAATGTTTCCCTTGCTTGAATTTTATGAAAACATTTTGTATGCTATCTGACCAATTCGAACATCTGATAACTTTGAAAGTATTATAAAAACTCTATTGATGCTGCATGGGTAGATGCTAAGCTTAGAAAAGACTAAATCAGATTCCCTTCATATTAAATCTTTCTTTGCCTTTAAGTTTCATTCACTTGGAAGCTGCAGTAACTCAGGCTACACATAACCATTTGAGAAACTGTTATTCAGAAACATTCCACTTCCTCTTGGGAGTTGAAAGAGTTAATGCAGTTAAAAAGTTTGACGCAGCTTAGACCTTCTTGGGTGTCTAGTTTTAATAGTCACTTTAGCCCTCCAAATAAGTCACTTCAAACTATCATTTTAGGCAGAAAATATCAGTAATTGAAGAATTAATTATCATGTGTCATTTAGTCATTTGAGTAGACTTCCCTACTAGACTATGAACTCCATGGAGATAGAAATGTGTCTGTTTTTGCTCATCCATGTATCATACCCCTTGTAGTTACCATGGTGCTTACACACAGTGCCTGCTGAGTAGATATTTGTTAAATGAATGAATGATTTGATTTTACTTCTATAGAATTGTTAGGCACTAAAAATTCATGATTCAAATGTTCTTTTCCATTTGAAGATTTGTAGTCATAAACCACTTTATATTTGAAAGTGATTGTATAAAACTACAATCTTGTACAACAGCATTTAATTATGAAGACTGTCTTACTCAAGACTTTTTATGTCCACTTTGGATTCTGCCTTGAACTCTCTTCAGATTATTGAGCCAGACAGATAAAACATGGAGTAGTCAGATTAAAAGGGACAACATCTATTAGGAGTAGAAGAGTGGCTGGAAATTCAGGAAATGTTTGCCTATTGGTGCCTTTCTTTAGTCACTTCTTCAGAAGGGCCCCAATCCCTTGTCTTTCTGATCACAACTTCTTTACCTACTCTCATATTCCCCTTTCACATACAGATTTCTCTTTTCTTCATCTCTCCAACAGCTGTCCTATTTCCCCTACTTCACTCAGTATATTAATTACTTCTTGGTCTTTTTTCTTTCTACCCAAATGTGGAGGGCAGGGACACCATTTCAGTATTGTTGCCTACAAGCTCTGTGGAATTGCTGGTGAATATGACCCACAGTTCTTTCTTGCCAATGGAGCTGGAGCCCTTCTCGACGAAGGACCAGGACTCCACCATCTTTGCGCCACTTAAATCCAATTTGCCGACTTCACCGATATGTCCTGTAGTTCTTTACCTCATCACTAGGTGATTCCCTGTTCTGATATCTCATTGCTGTTGTTCCAGTACCACTTGCCTTGATGTTGCAGTAACTTTGGGGCGAGGGGATAACATAAGAGGTGTTCATGAATGTGATCTGGGACTTAAAGAGTGTGTATGCAGTTATTCAACAGTTATTGATTTGGCACCCATGGTGTGCCAGGCATATTACATAAGTGGAACAACCATAAGGTAGGTGACTCTAGCTGGTGTTAGAGTGGATGGGGCTTGGAGCAGAGATCATCCTTCCCTCTCCCATCTCTTGTGGTTATGGCCAGGGCGCCCCATTGCTGGCAGTTTCATGTGGGTCTTTATGCTGTCTTTCCAATGTGCCAGTTTAAGGATTTCTGACAACCACCTTTTTAATGCTTATTTTGTGACAGATGATCCAGGAGAGCCGGTTTCTCATAGAAATGGCAGACACAGTCCAGGAAAAGATCGTGCAGTGTCAGAAAGCAGGTAACCTTCCCCCTTGCCCCCATTTCGTTTAGAAACCATAATGATGATTTTTGGCAGACTTTTAAAGTTTAACTATACTTTGAGTTACACTGAAGCCTTTGTTTAGTACAGAAGAGATCTACGTGATAGTATGTAGGTGGTCTGTGTGTATATAGAGGGGGTATCTGCAGATATCTAGAGAGGTGAGGGTTTCTGAATTTACTTTTGTGATTTGGGAACCTATCAAAGCCTTTTATTACTGATATGGAAACTGTGGTTTCACATTGCCCCTTAAGAAACACTTTATTTTTACAGTTTGAACCATGATCTTGTTAACCTTCTAGGCTTTTGCCTCATTTACTAGTCCTCATTTTAGATTTGTTCCTTCTTTAAGGATGGGATGCGCCACGTGTCTCTGATGGCACATTGCTGTGTTTATTTATTTTCACTTCATCCACACCCCAGTACTTTTCTCTCTCTTGGATCCATGTTCTCCCTGATCCACACACACACATTAGTGATTGCAATAAGGAAGATGACACTGACAGTTGCTTGATATATATGCATATGATACACTAAGCACACATGCTATGTTATTTAGTCCTCATAACAACTCTGCGATGTAGTCATCATTATATCCAATCTAGAGATGAGGCATCTGAGATTCTGAGAGATTGAGCGAATTACCCCAAATCCCATATCAACACGTGGTAGAGGTGACCTTTGAACCCAGACCAAACTTTGAAAATGGTGCTCTTCGCTACTGATCTGGAGGCTTAAATGTTTCCGTTGACAGGAAGCACGAAAATAATAACAATACGAAATACTTATATTATGCTCCTATGTACCATGCATTACTTTGAGAGTTTTGTATGTATTGACTCATTTAATCTTCACACAATTCCATGAGGTCAATACTCTTGTTATCACCATTGCACCATTGAGGAGACTTAATGGCAGAGAGTTTCAGGGATTTGCTCATACTCACGTAGCTAGTCAGTGGTAGAGACAGAGTGAAGGTCTGGGCTCTGCAGCCATGCTCTTACTATGTATTGGGCTTGTGATGTTAGCACCAGGAAAGTTAATGTGGTTTTAGGCTACATTAATACAAGCCTAGTCACTAGAACTAGGAAGGTGGTGGTAAAACCCTACATCATGTGGGCAACTTCAATCCCATTTTGAGAATGATGTTCCTGGATGTCATCCTTAAAGAGAAATTATAATAAGCTGAAACATGTTAGAATGTTTAATCTGGAGAAGGGAAAACTCTAGTAGACTTTATCCAACATCTTTCTTCAAATATTTAAAGGGCTGTACTGTGGAACAGAGATTAGACCTTGTTGTTCTGAGGCTAGCTAGCACCAAGGAGTAGAAGTTTCAGGGAGAGAGACTGGTTTGATATCAGTCACAGCTTTCCAAAGATGGAATGAGCTTTCCAGAAGAAAGTGTGATTCCCGTGTCTGAGGTGCTAAGACAAAGGCTGGAGAGACAGATGATGGTGATGTTTTTTATAGTATTCAAGCTTGGGGGAATGGTTTAGCTAAAAATAACTTTAAGGCCATTCCCAAATCTGACACATTTGGGTGTTTCCAGGAATGCTATTTTAAAAAAACTTTTTATTTTTACTCAACATTTACTAATTACCATTGTTATCTATGTGGGCTCCAGGCCTACTGTCAAGCCATATGGATGGTTCATAAGGCAAAGTAAGATATGTGCATCCTTCACATATGGTAGCCATTCACACATTACACCATTTTATATAAAAACCAGGCAGAGAACAAACAAGATGGATGCCACCTGTTGGAAGAATTTGCTTCTTAACTTCTCATGTCTTTGTCTATGGCCGCTTGCTGTTTAAAACCTAATTTAATCTAATGCATTGATTATTTTTAGCTTCCCTTTAAGGACAGCCATTTGGTGGTGATGAACAGAATGAGAAGGAGAATTCAATTTTGGGATTTAGAAATTATGAGAAGGACAGAAATGGGAAATTATATTCTTACTGATAATATTTTCACAATAAAATGCCTAGTTTTCTGAAATTTATACAAAGAATTCTCTTATGTTCTCTTTTTAAAGGGATGGAGTTCCATGAGGAACTTCATAATCTGGGGGCAAAAGAAGGCTTGAAAGGAAGAAAACTCAACAAAGCAACTGAGAGCTTTGCTTGGAACATTACAGTACTGAAGGTAAATGAAGTACTCAGGTGCCCCTTTGTCTTTATTTTTCTCCTCATCTCTCCAATGTGTAGAGAAGCATCAGTGGTTAAATACGGTGACCTGAATTTTTAATTAACGCTTGACCTAATTAATTCGTGCTCTAAGTGATGGGAGATGCATACTGGGATTAACACACGTTTTGCCATAATAGGACAATGAGTTTTGTGGTGGAGGCAGAAGACAGCACGACCTAATTCTATTACCTGGTGTTTGTGTGTGTGTGGTTTACTCATACTTCTAGTCAAGTCAATATGGCTGTTCTGGTTTGTGGAAAGAATAACACAAAATGTTGCTGAAGAAGGATCCAATACAAGTGACTTGGAAAAGCTTTAAACTACAGAATATCTGGAGCCATTTAGGATTATTTGATTTTAGGAAGAGTCTCTATAAATACATTTATTTTTGCAAAAATTTTGGAAGTCAGTTTTTTGAGATTATTATTTGCTCCACTGAAAATTAATTTTAGGACTTCGAAGTAAAGATGCCACTTTTCATATTTTGTTACATGAATGGACAAATGATTTAGGCAGTTGGAATAATTTATTCTTAGCAGTGTGATGGAGAAAAACAACTACAAACAAAATTAATAATTACTGACATCTAAAGAACACTGATGCGCCAGGTGCTGTTTTACAAGGTTTATATGAATTAACATTTTAATACTTTCATTAACTCAATACTGTTATTATTCTCATTTTAAAAGTGAGAAAACCAAGGCACTGAAAACTTATGTATATTACCCAAGGTCACTCAGCTAGTAAATGGTGGAGCTGGAGTTTGAACCCAGGCAGTTGGCTCCAGAGCCTGCTCTACAGAGAGATACTGCACATGTTTACATGAAAGTGCTGGGTGAACTGTAATACATATCACAAATATTTATTAAAAATTCAGTCCACAACTATTTGTTAAGCTCCTACTATGTACTGGGCTCTCTGCTATGCATTGGGAACCCATGAAGAACAAAAGCGATACAGACCCTGACCTCATGAGTTAACAGTCTGGGGACAGGAGGTGCGGTGGGGGAAAATAGGTGTCATTTGCTTAAGAGGCAGGAACTATAGTGTTAATATAAAGACGAGCTTGTTTTATAATACCTGAGTACAACATGGCAATGTGAGCCCTGATACAGACGCTTTCTGTTCAGCGTATTTTTATGTGGGCTCGTTAATGTGCTGATCGCTGAGAAAGGAGCTACAGACACAAATATCAAAAAAGTAATAACTGCGCCTCCAGAACTAGTCTACTAGGGGAGACAGACATGTGACTAATAGCAGCCATTGATTAGTCAACACTTCACATGTGACAAGCACCCATGACTAAGTAGTTTATGCATGTTTCCTCCTTTCCTCTTTGCAACAACTGTGTGACATTGCAGCAACTCATGCTGACCCTGATATGACCCTCTCCATCTCACAGATGAGGAAATTGAGGCTCAGTTTTTAGTTTCTTACCTTCAGCTAGTAGTTTCTTAGGCTCAGGTTTTAGTTTCTTACCTTCAGCTAGTAGATGGCAGAACTGAAATGCTATATCATGCCCATCGTTCTAACCACTACCCTGTCCTCCTGCCTCCTGAAAGACTCAATCCATGTGACTGAGTCCAGGCAGCCTAGTACAGGGGTGAGGGCACAGGCTTTGGGTGCAGACTGCCTGATAGCTGTGAGGCTTTGGCCAAGTTATGTAGTCTCTCTGAGGGTGATAATAATACCTACACCCCAGGTTTTATAAGAATGAAATAATACATATAAAAATATCTAAGTCACAGTGCACGAAACTTGACATTATATCTATACCTATACTATTATTGTATATATATGCTATTACTTTTGCCAGGGTGAGGATGACCATTGGAATAAAAGGCTTTTGGTTTTTCTTAATTTAAATTTAAATTAAAAAATCAACTAATTAATTATTTAAAATTGAGGTATAACTGTTAGTTTCTTTGTTAACTTCTGACTGAAGCCCATTCACTGTTTTCTGAGGTTTGTTTGTGTGTTTGGTTTAGTGACAGAAACTGATTGCTAGATGGGGCCTAGCAAATGCTGTACAAATCATTCTCAGACAGATCTTTTGAAACAGAATCAATCTTCTATTATTTTAGCTCATGTACCAGCTACTAGTATTTCAGCTTGAGCACTAGGAACTTAAACAAGAATAGTGAACTTTTCCAAACTTCTATTTCCCTTCTCTCCCCCATTGCGTTTAGTGGACCTGTTAATCACGTGCTCTTTCCCCAAGTGCTAAACAAACGACCTCCTTGGAATGTGAATTTTTAGCTGAGGCACAAAGAGACCAGGCTTTTTTGGAGGCTGTGTATCTAGTGGTGCCTCTCTGAGAAGAATCTCCTCTCTAAGGCTCTTCCTTTATTTCTTGTGTCTTGGATCTGAAGTTCTTAGTTCCTTCTTTGTTCTCCAGTCTTCCTATTGATTTTCAATCTCCTAAAAATGCCCTTTTTCTTAAGTTTACTAGAGGCAATTTCCATTGCTTACAACTGGATGAATTAGTAACAACCGCATTGGTAAGACATAATCACTGAAATAGTAGGATATGTCAAGGCTCACCTAAAAATTCTGCATTGCTTTCTGAAAAGGTTTCCTTACACACAATTTTTACAAGTACTCCTCGATATCTAGGGGAAGAGAATGATGATTGACCAATATTTGTTGAACATGTGCGTTCAAGTAGCTAAAATATTTAATTCCAATGCAACTTCCAACAAGTAAGGGAGGATTTACAAAAAATGAGAAATGTGTCCTCAGGAAAATGGTGGGTGGGCAGCATGGAGTGGTAGAAAGGGGCATTGACTTTAAAGGAAATTGAGCTGAGACTAAAAAATAAATTCTTTAGTTTACATTGATTACTGCAATTCAATATTACATTGATCTGATATTAATATATGACAGAGAAGCTGGAGAAAAATTTGCAGAGACAAAGATGAATAGCTCTACAATATAACAAACATGAATTATACTTACAGAGTCCAAATTTTCCAAGCTAGAAATGAGGATTTATAATCCAGCAAGGAGGCTGAACTCACAATGGTCCTGGAAGCTCCCTTACCTGTGTTTTTCTTTCATTCATATTTTAGCACTATGCATGGGTCCAGAGTAGGGAATTGCTTAGCAGATCTTTTGCATTTCCCCACACTTTTGTCACATGCCAATAGGCAACGATTACGCCATTTTCCTCTTCCTTTCTTTCTCTTTCACTTCTGAGCATAAAATTGAAGTCTTTAAATAGCTTCTGTGTTCATTTGGGATGATATGATGATGCAGGTCTCAATGACTCAGTCTGCAGTGTCTTTTCCAGATAATCATTGGACAAAGATAGCTCTATCTCATCCCACCCTCACGCATTAACTGTTCCTTCCATCTGTCTTTTCTCCATGCTGTCCTTCATAAAACAGTTTTGTTTGGTTATTAGCATAATATTAAAATCTTACAATGAAAAATTTTCCTGTTCTTTACGTCTTCCAGAAAGAGATATTACAACTTCACTTGCACAGCCAGTTTATTGTAGTAAATTGTTATCAACTTTGGAAGTATTTTGCTAACGAGAATTCTGAAGGTCTCTTGGAAAAGAGATATGAATTTATACTATATCACTGATAAAACGTAATGTATCATGAAGTGGAATTCATTTAAAATTTTGGACTCTATCCAGAATGATTTAATTCTTTAAGTACAAAAAGAATTTCATTAAAAGGTGGTCACACCTATAAAACCGAAACTAGTAAGAACCTGAGAGTAACATTTTAGTGAGTTTCCCAATATATATTTTTCTAACTTGGCCTGTCAGCTATTTTAAGGAACTAAATTCCATTATCTTAACATTTTCAAAAGTTTGATGAAAAAATCAATTCTTCAAGCTGGAGAAGTGTCAAGTAGAGATATATTAAAAAAATTGAAGAAATATAATTAATAAACATTTTATTATAACAGAAAAGCTATGAAGTAGGTGATCACTAGAGCTTACAAATAAATAAAAGGGTTAAGAAGTGGCTGACTTCTTATTTTGTTCATGAATTTCATTGATTACTAGTTGAATGACATGTGTTAAATAAATTATGAATAGATGATTACTTCATCAATGGACACTTCTATTAATTGATGTGTATCTATACTTTCCCTAGGTAGATTTCCAGCTTATAATTTAATGCATTTCATTGTATGCCACAAAAAACTGGGTCTCTTTTATAGATTTATGTTCAGTAGATATGACTAATCTTTTTCCATCTAACTTTTTGGCTTTCTATCACTGCTTAAGCTTTGCTCCTTCTGTTTTTATCTTGACAACATTTTCATTTTCCTTGGAAGAGCAGAGGCTAAAGCTCCTTGGGTACTTGTGTTTCTAACTCAGACAGATTCTCTTGCTCAGTCCATAAATTTCAGGCCCTCACATCTCTGGGGAATCTTGCTACATAAGGGAAATTACATGGATGTCAGTAATATGCTTTCTAATAGAGCCTGCAAACACATCTGAAGTCTTTGCTCATTGTTGAGAGGCAGGAAAAGAAGGGAAACAAGATTATGGGCTAATGGGAAAAGAAGTATGAGAAGAGGCATCCATCTCTGAAAGACTGAGTGACAGAAAAAATGGGGTCACCCTCAGCAGAAGGACCGTAGATATTTTAAATCATTCTCTGAGATACTGTGTGTGTTGGGTGGATCCAACCAGGCTCTACTGGCAGCCATAGTGACTATGCCCCTGGGGGCTGCTCTGAGGTTATATAAAGAAGGAACATGTCCTCCATGTCGTCCACTGAGAAATTCTCCAATGGTGTTCTGTCAGCTGCTGGCTGTTGTTACAGTAGAGGCTGGAGAGAGGCTAGGTTTCTACCTGAGCCAACTCTTTCAGAAGAGAACAGCTACTTATGAAGTCTAGAAACAGACCTCCACTGACAACAATGCATTAATAATAAACTATTCTTCATGTCGATGTTACTATCAATTATTAAGAAACATAAAGTGGTCAAGAGTACAGACTCTGGAGCCAGATACTTTCTAACTGTGTGGTCTTGGGAAAATTTCCTTTTGTCTCTATGCTTCTGAATCAATTAGAATATGCCAGGTTGTGCTGTGGTAATAAAAATGAAAATCTCAGTGGCTTAAAACAATAGCTTATTTCTTGCTCACACTGTTTGCCTACCAGGGTCAGCAAGGGTCAGTTAGGAACTCAGGCTAATGGGGGCTCTACCTCAACGAATCCATCTATAATCCTAGAGGTAGGGAAGCACAAATTGGTTTTAAACTTTTCTACCAAGTAGTGTCACGTGTCCCTTCTATTTAAATTTGACTGGTCAAAGTAAGTCAAATGGTCATATCTGACTTCAGTGGAGTTGGGAAAGTATATACTTCCTCAAGGAAGGGGAGCAGATGTTGGTGAATATAATCTACTAGCGACAGGTTCCTCAGCTATATCCACCTTTAGTCATAGGACTAAATGAATTAATGTCTATAAAGTGGTATCTGAGATATAAAAAATGCTATGTAAGAGTTTGTAAGCATTCAGTGCTTACAGTGAGCAGTTAAGTGATTTTCACACAACATATTAAGTAATTTTAAGGGTCACCCTGTAAAGTTACTATTATTATACTCATTTTACAGATAGGAGAACTGAGACTTGAGAGGTTAAGTAACCTTCCTGTTGGCATAGGGGTACTGAGTGATGGAACAAGGATCTAACTCCAAAGCCCATGCTGTTAGCCCATTATGCTAAATTGCCAGAGTACATATAGCCCCATAATAATGATAGCTTGTATTAACTGAGTACTCCATGTGTCTCAAATATTATACTAAGTGCTTTATTATCTTCATCCAAGAGGCTGAGTGTCCTGTTCAGCTAACATGAGTATTCCAACCACCTTGACAGTGTATTCCTACAATGCAGAACAGTACTTTGAGAGAGTGTAGCTTGGGAACATCAGTTCTCCTTGTTCTGACACTGCATTCATCAAGCAATTCTGTTCTCAACTTGGCTTCCCAAGCACACTTTTCCAGTGAAGATGGAATGAGTTGATCAAGTGACATAACTAGTCCCATCTGCCTGGCTGTCTCTTTGTAAATGAGTCAGTTAGCTTCCTTTTTTTTAATCAGTCCATCTCCTATGAGCTTGGTTAGCATGAATCAGCTCCCCAGGGCCTGATCACTGCTGAGTGATTGGATGCAACTGAGCCCCTGGATAGATACCACTGAGATTAAGAAAACAAAATGAAATAACAACAAAAATACAAAAGCAGAAGGCCAGACCCTGGACCCACCTTGAGAACCCAGGGAAAGATGGGGGCTAAGTATCTCAGTGAATCATCAAGACAGCCCCCTGTTTCTCTTGGACAGCTTTACTCTTTACTGGCTTTTAGTCTAGCTGTTGCCAGCCTCCACATCTTGATGAGACAGAGGAAACTTAAGAGCCATGCTGCCAGCAAAAACTTTGCAAAGACCATACTCCTGTTAATATTCCTTCTTTCACCCAGCCTCTACAGCCTCAGTTCTTCCTCTCAGAGCCTCCATCTTTCCTGTATCATCTAAGCTGTTAGAGCAGAAGTCCTGGAATCTTCTTCCTTCGAATAACAAACCTGAGTTGATTTAGAAATGAGGTGAAGTCCCTATAGGTAAATTCCTCAGGTTTCACTGAGAAGAAAGGAGCCTCCTGAGTGGCAAAGCTGAGGAGCCTTTAAGTCACCGATCTTGAGAAGCAAGGTTCAAAGGGTTTAAACAAAGTTTTAAATTCCGTTAAGTCTAAGGAAAATACTTCCTAGTGATGCATACAAAATAACAAATTCTTGGGTGAATTCCCGTCTGTGTTATCTTAGAATTATGTAAGAGTTTAGACCTATAGAAAGTTGGACTATGAGTCTAGGAATCTGCAACTGATTAATATAATTTTTAAAAATTATCTTCTCTGGGGCTAGATTTTCTCACCTAAAAATAAGACGAGACTGTATGACTGCTGGAATCCTTACACATCTTTACATTTTATGATTGTATGTTATTTTCAATCTTTTCCTGTGGCTAAACTACATTACATTCTTAAAGACATTGATCCTTTTGTCACTAAACCTATCAATAACATAAATCTTTCTGCTTATATATCTTCTCTGTTATGTCTTGCTCCCCCCACTTTTTTTTAAAACCCATGACACTATAAAACCCTAATTATACTCAGTTTCTATCCTTACTTCCCACAGTCTCCCACTATTATCCCTCCTACTGTTACCGAACTCAGGATCAGCTGATCGCTGCTCAAAAGCCAGTAATTCGAGAGGCAAGTGTCAATAGAAAGGAAAGGTGCTTTAATCAGAAAAGCCAGCAGTCTGGGGAGAAGGTGGACTGCTGTCCTGAGACCAACTCTGAAGATTCTGCTCTGCCATGATGGTTTTTTAAGGGAAAATTGGGGGGAAGTATCTCAGTGAATCATCGAGAGAGGAGATTGGGTCATCGTTCTCCACTGTGTGCAGTCTAGCTGACTTTTCAAATGTTATCTTGCCAGAGTGATCTGCCTGCAAGATTGCTTAGGGGGGCTTTGGGGTAGAGGGCTAAACATTCTTTAACTACTTAATTTTTCTTTCTTACTTCTTTTTATCTATGAAAAATATCAACAGGTTAGGCAAGGCATGGTGTGCATTCGGGAAAGTATAAGTCAGGAGTTAGTTTGAATTGCTTAGTGATCTCATTCCTATAATTAGGTTCTTTTACAGTTAGAAGGGAACAGAAATGGGCAAACAGGAAAGGGGCAAAAGAGCTGCTTTTAATTCCCCGCTGTCAAACATCCTTCCATTTTGATGGGATTGGGGTGAAGGTCCATCTTCTGTAACTTCTTTGTGCTGACATAGGATGCTGTATTCTCAGAGTGAAAGATGTCAACATGCGTCTGTAGCATCTCTTTGCTGACAATTTTAGTTGCCTGCTTACATATATGGGCAGAGCAAGCTACAATTATTTTGATGCCCACAAAAATATAGATTATTATGAGCAATAATGTTAATCCCATTCTCTTGAGGCCAGTTCTTGGAATTGTGCTAGCCATAGATTCAGTACTGCTCAAGATGGAGCAGCTTATGTCATGCCTTCTGGTGGCAGTTACGGTATCTGTAAAACAACTCAGGAATTTGCATCAGACACTGAGTCTGTGACTCTATTGTCCTAATAATTAACTATTCAAACCTGCTTTTTTGTGACTCTGGGAGGCCTGGGAGTCTTCAGCTTTTCTACCAACAAGAGGCAGAGGACATAGAGGGGCTTTTGTACTTGGTGGGGGTGTGGGGAGCCTGCAGGGTTCTGCTTGGTTCTGCTACTGCTGTCTTCTCCCTTCCTGACTGCTTTTTCCAAATAAGATGGTCTCTACCTACCATCTTGTTGGGAATTTTTTTCTGATTTTTTTTTTGTGTGTGTGGTAAAATACATAAAACATAAAATTTACTATCTTAACCATTTTTAAGTTCAGTGGTACTAAATATATTCATACTGTTGTGCAACCGTCATCACCATCCATCTCTAGAACTCTCCTCATCTTGTAAAACTGAAACTCTGTATTCATTAAACGATAACTCTCCGTTGCCCCCTCCTCTCCAGCCCTTGGAAACCACCATTCTACTATCTGTCTCTGATATTTGACTACTCAAAGTATATAATATAAATTGAATAATGCAGTACTTGTCTTTTTGTGACTGGCTTATTTCACTTAGCATAATGTCCTGAATGTTCATCCATGTTGTGACATAGGTCAAAATTCCCTTCCTTTTTAAGGCTGAATAATATTCCATTGTATATAAATACCATATTTTGCTTATCCACTCATCTGTTGATAGACACTTGGGCACTTCCATGTTTTAGCTTTTGTGAATAATGCTGCTATGAATGTGGGTGTACAAATATCTCTTTGAGACCCTGATTCCAATACTTATATACCCAGAAGTGAAATTGTTGGATCATGTGGTAATTCTATGTTTTTTTTTTTTGAGGAACCATCATACTGTTTTCCACAACAGCTGTTCCATTTTACATTCCTACCAACAGTGCACAAGAATTCCGATTTCTCCAAATTCTCACCAACACTTATTTTCTGTTTTTTTGATAGTAGCCACCCTAATGGGTATGAGGTAGTATATCAATCACTGTAGTTTTGATTTGCATTTTCCTAGTGATTAATGATGTTAAGCATCTTTTCATGTGCTTATTGGCCATTTGTATATCTTCTCTGGAGAAATGTCTATTCAAGTCCTTTGCATGTTTTTGAATTGGGTTACCTGGGGTTTTTTTGTTATTGAGTTTTCTAAGTTCTCTATATATTCTGAATATTAATCCTTTATCAGATATATGATTGGCAAATATTTTATCCCATTCTGTGGTTTGCCTTTTTACTCTAATGATACTGTCTTTTAATGCACAAAGTTTAAAATTTTTCATGAAGTCTAATTTGTCTATTTTTTCTTTTGTTGCCTGTGCCTTTGGTGTCATATCCAAGAAATCATTACCAAATCCAATGTCATGAAATTTTGGCCTATATTTTCCTCTAAGAGTTTTATAGTTTTAGTTCTTAATTTAGGTCTTTGATCCATTTTGAGTTAATTGTTGGATATATTGTAAGGTAAGGGTCCAACTTCATTCTTTTGCATGTAGATATCCAGTTTTCTCAGCACCATTTGTTGAAAAGAATATTCTTTCCCCATTGAATGGTCTAGGAACCCTTGTCAAAAATCATTTGATCATATTTATGTAATGGTTTATTTCAGGGTTGTCTATTCTATTCCATTGGACTATGTGTCTGAGTTTATGCCAGTACCACACTGTTTTGATTACTGTAGCTTTGTAAGTTTTAAAATCATGGAATATGGGTCCTCCAGCTTTGTTATTCTTTTTCAGGATTGTTTTGGCTATTCAGGGTCTCTTGAGATTCCATGTGAATTTTAGGATAGGTTTTTCTATTTCTGCAAGAACATCATGGGGATTTTGATAGGGATTGCATTGAATATATAGATTGCTTTTGGTAGTATTGACATCTTAACAATATTGTTTTCCTGTTGGGAATTTTTGCAAACAGAGTGATATTTTATTCTTTCTTTTGTTCTTCAAGGCCATCCTGCAGTGAAAATACTCAATAAACAGTATACACGTTCTAATAATTAAAGTCAGTTTATAATTCACAGAAGTTCTACTCTGGAAATACAGATTATAGTCTGTTAAACTCCATAGGTTAAGTGCTCTATAGTAAAAAGCAAATTGTACAGAGTGGACCATATAAGTAGTCACTACCTTAAGACGTACTTGTCTGTCTGTTCACCTATCCAGCCAGCTAGCTGTGTATCTATCTACTCAAAGACTTACCTGTCAACCTAAAGAGTTTCCTACATTGTTAGTTTAAGTGTGCCTAATAGCTAGTGGAAGGAATGTTGTGTATTGACCTAGTATATATCTTCTCTAGGTTACATTTATTTTAAAATTTTTCAGTTTATTTAAAAATGTATTTTAATTATTTGGCCTATTAAATGTTTTTAAAATAATATTTTAATTTTGGTGAGCAGTTGTGGTACTTGTCATGCTGGAAATGTTTGGTAACTGCAACTGGGAAAGGCAAAACAGTGATGATGCCAAAATTGAGGATCTGATTCTAGTGGCAGCCGGTTTAGTCTCACTCAACCTAGCAAGCCTAGACTCACTTGTAATCTCAGCCAGCTGCCTTACAATGCATCTCATTTTATCACCACGAAGAAGGTGGCAGGTGAGAGAGAACGAATGGATAAGTACTAGAAAAACAACTCTGATCTCATGTGTCAGTACCATTATCTTTACACACAAAAGAAAATATTATTAGGCCTTAAGAAGAGTATGCATTTAGCAGGCATAGCATCTATTCCAGGGGTTTTATAAGCTAAGTTTGAGGTATTTATACTCAGACTAGGTGTTTGAAAAGGTACTCCTAGACACATTTTTAGAACCTTGTTATTGTTTGGCTTATTAGTACAGAATAAAGATCTTTTTCTCCATCACAAGAAGTTGATTTAATTTATTTCCACTTTAACTTTATAAATAAGAAGGTGCACAACATAAAAGCCTCTAATCCATAAATTAGCAAATAGTAATTTTGGGGTTTTTTTGGGTAAAATCACATTCATATTTTCAGTAAATACCTATAAGCCCCCATTGGGTTCTGAGTTCTATGCCTAAGAATGTACTCATGAATAAAAACATGGTCTCATGGGGCCATGAGACCCATAGTTGGGGCTGTCATTAATAATCACACACTGCATATTATATTCATCACAGTGATGAGTGCTGTGAAGGAGAAGTATGAGAATGTGTAATGGGATTTGACCTAATGGGAGGTCAGGGAAGTCTTCCATGAGGAAGTACCAGTTGAGCAGGGAGTAAATATCTTTAGCCTTTCATGGATTCCAAAACCCTACCTTATATCCTGATACTTGAGTGTGGTTGCCAAAACAATCTGAAAATAATGGTGAAAAGAAAACAAATCAAAATAAAGATGTGCTAGACATCCTCAACTTGGTCTGCGGAGTTGTAAGATGTCTGTCTCGCTCATTGCCACTCATTAGCATCATAGCTAATTTGTTACTATATCAAATCTGGTCATGAGTCATATGGTTAATTACATGTGAATTTAATCATCTATCTCCTAAAAAATAATCTGCAGCAACATTCTCTGTCCATGTGTATCCATAAAATTCATTTGACAGCTTGTAGTTGTAGACGGTGTTTAAAGGTTGGTTTTTGAGAGATTTCTGTGATTTAAAGCTGAAAAGATGCAGAGAGAGCATTATAGAATATACAATATGAACTGTATTAGTGTTAAAAAAGTAAAGTCTTTTTTTAAAGAGTATAATTAATGCATGTATAATAATAAAAAATCACAAATCTAAAACGTTATTCCAAACAGCCCTCGTCCAACAATATAGGATGGTTCAGATGGAATGTTAATACTTCTTAGCAATAAGCAGACTGGTTACATGGTGTCCAGATTTCTGCCTAGGGTGGCTGCAAACCAGCTGTGCTGCCTAGGAGTTTAGTAGAGATAAAAGCCAGGCTGTTGATATGATTATGGAAGCACAGACCACTTTACTTTATCTCCAGTAGAACTAAATTTAGTGTCTCTTAGGGGGTCCATTTTTTTTCAGATGAAAGCTGCACTTTATCATGATTTTGAATAATTCAAAAATGGCAGAATCCAAATGAATAGATGCATCATAGACTTGGCTCCAACTTGTAAGGTTATAGAAGGTCTTGCTTTTCTTACAGGAAAACTTTGTTTAGAGAAAATGTTTCTTACACACAGAGTCTTAGTCTAAGGTGAGTTTGATGTCCTTACTCTGTTAACTATTTTCTTCAATGATATGTGGAAAGAAAACATTGGTAGCAAAAGTGCTTCATTCTAATTTCTTATATAGCCCTTTCAGGTTTTTCAGACACAAGCTCCTCTTCTTTCCTTGTTACTCTAGGGAGAAGAAGATGGGATACATCTATCTAATTTCCTTATTCTTAACCCAAATCAGAGCAATGTGAGCTCACTACTCTGAATGTATATGTAAGTGTGGTGTGTGCATTGTCAGGTAAAGACAAACCCAGATTTAGGTAAAGAGAGATATTATTTAAAAGGTTTATTGCAGTATGGGGAAGGGGACAATTGCAGTAAACAGGGAGAATGATCTTTCCATAAAATCTGTAAGCTTCTTAAATGTCAGACAAAAACAATTTTTCTTTTACTGGAAGGGGCAAACAAGGCTAGAAGAACAAGGTCTGGGGAAAGGGTGGCTGAGTGGTATGATCCTGAGAGGCCGTTAAGAAGGGGCTGAATGCTGACTCAGGCTGGGGAGAGGGTCAAAGATCAGGGCCTGAAGGGAGGAGAGAAGCTTAACTTAAGTTTGGCTGAGTCAAGGAAGCATGTATTTTGTCCAAATTGGTTAATGGGTACAAACAGTTCAGCTAATCATTTCCGAAAGGGTACTTGGAGGATCTGTGTCTGGCATAGGTAAACAAGGAGGGCATCCATGAGTCTTATCTAAGTCATATGGGGAAGGGTGGCTCTGGGCAGTAAGCCATTTCCTGGAACGCAGAATGCTGGGGTTTCTTAACCATCCCTGTTTTCCAAGAACATAGGGCTCGGGTAATGTTTAACATTGTCAACATACACACATACATATAGAAATATGTGTATAAGAAATGTTATAGTGTGTGTGTGTGTGTGTGTGTGTGTGTATGTATACACACACACATATATATATATACATATCTGTAAATATTAATGTGTAAAGAACATTTTAGGGTAAGAATAATGAAATTAGATGTTACTCTTTTAAAACCATATTGAAAAGATCATGCTTTCCCTCAATCCAGAAGTGATTATCTTCCAATTTAGTTAGACTTCTCTTATTTTAAGTAGATCTAGTGTGCTCAAATATACAGCATGTATGAGATTACATATTCATAGTAACAGACTGGCGTTGGGGGTGGAGGGATTTTTTTCTCCTTTATTTCCCACTTCTTGTAAAACAATTTTCTATTTTTAAATCACTCCGCATATATTAGTGATACTTTAAGCATCTGTAATAAGTGGAGGTACCTTTTCACTAACACAGAATAATTAGGAACTGAATTTCCCATTTAAGGAAAAATCCATGGCTTTATGAAAAGATTAGTTATAGATTTTTTGAAAAAGAAATATCTTTGGATTTTTAAAACTAAGTTTAGTTTATTTAGGTTCATAAAAAAATCTACACGTAACTGTTCAGAAAAGTATTTGAATAAGAAAGAAACACTTATCATCATCATCATTATCGTTACAATCATCATATTAATGTTTTGAAAGAAGAAAATTTTGGAAAGGAAAAGACTCCCTGTCACAGAACTATGACTTAAAATTAAGTCTTAAACTTTTGCATTATCATATGATTTTATGGGAAGGTTATCAAATTATTAGGTAGAAACTGCTTGCTTTCAGAGACAAAAAAGTATAGGTTTCTTTCTAGCTAAAGAGAATCCTTCAGTCTACAACAAAATACACTAACCCCTTATGATTTGGTTTGTAAATCTGCCACGACAAAGCTATGTCTTCTAAAATTAGCCAAACTCTTTGAGTGTTTATTTAAAAGATACTATTCTCAATGGAGTTTTGAGTCAATGGACTCAGGGATGGAAAGTTCTTAAATTACTTCACAATGTATTCCAGGATAAAAAGATTGCAATCCAAATCTCTCAGAGGTACCCTTTAATCAACTAGAATACTCTAGATCTCTCAGTTGTCTGCTACTCAGCAGCTGACATTATGGAAAAACTAGAATTAATGGGTCTGTAAATCCTGTTGCCTGAGAAACATTAACCTTGTGGGCCAAAAAAGAAGTTCCTGATCAATTCCTAACAAATCTAGTTTCAGAAAGTTGAGCTTTTTTCCTCAAACATGCATTAAGAGATGTATTTCTCACATACATTTGAAATATACAAGATGCCTTAAAATTATGGCCTGGGTTTCAGCAGCCATTTCTGATTGCTTTGGGTCAGAAATGTGGGTTTGTCTCACTGTAATTTTCTACTTCTCCAGATTTAATTGAGCTTCACTTTTTTTTTTTGAAAGCAAAAATATAGAGAGAGGGAAGGTTGAAAGTTTTAGAATTACTCGTGTTCTCTGGTGGGTACATTACTGAATCAGTAGTTTATTCCTTCAGACTGCTTTGATGAGTACATTTTGAACATCATGGAGAAGTCATATTGACGTTTGAGAGCTATAGACAGTTTATTTGCTGGTGAAATCATGGCTGGTTGCACATGACTTCCTCATTCCTTTATCTTCCAGATGGTTCTTTACACTTATTAAAAATGTTGGAGGAAACAGGCTCTTTTGTTTATTGTGGATTTGATATCAACCAAGAAACTGATACCCCAGCCTGCTAAAAAATGAAGCTGGCATGTAAATGCTTGTGTATGAAAAGTGTGTTTTAATTGTAGCTATGGCTTAATATTAAGTCTGAATAAATGAGACTAAAGATTCTTAACAATGTATATTGTGTATCCTCTGAGTCAGCCTATAGAGTCTTTTTATGCAATCTGAAACCAGAGAGGGAAAACCCAGCAACTTCCTTCCTCTTCTCTTTTATCTATAACACATTTTTGTCCGGGAGAGGAAGAATACCATTGAAAGAAACAATTATGTGTATATATAGTGTGTGCTTCTGTGTGTGTGTGTGTGTGTATGTGTGTTATAACATAGCCCCCGACACTTATATTAAACAATCCATTTACTAACCTCACTCGTAAGCTCTGTAATAATACATGTAGATATAATAATAATAATGGAGAAATGACATCTCTTTTGAGTTTTTGGTTATCTAAAAGTATCCTCAGTTGTTCTTGTGAAAAACATAAAAGTGTATAACAATATGATAATTACAAACACTGCCAGGGTGGAAATTCCATTTCTGAATTTTGGAAAGTACTGTCTTAGCTACTAAATTACAGTTATATCACTCAGACTGAATCATTTCTGTCATCCTTCACTTACCAACCACCACCTTACAGATTATTGGGTTCGTCTCAGAAACATCTTATTCTTGAACTTCCTCTCTGGTCAGAGGGAAAGGGAGCAAATAGTAAAGTGATTACCACTGTTTTTACTCTTTAAATAACTGCTCCTGGGAAGGTCATTTCCTTTGGCTCCTTTGTCAAGGATACCCAGGAAGAGTTTTCACAGGAGACCCTGAAACACAGCTGGCCTCGATAATTAATCACATGAGACTTTATGAATTTCAGTGAAGTTAAATATCAGTACAACTAAAATTATCTTCCTGGATCTCTTGATTACACATTTCTACACCAGCGTAGTTTCCTTTTTGCAACCCAAGGTTTAACAATCTGATCCTTGAATGGGTCAGAGCTGCTATGCAGTAATATTACCGTATGAGTTGTGTACTACACAGCTCTAGGGGGCGCCATTCCCTTTGAGTCTATGTGAATGGTGCCTTCTGGATTTCTCACATAGCTGCCATGAAATGGTCAATGTAATCATTTTTCTATCTCTAGCCTTCTGTTTTCCATGAAGTTTTGGGGGAGTGTCCTTAAGTATTTATTACTTATATTAATTTTAATTATTGCCTACTACAGTGATTTTTCCTACTAAGATTTACATTTAGGAGAAGTCTTTGGTAATTTCCAAGGATCCACGTGCAGTGTGTGTCTTCTTGTGAACCTGCCACTTATTTGTCTATTGAAGCACAGTAGAGAAGCTCAACAATCCAGAGTATTAGATACATCAGATGAGGAAATTTCATTTGTAGCTTAGCTAGATCTTAACTTTAATTGGTTTTGACAACCAAACTTGGTTGATTCCGTTTGTAACTCCAGATGACAGAAACAAGAGGCATTGGAAAAATAATATCCGATCCTCTTTTCAAGTCTAATACAAGCTTGTGAGAGAAAATTTAATTAATATTTTTTTAATCTTCAGGAAAGAATGCTCTAAATTCATTTAAGAGGATTAAAAAAGCACAAACAAACTTTTTTAACAGCCCAAGTAGACTTGAGGGAGAGAAATATTTTTTGATGTTTGCCTGTCAGCCATAGGAAAGAATTCTAAGTTCTTGGTCTGGTTAGAAGGTCCAGTGTGATGGGGCCTCTGTACAGCTCTGCACCTCCACCTTTCATGCTCCCACTCTCCCACAGTTCTGTGGCTCCTGGACCTACTGGGCAGTTTCAGGACTCTGTGCCTTCGCACATGCTGTTCCTGCCAGTTGTAACATTCTTTCTGTCCTCAGTCACCTGCCCAGCTCCTCCTCATCACTCAGTCCAGCACAGGGTCATCTATGACTTTTCTAAGGAAGCTTTCCCTGTTCTTTGCTCTCCATGCCCCCATTCTTCAACTTCCAAGAAATCCACATAATCTTCCTTTTAGAAGTGCTGTATCTGTAGCTGATACACAATTTCACTCCTGTCTGGTAAGGATTTGCTCCCATGTCTTTTCTCGTAAGAGGTTGCGCTCCTTCAGGGCTGGGCCTGTGCCTCACTGTGGTGCTGAGCTTAAGCTGAGAACACAGAGGATTACAGAAGCTCAGCAGCTTGTTCAAGAGAACATAACTGACTAGGAAGCAGCAGAGCTCGATGAACACCTCCATCTGTGTGACTCCAAAGCTTGTTCTTCACGTCCACGGTCATGGTGTCCAAGGTCACCACTTGATGCCTGTGTGTCAGTTGGGGAGCTGGGTGTTTCTGCAGTTCTTGGCAGCTCCATTTCCTCAGGGGGTTGTCATATTGTCCTCTTGCTTCCTCTTCCTACTGCTGGGGAGTGTCGCTTTCCCTGGCCTATTCCTCCCTATCTTTTCTGACCAGGGCATTCTGTCTTCACAGAACACAGGCAGGCACCCATGGGCACTAGGTTGGTAATTTGGCTTTAGCTTTTTCTCTCAGGAGGCCCACTGCCCACTTTTACTTTTCTCATCCTCCAGGTACTCATCTTCTCTCTGTCTGGCAACTAGTGACTCTCCTCAGGTTGTCTCTAGAGTCACACAGTTTTCCAGATCACTGCTTCAGCTCCTTCCAGCCGTTTTCCTCAGTTCATGCCACGTAAATGGAGTGTGCACACACGTACACAAATATTCTGAGTACACATTACAGACACTTTTTGTGGACCTATTCTACGTTTTACAACTAGTTCCCACATTCAGTTTTTTATTATTGCAATAGAAGCAGCGGGTGGTATGTTGTCAAGATGTATTTGCTGAACTGAATTATTTGAATCTAAACCTGAAAAGATATTAAAAATTGCCCTAGTACAATAAGACTTTAGACTATTGCCTTTATTTGCTCATAAGAGGATGAAAAAATATACTTTAATTATCTTTGGATTTTTTGTCTTTTTCCAGCATGGTTCAGATATCATTAACAATCCAAGTGACTGAACTTTAGAATTTTTTATATGATCTTTTTTTAAAATCTGGGTAACTTTTATCTTTGAGTTCCTTCCTCCCTTTGTGAATCATCACCATCTTCATCACTGTCACTCTTTAAATATTTATCAAGAGCTCATCATACACCTAGGGCTATAAATATGTGAAAATGCCTTGAGAGTTTGCTCTCCTTCCTGGATTTCACTTATGCCCCAAACAGGCAGACCTTCTCCCACTGGTCTTTGTTACTCTTGTGGAAAACTCCTCTCATCTTGAGATCATCATTATTTTTATAATAACTTAGAGATTTATTGAAGAACAGCTTGTGTACACCAGAAAGAAATGGGACGTTTTAGGGAATATTCACCTTAAAACTGGAATCAAGCATATGACTGGTTGAAATTGATGAATATGATTCTCTTAGAAATATTTTTCTTAATACAGAAAGCACTTTAGCAACAACAACAAATAATAATAGCTAACAGTTATAAAATGCTTATCCTCTGATAGACAGTGTTCCAAATGCTTCATACTTATTAAACCATTCAATTCTAATAACAACCAGATGGTGTAGTACTACTAATATTGATGATTTACAAATGAGAAAACTAAAAGACAGAGAGGTTAGGTGATAGCTAACCTTTAACAAGGTCAGCTAGCTAATGAGTGGCAGAGCCAGAATTGAAACCCAGGCTGTCTGGACCCAGAGTCCTTGTCTATCTTATGACAAGACTGCCCCACTGGTTACATGTCTATTTCATATATAACGTATGAAAAAGCATATTGACAGCAGTAAAGCCATACTTTATAATAATAATTAAATCCTAAACTTACAAATATATAAATGCAGGGGGGGTCTTCAGATGAGCAGAGAAGGGCTCTTGATTCATAGTATAATAGGCAAACTATCTCCAAATTTTAAACATGGGTTTTCAGTGTGTTTGGATATAGATAACAAGTTAACTTGAGTCACATATTGGAGCATTGGGAGAGAGGTCACTGTTATGGGCTGGATTGTGTTCCCCTAAAATTCATATGTTGAAGTCTTAATGCCCATTACCTCACAATGTGACCTTATTTGGAGGTAGTGTCTTTAACGAGGTAGCTAAGTTAGAATGAGGTCGGGGGGGGGCCCTAATCTAATATGATTGGTGGTCCTTATAGGAAGGGGAGATTAAACATAGATGCCCAGAAGAAAGACCAGGTGAGGACACAGGGAGAAGGCGGTCATCTATAAGCCAAGGAGAGAGGCCTCAGAAGAAACCAACCCTGCCCACACATTGATATCAGAGCCCTAGCCTCCAGAACTGTGAGAAAATACATTTCTGTTGTTTAATCCACCCACTCAGTCTGTGTTTCTTTGCTTTGGTAGCCCTAGGAAATTAATACAGTAACTGTCTTCATCAGTTAGGGCTGCTATTACAAGAATACTATAGACTGGGTGGCTTAAACAACAAACATTTATTTCTCACAGTTCTGGAGGCTGGGAAGTCTGAGATCAGAGAGTTAGCAGGTCGATTTCTGGTGAGAACCCTCTTCCTGGTTTCCTCACATGGTGAAGAAAGAGTGAGCTTAAATCTCTTTACCCTTTTATAGGAGCACCACTCCCATCATGGGGGCTAATTACCTCATCCAAACCTAATTACCTCCCCAAAGTTTCACTTCCAAATACCATCATGTTGGCGATTAAGGCTTCAACAGATGAAAATCCATAGCAGTGACTCAGGAAGAGAAAGATTGTAAGCTAAAGTTTAAGGAATTTTCTAATATAAAACCCATTAGGAAAACACATGCCACAATATTCTATTAACCATTGGCCAAAAATATAATTTACTTAGAATGCATTTTTATGTGACGTGGGGTGCCAATGGTCACATGACTTGGTCTTGATGTGGGCAGATAGGACAGTCTCCTTAGTCGTGTGATTAGAAGGATTTCACTGTTCACGTCTCCCATGAAATATATCCACTGACTCCACTGGTTCCTGCCTCCCCAACGAGGTGGAGAATTATACCTGTTATCACTCCACCTGACCTTGAAATTGCTACTGGTATCATGGTCATCCTCCAGAAAATTCTTGTTAAAAAGGCCCTGAGTAAAAGGTAGGGGGCAATATATTTGTTATAAAAGGATGGGCTAGTTTTTGGGTGAATTGACTATTCCTTGCCAGAACTAAAAAGTTGGAAAATGAGATTTTGCAGGAGGTGGTTGTCAAGGAAATTCTAGGCTGAGGTGATTGTGTAGTCAATGGCACCTAGTTTATTCTTTCATATGACAGATGCTTTGGATCTCTGCTTTGGGCAAGGCTCTGTGCTACCTGCTAGGCATACAGCTGTGACCATGACAAAGGCAGCCACTGCACTTAAGAAGTGTGTGTTCTCGTGAGAGATGCAAATGTTAAAAAGTGCAAGCCATCATCAGTTATTTAGTTCTATCTGTGGCAAGTGCTATGCTAGGAAAGAGGCTGGAGAGAGTGAAAAATAATTTTACTAAATTCACTGTATTGCTGAAGGTTGGCACCATCTTTTAGCCTGTGTTGTCCAATGTGGACAACACTAGCCACAGGTATCTATTGAAATGGAAGTAATTGAAATTAAATAAAATTATATATTCCGTCCTCATGGCACTAGTCACCTTTCAGTTCCTCAATAGCCACATGTGCCTATTGTCTGGGCTATAGGGTTATACCAGAATTACAAAGTAAAGTAAGAGAGTCCTTAACTGTTAATTCCTTAGAGAATAGAAGATATCTGTATATCTATGTATCTATATCTATATCTATCTATATATATGGACCAAAATAGTCCACTTTTGGCTGCAGGCCAAGGTACAAATCTCATCTTAGGCTGGCCTTCAAAATGAGGAATGGGGCTTAGTTTTAAACTAGAGATAGATTTCTTTTTCTTTTAGTATTATGAATATTGAGGTTTTGCATTCTTACAGTGTTCATTTATGAGCAATTTGTCCATAGTAACGAGGGGATCTTTAAGATTTTTTTTTCCTTTTTATTTAAAACACCTGACTGTACAAAATAAACCTCCTGTGGTTTATAGAGATGAGAAATGTTGGAAACTGTTCCCTTGAAATAACATAGCAGACTTTGGACCCTCCACAGCCGAGAAAACTAATCTCGACTTCACTACAGCCAAGCTCCATTTTTCCAAGTACATGGGAAAAAAGAAGAGACTGAAATGTGGGTAGAGAAGAAGGAAATCAGCTGTGATGGTTCAGTACCCTTGAAGTTGACACTAGTGGGAGACTTTATTAAAAATGTACAACCTGAAACGGAGGATTAAAAAAAATAATATGTTATGGTAGGGGATATGCTTTTGCTGTCACACCTAAAGGTCACCCTTTGAAGGGAGCTGAGATGGCTGCCAGGACCCATTGATTTCTCTCAATGCTGAAACATCCTCTGGCAGGTGTCAGCTTGGCTGCTCCAAGACATAAATATGGAAAGTTAAAGGGTAAGTCAGAAAGAGAAAAACAAATATCGTATATTAACGCGTATATGTGGAATGTAGAAAAATGGTGCAGGTGAACCTATTTGCAGGGCAGGAATAGAAACACAGACGTAGAGAACGGACGTGTGGACATGGTGGCGGGGGAAGGGGAGGGTGGGATGAATTGGGAGATTAGGTTTGACATAAATACACTATCATGTGTAAAGTACATAGCTAGTGGGAACCTGCTGTATAGCACAGGGAGCTCAGCTCGGTGCTCTGTGATGACCTAGATGGGTGGGATTGGGGGGGGATTGGGAGGGAGGTCCAAGAGGGAGGGATATATGTAAACCTAGAGCTGATTCACTTCACGGTACAGCAGAAACTAACACATCATTGTAAAGCAATTATACTGCAATAAAAAAAAATAAAGGGTAAGGAAGAGTGGCCCAGGGGATCCCGCTAGGAGATGGTGAGACTGTGTCAGTATTTGTTCTGAACAGACATGACGTAAATTTTTACATACGCAGCACAGTAAACATGCTTCTATGAAACAAACAAGTGTTTCCCTTAGAGGAATACAGCTTCTCAAGTCTCTAGGGTTACAAAGTTTTAAGATCCTGTCTGGGTGTATACAGTTCTTTTAATTTGTCTCTGATGAGGTTGTTTTACCTTGTTAAGTAGGTTATTTTCCTTAATGACCTTAATGCTGCTTTTATTTTTCTTGTACAGTATTCATCTTCACTTTCCCCCTGTGCTCCAGCGATGGCAATCCCTCTGCAATTCTCCAAATATCCCATGGGCATTCCTGCCTTCCGAGGTGATTTTGCTCAGTGGCTAATGTTTTGGATTTTTTTTCTTCAAGTTTCTCAGAAAATGAGGAAAGAGAGATAAATAAGGAGTAACATGATGTGCTGTCCCCGGGGATGGTCATGGGGATTTCCCAAGGGGCCCTGCGGAAGGAGCCATACCTACCTTAGTGCTTCTCTCATTTCCATGTGGGTTCCAAACCTGAGGTGCTGACGTTCATGCTATACTATTAACAAGTTAAAAATGCTAGAACTGTCTCCTAAAAGATAGGCAAGTGAGGGAACCTGGTTTTAGCTAGTATGGTATGTGTGTGTGTGTTTTTAACCCCTTTGTACACTGGTAGTTGTAAAACTAATCTTTCCCCTCCCCTTTCCTGTGTTATTTCTGGTGTTAGTGGGTGTTTCAGGTACAGCAGGATGGGAGAGGGGCAAAGAGATGTATCTGTGGGGGGGGGTGGACCTTTCCAACTGCCCTTCAACCCACATAGTTTGCTTATGGTGAATATTCATAAATGCATAATGATAACATTTCCTGAATGCTAAATCATGCTAATAACCCCTATCAAGTAGAGGAAAGATCTTTATGTCTTAGAACCATCAACAAATTATTTAAACCTGAGAGCTTTACATCATATTAGATTAAGTTATGTATGTTAAAATTCTCCAAACAGCAAGTATAAAGATACTGCCTTATACATAAGAGGCATTGATATTTTAACCTATTTATTGTTATGTAAAACAAATTTATTGGACATTTTAGAATTAGTTTTTTCTCCTTTCACCAAATTGAGAAAGCAAGTAGCCAGATTTTTTTTTTTTTTTTTTTTTTTGGTTTTTTTGTCTTTGAAGAGGCATGACTATTCAGATTTTGCTGGGAAAGATATTTTCCATCTAAAAATGCTTGCATATACCGGTTGGTGATACATGGAAATTTTTTTATGACATTGTAAGTTTTCAGAATTTATTTGAGGTCTCTCTTACATACTTAGAATGATTGAGGTGCAAATCTACATGGAAGCAGAGGAATTAACCAAATGGTGTTAGAAGGCCGTTTCTAACCATTGGACCACATTGTGGACAGACAGGAGCTCCCTACCTAAGCCCAAAACAGGGGAGCCACCTGGTGGACAATGTGAGAACTTCATTTTCTGGGGGTAGTTATAAATGCATAGACCATGTGCAATCCCTGCTTTTTTACTTTTAAGCTTAGGTAGATTTACTTATATATTTAAATTAGTATGCTTTACATGTTTAATTGCTGGGTAACTTTCCCACTTCATACAAATAACAGGCTCTGCTATAAGGAGAAGGAACATTAGGATACCATGAAGATCAAGTGAGAACAACAGTCAGTCCAAGGAGTAGAGGCTTTTAGTTATTCCATTTCATGTTTTGTCTTTCTGCTTTCACAATTCATTGTTCAGCTTAACCGTGTTTATACATAGAAAATGGCTTTTATAAATACTTTCAGCTCCCCTCCAGCTACTTTACTTCCTATCTCTCTCTTCACCTACACTGCCAAACTTCTTAACAAGGTTGTTTACACTTGCTGTATGCACTTCCTTGCCTCCCATGCACTTCTTAGCCAACTTTACTCTGTCTTCTTCCCCTGACACTCCATTAAATTGTTCTCATCAGAGTCACCAGTCACCTTCTTGTCACGAAATCTTGTGGTTGTGTTTCAGCTTTTATCTCCCTTGACTACTTGGGGACGTTCTACATGGCTGATCACTCCCTCCTTCTTGCATCACTGCTTCCCTTGATTTTGGGGACATCCTCTGGACATTCCTGGCCTTCCTCTTACATCTCTGGCTTTTTCTTCTCAGCAGTTTTTGCAGGTTACCCTTCCTCTACTCTTCTATTAAATTCTGGTGTTTCTTAGGGTTCTAGCCTAGGCTCTCTTCTCTTACTGCAGCCTCTCTTTCTGGGTCATCCTGACCATGCTAATGGTTTCTATTGCCCCCTCTATGCTGTTGAATCCCACATGTATATCTTTGGTCCAAGTGTGTCTTTCTATCCCTGAATGACCTCCACTCCCCACACATCCCTCCCAAGGACCCCCCCGGCATTGCACTCTGGGGGTCTCTCAGCCACAGCGAGGCCAGCACGTCTCAAACTCTGCTCATCTCCACCCACATCTCCTGCCTGCCCTCCACGACACCTCTGCTATCCCTACTTGAATGAACGAATGACAACTCAGAGCAATCCAAGCAAGAATCCTGGGGTTATCCTTGATTTTTTCCCCTAAGCCTCCACCTCTAAGCAATTACCAAGTATTGCTGGGTCAGCCTCCTAAATATCTCCCTAAGAGATCTCCGTCCCCACAGCTATGGCCTTAGTTATTTATCTCCCTGGTTAGTGAAAAATCTTTCCTTCTCCATATACCCTTGCCCCCCTCCGAAGCACAGCAGCTTGGTGACCTTTCTAAACGTAAGTCTGGTCATGGCCATTCTGCCCACTTAAAGCCCTTCCAACGTTTCCCATGGCTCCTCCTGCAAACTTCTTAACTTCGCCTGTGGAGCCCTTTGTGACCTCCTCCCATCCAGCTTCGCCTCTCATCACCTTCCTCTTTCAGGCACAACCCCAGACACACCGAACTTTTCCCTCAGTGGCACCAGTTAGGCTGTCATGCTGAGCGGTTATACAGGCCTTCCCTTCTGCTGGCACCCCTGCTCCGCGGGAGCCTTTGTTCACACACTGCATTGGGCACTTCACCACAGGTGCCAGGCCTTCAGGATACCTTTTCTGACGTGGCGCCTTCTCCCGCCCCTCCCGCCTCATCAAGGTTAGGATCTTTGCCACGTGTTTTCCACAGCACCTTGTTCTTCCCCTAACATAACACTTTCATTGCTTCTTTATCTCTTTCCCACTAGACAGTCTCTCTTACTTAAAATAATGAGGTAATGAATTTTAACACAGCCATTTTAAATTGAGCCCTAATTAATAAATGATAGACATTGGGTATATAAGGTGAACTCAGAGAGCATCTCATCCAGTCCTCTTGTTTAATAGAAAAGGAAACAGGACTTAATGATATTCCCAAGGTCACACGGCCAATTCATAATTTGTTAATTGTCTTTGCACTGCAGACATCAGCCACAATCCCTGTCCTTTCTATCTTTTTGACGGATTCTGGTTTTCTCTGCAAGAAGCTTAGAAAGCCTTAGCTGGGATGAAAGCATGGTTTAAACTCTGTTTTGGTAAACTTTTTTTTTTTTTTTTTTGCCTGAGTTACAGGGAACAGGGACTCATTTAGGCTTTTTTCAGGTGAGACTATAAATGACAATGCAAGCAACGCATCTCCTGAGAAGAAGGGAAGCCACAGACTCACAGAACCTCCGGCTAGAAGATCATGACAGATCAAGGAGGCTTTAAGGCACTGAGTTATCTTTTCCTCTCTCAGGAGCAAGAATTCAGAATTTTCACTCTAGTGCTATAGCCTTAAGTTCAGCTCTCTCCTCTCTCTTTCTTCCCTCTGTTTCCTAGCATCTCTTTTTGTGAGCAACTAAGGCTTTTCGAATTTCCCAGGCTCACTTTCTGAGAGAGTACATCTGATTGGTTTGACTAATTGGTGTCATTGCTGCCTGGAGTCATAGGTCACTGGCCCCCATTGAGTGGCCACTCCTGGGCCAGTGTGATGCTTGGTTTAACCACTTGTGGCTGGGGAGATGGGTTTTTAAAGCACAGAGCAAAGCCATCCCAGCTCAAGGTCAGCCTGACACTGTTTTCTTTAGCAGGGGTCTGTGGACTTGGACAGGGTCATGCAAGGCTTGGCAAATGGTGTTCTGGATCTTTTACATGGGGATAATTCAAAGTTCCTCTAAAAATGTGGAGTTTTTTGGTTTGCATAGCTAAGGCCTAAAAAAATACCAGCTACTGAAATATTGGAATTGAAGTTTCTGATAGTCTGATTTTCACAGTCATCTATTCTGGAAAGAAATCTGAGGCCTGCCTAGGAAGAGCAGCATGACATTCACAAAATTGAATGGGTTTGGTGAATGTATGGTGAGTTTTTCCAGGCGTATATATTTATAAAGTTGATTTAAAAATAAGAATATAAGAGTGATGGTATTTGACATTCAGAAGAAATGTTTTGACAAGTGTATGTGATGATTTAGTGGTGCGTAATCCACTAAGTGTACAAGAGTGAAGCTGAGGTAATAAATGTATGTCTTTCAAGGAAGTGGTACTTATTGCTGTGAACTTGCTGTTGAGTTTCCGTGTGCACTCACCTGTCACTCGTGCTTTTGCTCTAACTCAAATAGCTGGATCATTATTTTCAAAGATGCTAGGAACGTGTGAAACTTGAATGGATTCTGGACTTTTAAAAAAGCTGTGAAAGTTGTTTTGGGACATTTGAGCAATTTAACATGCACCGCAGTCAGATGAAATTACTGAATGAATGCCAACTTTGTTGGGGGCAATGATAGTAGAGTGGTTACTTAGAATGTCCTCATTTTCATGATATGCCTACTGAGGTATTCAGGATGATGTATACACAGACAGATGGATAGCAGTAGATAAGTTGATTAAGCCAACATGACACAATATGGAAATTTGGATGCTATTATTTTAACTTTTGAGCAGCATAATTTTAAAAACAAACATATAAAGCATGAGGAAAATGTGTGGCTGATAGTTTGGTGTTGTGGATGGCTTGAGTTTGAGATCTGAAACTTGAGCAAGTCTCACATTAGGGAAAGCAGGTCTTGACATTTCCTTGGAGTAACAGTAGTCTAGTCTTTAACCAAATGCCCTACTGGATTTGGGCCACCAACAGTGAGTACCTCATTAATGACTAAATCTCTAAACAGTCACTGTGGAGGGAGCTGAGTTGGCTACTGCTTGATTTAACTGTTAATAAAAGTAGCCCATTTCATTTAATAGCTGCCTTACCCTCATTAATAAAAAAAAAAAAAAATAAGTGGAGAGTACAAGGCAGTTGCTGCTTTGACAATGTCTTGCTAATAGCTATTTGGCCATTGCAACCGACACTGAAACTAGAAGTCACGCCAGTGTAAATGGGTGCCTATAGAGCCACTGGGTAGGCTAGTTCTGCACATGCCATGATGCACTCCTAAAGGGGACAGTTTCAGTCTTTTTAAAAGCATTATGATTTGGCAGAGAATAAAGAATAAATGTCCTTGGTGAAAGGACATGTCTAGACCAGATGCAGTGTGTCTGTCATTGGGCTGCAGGGAATGCTATGCACATAGAAGACAGTGTGAAAGGAGCCCCTGGAGTTGTGCAACACAGGGCCAGATGTCACAAGAAACCACTTGCTTACTGAAAGTCTCAGCGCTGCGGCCGTTAAGCAGCTGAAGCCATTTTGTGATCAGTTCACCCTGATGTTGGACCTTTGTTATTGCATCTACACTCTTATTCTGGCATTTTTGCAGATTTATTTTTTGGGTGAATCAAGTAGCAAATAATTTAAGCAATGCAATCAGTAATTTCTTAAAGTGAAACCTTACCAAGTAAATTCCAGAATGGATTTTTAAAAATATCCTTCTAATATTAGTAACTATCTCTACAGCCTTTGTCTGCTCCGGGGTTTGAGGCATCCTACATCCTTCAAGCCATTGTAAATAATCTTTTTGAAATGGAAATGGCACGAGTTGGTGAAGCAGAGGTTTTTATAGAAGCTTGTTCTGTGTGTGGCTTGTGACACTCAAGATAGTTGTATGAAGTTGGATTTCAGGGTCATTCATTACACAAGGAAAGTTAATTTGAGATGCTAGAACTTTTAAACAATATTTTTTTTGTGATGATGACCATCTACTACCAAAGTTTCATCTGAAGTGCAATTAATTACCTTTGTCACCTTGCTAAAGGTTGATATCACTCTTCTGTCTTTTCTTATTAGATCTGTTGACATAGAGGCAGATGATCACAATAATGGGAAGGAAAGAGCAGAGGGCAGGGAAATCAACAGGCAGTGACTTATTGTTTTATTGAATGGCTCTTTTGTCAAAATGCCTGCAAGAGAATTCTCAGGATACCAGTATCACCACACACACCTAAATTCATAAAGCTTTCTGCAGTTGAATCATATTTTTTAAATTTAGCTCAGGGTTTTCTATTATTCAGCTCACTGGTGTTGAAGCAATTTTGTTGACATTTTCTGTAAGTGGATTAAGCTTACAGTCATTTGCCCAAAGCAGATAGACGGCTTCTTAAACAGAGTACCCTGGCAGAAATCTATCTTATGGTATCTTCAGAAATATAACAGTCCTGTCACAAAAGATAATGTTTGTCATTAATTTCTTTTGGTGACAGATGATTTCAGTTCATTTTTAATTTCTCATCTGGCTTAAATGAAACAGCTGTTTAAAACTTTTTATTCCAATAGTGAGCAATGCTTCTGTGTTTTACACTGAACAGTGTTGTAACTTCTAAAGTACAAATAAGAAAATAGACTTTTGGAGGGAGGAAGATTACAGGTTCTGGGGTTTTCCAAGGAAAGTTCCCGTATCAATGCAATTGTTACTCTTTTTATTTTAAACATTATGAGATTTTTCATAGGGCTAATGGGTGATCAATCCTGAATTTTATTCTCAGTAATGGTTTATTCCCCCTGACTTTACCAACTTGTCTTTTTTAAGCTTCAAAGTGCTTATGTTTCCTCACAATTTAGAAGGTAAAATACAGTAGACATCTATAACATTACTGATATATATATATATAATGTTACTGATAGTGAAACATTGCATTTACTGAAAGCTTTAAATTTTCTGTTTATAAAATAATAGTAATAGCTAATAATCATTAGAGTTTGCCATGTATGCCAGGCATTGTTCTAAATGATTCACATGTATTATCTCTCTTAGTCTTGCTTTTAAACCTAGAGATGGGTACAATTATCATAGCCATTTTATAGGTGAGGAAACTGAGGCATCGAATGACCTTGCCCAAGGTCAAAAAGCTAACACTTGGTGGATTTGAACCCAAGTAGTCTGATTGTGCAGGTCATACTATATGTTCACCGGTAGAATAGCAGTATGGTTACAGTTTAAAGCCTCTAGGCCAAATTGTTATTATATGACAGAAATGTGGAATCCTTAGAATCAGATCTATTCCTTCATCACTCCTGGAGTTCTGGTTCTGCTCTCAACTTGTGTGTACCACCCTGGGCAGCCATCTTATGTGGGTGACTTTTAGGGTTCATGAGTACTGCAAGGAGAATCAGTATCCTGGGGATCTGAGAACTAACTGACGAGTTTTTACGTTGTAGCATTCTTCAAAAAGGTTTGACATAAATACACTACCATGTGTAAAATAGATAGCTAGTGGGAACCTGCTGTATAGCACAGGGAGCTCAGCTTGGTGCTCTGTGATGACCTAGATGGGTAGGATAGGGGGTGGGGTGGGAGGGAGGTCCAAGAGGGAGGGGATATATGTATACGTATAGCTGATTCACTTCATTGTACAGCAGAAACTAACACACCATTGTAAAGCAATTATACTCCAAAAAAAAAAAATGTTCAGCTGGTACTTGTAATGGATCGATTCATTTATAATCTTCTTTTTTGGATCTGATCTATTAGCGCTTATGATGAGGTCTTTAAAATGAAAACCAGTCATCTTCTCCACACTTTCCCTACTCATGAATCTTCTATCATTGCTTTTGTATTGCAGTTTTCTGAAAATTTGGCTCAGATTAAAATTATTAAATTATTCCAAACTCTGTACCCATATTGAAAGCAAAGGTCAGACATCAAAGTATGAGCACAAAAGTAGTATTTATGTGAGTCTATCAAAGCATTTTTGAGGGTCTATCAAAGCATTCGTGAGGGTTTATCAAAGCATTTTTCTTTTTAAAACCAAGTAAGTCTTAAGCTATTTTTTTCTTCTCTACATTTCTAAGACCTATTAGATGACATGAGCAACATAGCATGTAATGCACCTAAACACAAAGAAAAATAATGCAGTGAAGAAAAAGCATCTGTTGGTCTGGGAAGCAGGCGTTACTAGTTATTTCCTTCACACTTATTTTCTGTGTGAACTTGGGCAATATATTTATTTAGCTAACTTGAGTCCATTTCTTCATCTATATATTTATGAAAACATTATAGCTGTACTATAAAAATTTGAAATAATTACTAAGAACTCTTACTTAGCAGAACAAAATGATACTGTCATTAAATTAAACTTTATTGAGTATTTTCCACTTTCAGTGGTTTTTCCCAAGTATAAATTTCAAGGAAACAAAGTAAATTCTAAGTAAATAAAATATGAGGAAAAGTGGGATATATTAGACTATTTTGGTACTGTGTCATAGAGGCAGTATCCTTCCAGAACACTCTCCCATACTCTCTATATCTGTATCTGTAATACTGTAGAAGGATTGAGGACTCAAGGTGAGCATCAAAAGATCCTTACATCGTATTTCACTGATTGTAAGGTGAAGAAGCCTCTCCATCTTTCAAATTGTTGTTCAGTTGTCGCTTTTATGAGGAAGCCTTGACTGATCCCCTAGAATACCCATTCTCACAGCATCACATTCCTTTCCTTTAAGCACACAGCACAACTTGCAATTAGACATAACTTTCTTTTTGTGATTTTTTTGATTTTTGCCTGTGTCCCTCACTAGACTTAAGTTTTATGTGGGCAGGAGGGGATCTGTGCTCACCGTGGTATCCCCAGAGTCTAGCCTGACGGTTCTTAATGGGCACAGTACTGACCCCTAGAGGGTGTTTTGGAACATTGTAGAGCAGGATGGTGCAACATAATGAAGAACTGCCCTATGTCCTGCAAGACTTTCTCAAGTCCTGCTTGACTACACCCTCTAAAATACAAATCAGAGTACTTTTGTAAATGATGTTTATTTAACAAGAAGTTATGTGAAAGGCCCAGTACATGAGGAAAAGGTAGTTACTGAGAGGGAAGCCTAAATGAATAAAGACATTGTTTCCAAATTATTGAATAATGTATTTGCTCTGGGCATTCTGTCCACCTGATTGTATAATTGCTATACAGTAATACTGGAACAAACTGAAGTGAGATATTCATTTTAATATGATACTTTATTATTGATAATCCATGATAAGCATCCCACAGTATCCTGCGAAGTAAAAGCTGATATTGTCAACCACAAGGAAAATGTCCTTTGAGGTACTTTTGAAGACTTGGCAAATTTGGTGGGGTGTATGGACTTTATTTACTTCCTCACTTGTGGGATTATCAGACTTTTTCTCCATGGTGAGACTCTGTACTCGTTTTGACATATTATCCCTATCTTAATTAAGGTTATTTCCTTCCTTCTTTTATTGTATGTAAATAAGTCTGGACAGTTTCCATTATTTATTTTTATACTAGTGTCTTTGTGGTACATCTGCATTGTCATTTTCCTGTATCTTGTGTGTGTGGAAAGGCATCTGATCTTATCTCTCTTTTAAATTTAAATGAATTCATATTAAGTAAGTACAGGCATTTGTCTACTTCATTATGGTTTCTTGTGTGCCTGCCTGGGCATTTACATATTGAAATACATATTATTTTATTTTAAATGACCATTCTTATTTCTCCTTATATTATAGCTAGGATACTACATTTACTTAATTTTTAATAATGTATATAACTAGGTTATATTATTTATGACTTTCATTTTAGAATAATAAAGGAAGCCTTACAAAATATTTGTTTTAAAGGATCTTGGTTTTGATAGGGGTGACAACCACAGGTGAAGACAAAGTCTGGCATATGGTAGATGTTTAATAAATATTTCCTTGATGGATTGATAGATGAATAAGACAAAAATGAAGGCCCAAGTCCTAACTGATAGCTAACAAAGACCACCAGTGTTCCTAAATCAAAGGGAGAAAGCAGTTCATATATACATAGCTTAAACAGGATACAATAGGGACAATAAGTGGGAATTGGAGACATTAAATTCCATGCTTCTTTATATGATCTGGTCAACAAAAGCATCTCAATGCAATAGGTTTTATTGATGAATGCAGGTGTTACCCATCAATACTACCTGTCATCAGCACTGTTGTTACTTGATTATTATTAATTTTGTATTATTATTATATTATTATTTTTTCAGCTTTATTGAGATATAATTGACATATAACATTATGTAAATTTAAGGTGTACAAGGTGATGATTTGATACATGTATATATTATGAGATGGTTACCACAATAAGGCTAGTTAACAAATCCATTACCTCATGTAGTTATGTTTTTTTTAATGGTGAGAACTTTTAAGATCTACTCTCTTAGCAACTTTCAAGTATACAAAACAGTATTGTTAACTATAGTCACCATGCTGTATATTAGATCTCTAGAACTTATTCATCTTGTTACTGGAAGCTTGTACCCATTTACCACCTTCACCCATTTCCCCCAACCCCCTAGCCCCTGGCAACTACCAATCTACTCTGTGTTTCTATTAATTTGGTTTTTTGAGATTCCACATATAGTCTTTCTCTGTGTGCTTATCTCACTTAGTATAATGCCCTCAAAATTTATCTATGTTGTTGAAAATGGTAGGATTAACTTCTTTCTCATGGCTGAATAATATTCCATTTTACACACACACACACACACACACACACATATATATATATAATCTCCATATATATATTACATCTTCTTTATCCATTCATTAGTTTGATGGACACTAAGATTATTTCCATGTTTTGGCTATTGTAAAGAATGCTGCATTAAACATGGGGGTGCAGGTCTCTCTTTGAGATCCTAATTTCATTTCCTTTGGATATATTCCCAGAAGTGGAATTGCTGGATCATATAGTAGTTCTATTTTTAATTTTGGGGGGAACCTCCACACTGGTTTTGTATATGACCGTACCAATTTACATTCCCACCAACAATGTGCAAGGGTTCCCTTTTCTCCACATCCTTGCCAATGCTTATTACCTCTTGTCTTTTTGATAAAACCCATTCTAACAAGGGTGAGGTGATATTTCATTGTGGTTTTGATGTTGATATTGAGCACCTTTTCGTGTACCTGTTGTTCATTTGTATATCTTCTTTGGAAAAATGTCTATTCATATCTTTGCCAATTTTTTAGTCAGATTGTTTTTTGCTATTGAGTTGTTATATATTTTGAGTTATTACATGCATATTGAGTTCCTTATGTATTTTAGATATTAACCTCTTATCAGATTTACGGTTTGCAGATATTTTCTCCAGTTCCATAGGTTGCCTTTTCATCTTCTTGTTTGTTTCTTTTGCTGTGAAGAAGCTTTTTAGTTTGTTGTAGTCCCACTTGTTTATTTTTGCTTTTTTTTTGCTTGTGCTTTTGGTGTTATATTAAAAAAATCATTGCCAAGATCAATGTCAAGGTTTTTTTCCTATTTTTTTGCTAGTAATTTTATGATTTCAAGTCTTACATTTAAGTCTTTAATCCATTTTGAGTTAATTTTTGTGAATGGTGTAATATAAGGCTGCAATTTATTCTTTTGTATGTGAATACCCAGTTTTCCTAGCACCATTTATTGAAAAGACTATCTTTTCCCCATTGAATATTCTTGGCTCCCTTGTCAAATATTAGTTGACCATATATGTATGTGTTTATTTCTAGACTCTCAATTTTGTTCCATTGGTCTACATGTCTGTTTTTACGCCAGTACCATACTGTTTTGATTAGCTTTGTAATATAGTTTGAAATCAGGATGTATGATGCCTCCAACTTTGTTCTTCTCTCTCAGGATTGCTTTGGCAATCTGGGGTCTTTTGTTGTTCCATACGAATTTTAGGATTGTTTTTCTTTTCTTGTGAAAAATGCCATTGGAGTTTTGATAGGGATTGCACTAAATCTATGGATGGCTTTGGGTAGTATGAACATCTTAATAATATTAATTCTTCTGACCCATGAACATAGGATATCTTCCCGTTTATTTGTGTTTAATTTCTTTCATCAGTGCCTTTTAATTTTCAGTGTACAGATCTCTCACCACCTATGTTAAATTTATTCCTAAGTATTTTATTATTTTTGGTGCTAATGTAAATGGGATTGTTTTATTTATTTCTTTTTCTGATAGTTTGTTGTTAGTGTATAGAAACACAACTGATTTTTTTGTATGTTGATTTTTTATCCTGCAACTTTACTGAATTCATTTATTAGTTCTAACAGTTTTTTTTGATGGAGTCTTTAGGGTTTTCTATATATAAGATCGGGTCATCATTTTACTTCTTCCTTTCCAGTTTGGATATCTTTTATTTATTTTTCTTGCCTAGTTCCTCTGGCTAGGACTTCCAGTACTATGCAGAATAGAAATAGTGAGAGTGGGCACTCTTATGGCACTCTTGTCTTGTTCCTGATCTTAGAGGAAAAGCTTTCAACCTTTCACTGTCGAGTGTGGTGTTACCTGTGGGCTTGTCATATATATCCTTTTTTATGTTGGGGTACATTCCTTATATACTCACTTTGTTGAGAGTTTTTATCATAAAAAGATGTTGAATTTTGTCAAATGCTTTTTATGCAACTATTGAAATGATCATACAATTTTTATATTTCATTCTGTTAAAGTGATGCAATTATATTATTATTAGTGATTAGTATTTAAATACTATTAAACTACTTTATTTACATATAGTATTATACACACACACACACACACACACACACACAAGGACACAATAATGGTCTCCTCTATATTAAAAACTATTTTTAAAAAACATGGTTAATACAAAGGCTTTCTGCTTAAGATGCAGTTAATTACCATTTTGAAGTAAATAGGATCCTTCATTCCTTCAACACTCAAGTCAGTCAAGATTTCCTGATGAGAAAGGTATTGTAACAAAGCAGGATGTTATTTGAGAAAGACTTGTGGAAAAAGAAAATCTTATTTGTCAGGTCTTAAAACATATGCTTTCAAATTTAACTTTCAAATATAATTTTCATTATGTTGAATTTTAATAGAGTATGACTTCATATTTTTTTAGAGCCTTTTGTATGGCTGTGCTTATTAAACATGTCATTCTGCTTTATTCTGTAATGTTGTGTGGTCTTGTTGGCATTGAATTATTCTTAAAATTTCCTTGAAGTATCTTCTACATTTTGTAAATTATTCTTCCTTCAGATCTAGATTCTCAGATATTAAAAATATTTACTTATGTTCTCTTTCCATAATCTTCAGAGATATCTGATTAATTGGAGTTTCTGACCAATACTAAAATGTATCAGTCATAAAACTAATTTAAAAAACAACTTTATAAAGGGTATAAAATATAATGGCTCAGGTAAACATGTCCAATGTAATTCACTTTTTGTTCCTATAAAAATGAAATAGTTTAATTGCATTATGTGATAAGATTTGAAAAGTAGTGTTTTTTCCTTTGTTTTGAGTTCAGAGTTTCAGGAGAAGAGTAACATAAAAAGCTCCAATAAGTCAATACTCTTAGACCAGAACTGCTCTACAACTATTCATCCATATTTCTTGAATGTTCATAGAGTAAAAATTCAACTTCTTAAGTGACGAGTAGAATGCAGTTGAAATATTTGGTGGACAAGGTCTTGAAAAATAATAAATCTGAGTTTTAATAACTTTATGCAATGAAAACTTCTATTTTTGTGCAATTGAGGTATTTTGTACATAATTTCTCTAATGGCTGCATCTTTGTGCCTGTAACTCTTGCTAACATGTTGTATACATTCCCTACAAAACTAGGCTTTCATTCTGGAGAGCAAGAATCCCAGGCCATCTTTGCATAGTTTTACCCAATATTCCAGTAATGTAACATCAAGAGAAATGTATCTGTCATGACATCAACACATTTTTGATTTGCTATTTTAATTTCTCAAATGAAGGACATTGTAATAGTTGTTTCTACCTCTTTGGAGCAAAACATTTACCCCCTTTAGATAATACAGAGATTCCCCAAAAGCATGCTTTTTGAACTGTTAATACGGTGGTAGTACACAGCCCACCACAACATGGTCATGTCCACCAAATGGAGCTGGGACAAATAAAGAGGTGCTAATACCACCATGCTGTCTGTGGCGGACTTTTGTTGCAGTATTATCCAGGGGTGGCTCTAGCTGTGGGTGTGGACGCTCATATGGGAAGAATTTCAGGGCAATCAGTCAGCCATTGAGTGTGTGCTGAAAAATACCCATCCACGCCTGCCCGGTGACAGAGCTGCATTTGTTTATACGCGTAGTTGTGTATATGTGAGGGCCTCTCCATTCCCAGAGTCTCAATTAACTGCTTTAAATATTTGTGGTGTACTCTGAGACAACCCACACATTTCCTTCACATGTGACAAGGACACTAGTTATGATGTTTGACCACTCTTTCGTGCACTAATATCACAAGGGATAGGGCAGTTCATGGGAAAAATGGGTATTTTAAGAGCCATGGATGTCGATGTCTTTTGTAAGTTACTCTGCCAGATTGTAGCCAAAACTATTTTCAAACAATAGAAGGAAACTGCATTTCTTGGTAAGAACAGGAATAACACAAATTCTAAATGTCTTTTGATAGATTATAAAATATAGTTATTAAATAACTTACAAATATATAACTAATAGATAACTCACATTTAGAATTCTAGCCCCTTTTATGGTTTTGATATAATGAGATAATATGTGCAAATTGGTTTACATTTAGTATATTAAGTGTTCAAAGTGTTAGCCTCTGTTTAGTGTTGTGATAGCATTTTATTGTCAGTAATAATTTATTAGTAGTAATAAAAATTGTGGTGGTATGGTAGTATATCAGTCCCATTTACAATCTAATTGCATCAGATATTTCTTGATTTCTAGATGATTTATTTTAATTGCAGTTTAATGACGTTGGAAGGATTTGGTTATGAATGCTTAATGTCTCTTTTTAAAAAAATTCATTAATCATTACTATTTTTAGGTTCAAAAATCTCTGTAGTGATCTCTCTATGGTTTTCTATGATTCCAAGTGTTACTTTTTAAAAGTGTTCGATTTCCATGGAGTATGATATTTGGAAGTCAAATTCAGCCTGTGGAGGCTGAATTGGTAGTCATTGCTGTTGAGACTTTTGATAGTCCTGTTGTCCCATCAGCATAAGTCTGCCTGAGGTGCCCTCTATTACTCTTACTTTTCTTTGGATTAAAGCAGTCCTTCTCATTTTTTTCCCCCTGAAGCATCCCTAGTACCAGAGGAGAGAAACTAAAAATTCCCATGAGATTGCTAGTATATTGAAATGTTGGCAACAGCTTGACGTTTCTTTCAAGTTGAGTATTCAGTGGTCAAATTGTCCATTAATTTTACATTCCAGGCCATAACAATCCCAGATTTATTTTCCCAGGAGATGTTACAATTTATATACCACCAAGTAAAATGAATTCTCTTGGGCTTCTCTCCTTTCTGCCTCTCTCCCAAGACCTCTGCTTGAGGAGAATTTCTGAGCATATTCTTTAGAAATGCCCTGTTATATTACTCCTTAAATGCAGACTACACACCAATACTTGTAAGCGGCTTAGCTGATCTGAGTACCTAATATGTCTTGTGGGAAATGATACACAGGACAGAGGTGTTTTGAGGGAGGAGATGTGGTATAAGCTGGCTAGTTAGGAGGAGTCTGAGAGGGAGTGTAACGGAGTAGAGAGAGGGATGCTAGTTGGTCAGCGGAAATCACTGCACGCATGGTGGGAAAAAGTCAGCCCTGAAAAGGAATGCCAAGATGGGGTTGTTAACAATCAACTTCACCCTCTTTACAATTTTGCCTAGAATGAGTCTTTTCTGCTTCTGCTAACTTAATCGAGAAGACTCAAGGAGTTTAACCACAGAACAGAAAGATGACCTCTATGCCTCCTTCTTAAAAAAAAATTGAAAACAACATTTTTACATCAGTGTTTCAATGGAAACTCTTCATAATTTAGTCTTTCATTTTTTCTTCTTCTGTTAGTTAATAGCTTAATTTCTTTTCTAATTTTTTTCTGCCTGTATCATGCAGCCAGGGCGTGTTGTCTCCTGGTTATCAGGAGATGATGTCCTTGTGTTTTTGTGCACTGGCACAAACTGTCTTCTCCAATTGGCCTTTGTTTTCTAGAGAGACTGACTTCTATTTACCAGAACTGACACAGTCTGGCATTTAGGCCTGGATGCCACCTCTCAGAACCGATGAGATGACATTCTGGCTGATTAATTAGATATGTTTTATAACCTGCTGCAGGAAAAGTGACGTGAGAGCATTATTCATTAGTAGTATCAAGCCTGATATTTTTGCATGTTTTACTCCTCTCTTGCAATTAGGGAAGATGCCAATTTTGCTTTTTTTATGCTTTAAAAATGCCTGATGAAAATTTCAACACTAAAAGAAAAGGGAGCACTTAAAAGTAATACTCTGAAAATGAGTGTGGGTATAATCTGTTTATTAATACAGGTTTTTTAAAGGAATCTTTACGTTTGTAAAAGCAGTAGCAATATACATATCTCTGAAAAAACAGACTCTTGTAGATGCATTTTAAACAAGTTAGTAAAATTTATATTAAAATATGCACACTATCAAGATATTTATTTTAGTAATAGAGTATGTTAATTGCTTTTCACATCACCTTGTATCATAGTTTACTTGTGATTATTAAAATCACAAATAGCTTTTCTTTCTTTTTTTTTTTTAAACATCTTTATTGGAGTATAATTGCTTTACAATGGTGTGTTAGTTTCTGCTTTATAACAAAGTGAATCAGTTATACATATACATATGTCCCCATACCTCTTCCCTCTTGCATCTCCCTCCCTCCCACCCTCCCTATCCCACCCCTCTAGGTGGTCACAACCACTGAGCTGATCTCCCTGTGCTATGTGGCTTCTTCCCACTAGCTAGCTATTTTATGTTTGGTAGTGTATATATATCCATAACATTCTCTCACTTTGTCCCAGCTTACCCTTCCCCCTCCCCGTGTCCTCAAGTCCATTCTCTAGTAGGTCTGTGTCTTTATTCCCATTTTGCCCCTAGGTTCTTCAAGACCATTTTTTTTTTTTTTTTTTTAGATTCCATATATATGTGTTAACATAGGTATTTGTTTTTCTCTTTCTGACTTACTTCACTCTGTATGACAGCCTCTAGGTCCATCCACCTCACTACAAATAACTCAATGTCATTTCTTTTTATGGCTGAGTAATATTCCATTGTATATATGTGCCACATCTTCTTTTTTTTTAAACATCTTTATTGAAGTATAATTGCTTTACAATGGTGTGTTACTTTCTGCTTTATAACAAAGTGAATCAGTTATACATATACATATGTTCCCATATCTCTTCCCTCTTGCATCTCCCTCCCTCCCACCCTCCCTATCCCACCCCTCTAGGTGGTCACAAAGCACCGAGCTGATCTCCCTGTGCTATGCGGCTGCTTCCCACTAGCTATCTATTTTACATTTGGTAGTGTATATATGTCCATGACACTCTCTCACCCTGTCATATCTCACCCCTCCCCCTCCCCATATCCTCAAGTCCATTCTCTAGTAGGTCTGTGTCTTTATTCCCGTCTTGCCACTAGATTCTTCATGACCTTTATTTTCCCTTAGATTCCATATATATGTGTTAGCATACTGTATTTCTTTTTCTCTTTCTGACTTACTTCACTCTGTATGACAGACTCTAACTCCATCCACCTCACTACAAATACCTCCATTTCATTTCTTTTTATGGCTGAGTAATATTCCATTGTATATATGTCCCATATCTTCTTTATCCATTCATCCGATGATGGACACTTAGGTTGATTCCATGTCCTGGCTATTGTAAATAGAACTGCAATGAACATTGTGGTACATGACTCTTTTTGAATTATGGTTTTCTCAGGGTATACGCCCAGTAGTGGGATTGCTGGGTCGTATGGTAGTTCTATTTTTAGTTTTTGAAGGAACCTCCATACTGTTCTCCATAGTGGCTGTATCAATTTACATTCCCACCAACAGTGCAAGAGTGTTCCCTTTTCTCCACACCCTCTCCAGCATTTATTGTTTCTAGATTTTTTGATGATGGCCATTCTGACCGGTGTGAGATGATACCTCATTGTAGTTTTGATTTGCATTTCTCTAATGATTAATGATGTTGAGCATTCTTTCATGTGTCTGTTGGCAATCTGTATATCTTCTTTGGAGAAATGTCTATTTAGGTCTTCTGCCCATTTTTGGATTGGGTTGTTTGTTTTTTGGATATTCAGCTGCATGAGATGCTTGTAAATTTTGGAGATTAATCCTTTGTCAGTTGCTTCATTTGCAAATATTTTCTCCCATTCTGAGGGTTGTCTTTTCATCTTGTTTATGGTTTCCTTTGCTGTGCAAAAACTTTTAAGTTTCATTAGGTCCCATTTGTTTATTTTTGTTTCCAACAAATAGCTTTTCAACATTTTTTGTAATCTTTAAAACTGTGAGGAAGACAGAAGAATATTTTCATCATTTTTACAGGAGATGAAATGGCCCAGGGGGAAATTGTTGGAGCTAAAAGCAAAACTAAGATACTCTGACTTTTCTCTCCGCCAACGTATCTTGGTGCATCTTATCTTCCTGACTCTGTAGATCCCATCTCTAAGCTCTGTCTGACTGTGCCACCTGGTTAATGATTGTCTTTTTATCCGTGTTGTTTCCATGGGTGACAATGACTGGGAGTCTTTACTGTGCTTTGTAGAGAGCGCACAGTTTGCCTTGAAGGGATGCCATATCATGTAGCGGTTAAGACTACAGATTCTGGAGCCAACTGCTGGACTTTATTTCAACCCCAGCTCCACCACTTAGCAGCTGTGTGAGTCTGGGAAGGAGGATCACTCTGGGCCTCCGTTTTCATTGTAAACTTAAAGTAAGGAAAGAGCCTATTTTGTGGGGATGTTGTGACAAATAATGAACATTTGTAAAGTATGAAGAAGAACGCCTGCAGAGAGTGAGCACTTTCTATGTTGTATTATTATCATTATCGTTTCAGGATTGCATTTTTCAAAGTGGATGTGACTTTTTTTAACGTCCAGAGGGGACTCATTATGCCCATACACCCCAAGTTCTGCTTGTGTCGTGCATATTTTTCCCTTAGAAAGTCCATCTCTATCTGAAAGAGTGTTCATTCTCTAGTCTCTAGTTTTAGTCTAAATTATAAACATGGTGTGTGGAACAGGGCACTGAACCGAGAGGCAGAAGACCTGGACTTTAGTCCCAGCTCAGTCATTAACCAGCTGTGATCTTGGGTCAGTCACGTCACCTCATCAGGCTCAGTGTCTTTTCTCCTCATGAGAAGGCTAAACTATACAACTTCCAAGTCTACTTCTAAAATCCCAATCCATAATTGAGGTACTTGGGGGTAAGTTCACCTTAACAAAAGTATTAGGCAAAGTTGTTTTATTCATCCCATATATTTAAAGGCTGTTGTTTGAAGGATTTTATGACATAAGATAGAATTGGCAAGTGCTTGTACAGATTTTGAGGAAAGAAGTGTTCCAAGGCATTTTTAATGCAAGGCATTTTTAATTTTAGGGTCCTCATACACCCTAAGGTAAAAGCTTTCATCAAATTAAAGAGATCAAACAGTGTATGATGAAGTACCTTGCATAAAATAGGTGACTTACCATTTCTCGAAGTCTCTGCTTTGTAGAGGAACTCTCCAGCAGCTCGTGTAACCTCCAGTTTCAAGGTCACACTCTCAGGCATTGTCGTGAGAATGGAGGGAGAGACGGAACTCCTTCCTCTTTTGTCTGTACACAACGGAAACATGTTCTGGCTTCCCCACACTTACTCCTTCAGCCCCTTGGGCCAGTGTCAGCATATACACTTGATCATTATAACAATGAACTAAAACAAGAAAAAAAATACTGGGAAAAGATCTTTCTCAGACTGATATAACTGACAACTGATGACTTCCTGTGATCCTCGTTTGCTTTTTTGTTTTGATTGACACACTAAGCCTCTGGAGCCTCTCTCCATCAGCCAGATGGGAACATTGTCCTTAGGATAATAGAAAAGAACATGGGTAACTAGGAACTTATCAAAAGGCAGGCTGCAGCGATGACCCAATATACTAAAAACCAGCTTACCAAGCATAAGGGTGTGTGATTTACTTTACAGAGATTTGCTTTGTGAGCTCTCGTACGCTGAGAAGCTGATTTAATTTTCAGTTCGTTGAGGAAGAGCTTCTTCCCTTGTTTTCTGCCAAGCCTAGGAATGCTGGGCTGGGTGGGTTAGGAGTTACAGCAGTGTGTAGTCTCGAACCCTGGTGATGGAAGGGCTGATTGTCCTTGGTATGTTCAGAGAAGGGTCCCCAGACGGTGTTCCCTCCTACAGGAAATCTCCAGAGGCTGCCAGCAACTACAGAGAAAATGGGGAAGGCTCAGGTTGAGGTCCTTGACTTAAAGAGCAAAGACCCTCAATAATGCAAGAAAAGGATGTTGGAAAAGTGGGCTCTCCGGTCTGAGTCTGTTTCCTCGCTGAGCAACAGCATGAAGGATATAGAGTGATGTCACTTAGGATCTGCCTGGCCCGTAACATTCTTCTTTGGTGTCTATTTCTACCTGTTTGTAGGGCCAAGGAGATCTGTTGAAGAATGCCAAGAATGAAGCTATAGAGAACATGAAGCAGATCCAGCTGGCGTGCTTGTCTTGTGGCCTTAGTAAAGCCCCCAGCAGTGGTGCCGAGGCCAAGAGCAAGCGCAGCCTGGAGGCCATAGAGGAGAAGGAGAGCAGCGAGGACAATGGGAAGCTGTGACCCTGAGCGCCAGCCACACCTTCACCCAGCCTTCCTGCCAAGGACTCTGGTTTTTCCTTCTGGTTTTCTTTCTTTGAGCTTTTTAGAAGTTCACAAAAAGATGCCCTCTCTTGGGTATTGGACATAAACAGATATTTTCACAATGTCAGTATTTTAACATAGTTAATTTATCTAAGTTAAAACCTTTAGTAGCAGTGTTTTAAAATTCTGAGATGTGTGTACACACTCACGTATGGATGTGGGCGGAAGTGTGTGTATGTGTGTGTGTGTGAGAGAGCGAGCGAGAGACAGAGACAGAGAGAGATAGAGAGAGAGAGACAGAGAGGGAGAGAGAGAGAGAGAGCAAAAGAGAAAGACTGAGAGATAGGTGGGGACGGGAGAGAGAGAGGTTGAGATGCTGTTAAAATCTATTCTGTGTTGCATTATTCATTTAGTAAGTTATTACTTTATCATTTTGGGACAAATTTGTTAATCTGAAATTCTAAAAAGCACTTAACTACAATCTGTTGCTGTGTTTAATTTTACTTCTCTACCTTTGTCATTTAATTTGGAGATCATAACACAGCTTATAATTGAAGGAAGCCAAATTTATCATGCATAGATGTTTTAATAGATTAAATATAGATTAGACAAATTCCTAAGAATCACAGTAGAAATAAAAGTGAATGAAGGATAAACAACTGATCAGAATTTCTGGGAAGATCAGCAAAGTCTTCAGTTAGTGAACTCTTTAAAATATTTATTAAATAAAATCAATTTTTAGAAAGTTTTCTGTAGTTGTTTACTTTTCAGTGGAAAAGCTGATCATAAGTGAATTTATACCCACTTATGTGGTACTCTGAAACACCATGAAAGCTCTGTTGAAATCAGGATTTTGATGTGACAACTATATTCAGTTATGAAATTTCAAGGTTGTGATTTATAGGAAGGTCTCATTCTTCCTAACTGGGAATCTTAGCATTCATTTTCTATAACAGACATGGGCAGCTAGGAGGTCTTGGCTTTCATTGCATTTAACTGAGTATGAAATTTAAATTTAAAGACATTGTTCAAACAATATCATATCATCACCTTGAGCTGATATAAATTCTGTGGGTCAGATAACGTTGTGATGATTTAAGGACTAACCAATTACAAAGTATCTATGATATAATTTTAACACATACAGAAAAACATACACACAAAAGAAGCAAATGACTAATTAGGGTACATTTAAAATTGCATCCAGATCATTTTTACCCTAATATCTTCAGAAAGTACTTGAGTGTAATATGTTTGTTACCTCCAACAGAACTAAATGTTCTATGGTTATGAAAATATATCTATTTAAAACATTGCTTTTATTTTGAAAAGCTTCTTAATTAATTTGGTTAACAAATATGCTAATTCGGGGGAACCTAGGGAAGATCATTGTTGAAATTTTGCAAATATAAACATCTTCTATAGCAACTGTGTTAAGTTATTTCTGACTTCTTAACACTATTATGTTCATGTTGCACATTACTGAGAGAGTAAAGATATGAAACAACACTTTTATTGTTCTCTTTTATTGTGAATTAATTGAAAAAGGAACGATAATGAAAATGAGTTACTATATAAAAAATATCTTACAGGATATGATATTTCCATGGACCAGATACGATGATATTTCTCCCTAGGTTTAAAACTGGGTGCTTGGGAAGACACATGAGCTCATTTGAAGGTAGGTTTCCAGTGGTACTACAATAGGCTGAAAAAATGTCTTTACCCTCCATTATACTTACCCTTCACAGTGGAAGGAATAGTGGAATGCAGATATCTAAGCCCCTTATGATGAAAAAGAGGTGATACAGACAGAAACAAAACCCTCCTTGCATTAGCCAATTGGTTGGTTTCACCTGTGGACCTCTTCACCTCCCTGAGTACCACGTGGAGAAATTCATGTCTTTACAGAGAGGTGGGAAGAGAAGCTAAAGGGTGGCAAACTTTCAAAGAATATTTATTCATGTCTTTACCTGAGGGTCAAATCCAATCCTTGAGAGTGACTTCTCTGGTTTATTCCATTTGTCCTGGGCCTCCACGCACACTCAGGCTCTAGTACCCAAATATTCTTGAGAACATGATATGATTCCACATCATCTAATGCTCGTTCTGGTGTCCGCCACTCTCTGCTCCACTGAGCTGGGTATCCTTGAGGTAGGGATTGGGTGTGGGGCAGAGAGGAGCTTTAAATTCTGAGAGTAGAGAAGTTGCCAGGGAAGAGGTCTTACCTCCTGATGGAATAGCAAAAACAAACATACAACCTTTTTTCATTATTATATTCTACAAGTGTCTGTTTTTTTTCCAAACTTGAACTTCTGTAGAAAAAGTCCCCTTCTCTCCATTTAGCTTTTGGCGATGCTAGGAAGGCAGGGTGGTAGATATTCATTCTATTTTTGTTTATTAATTTTTACGTTACCCAGGGAATTTGAGGCGGCGATGGTAGGTATTATCACTGATATTTTGTAGGTGAGAAAGCCAAAGGCCACTGATATAGTAAGTGGAAGAACTGACTTTGAATTCTGGTCTGTCCAAATTTTGTGCAAGAGTATTTATTCAATGATTTTGATTTTTAATTTAATTCTCAAAACTTTAAACTAAACCATTAACTCTTTCCTTTACAACCACAAATAAAAAAACTTCATCCTATTTTCTTATAATAAAATATTAATGATCAATATAAAAATGTGAAAATAGAAAAATATATAAAAAATAAAAATCTCCCACTATAACATTTAGATTTATACCTCTTAGACCCTGTTTAGCATTTCTTTATACATATAAATGTGCTTTCATTTTTAACAAAAAGTGAGATCATATTATATAAACTGTTTTGTAACAGGCTTTTTACAACAATAAAAACAATACATCATGGAGATCTTTTTATGTCAGTAATATATATATGTACACTGGAGCTCTCAGCCTTTGAATTGAATCTAGTCCATAAATGACATATTTTATTTGGTCACTGAATTTTTTCAAAAAATTCTAAACAATAGACAACTTTTAAACATGAGGAGATTTCACATAAAAACTTCAATTTTCTACTTCTTTTAAAATATTAGGTACATTGACAACACTAGACCCTCCCCCACTTCTCACTTGGCATCAATTGATTGGAGTTGCCCTCTTCAAAAGGCGCATGTGCTATCCAGTTTGCCAAAGAGCCTCTTTACTCATTTATGTTACATCTTGCCCCTGTGGACATCTTAGGTGGTGATCCTTGATCCAAATCATTATTTATAATTATGACATAGTGTCTTTCTATATGGATTATGATGACATATTTAACCCATCTCCTATTGCTAGACTTTTCTTTCCTAATTTTTTGTTATATAAGCATTGCAGTGATGAAAATCCACTTTTGCAAAATTTCCGTATCCCAGAGTCTTTAGGATAAATTTCTAGAAGTGGAATAATTGGTCAAAGAATAGATATATTTTTTAGGGATTTGGTGATACATTGCCATATAGTCTCTGGAAAACTTATCCAATTTAATTTCCTACCATAAGTTTATGAAAGTGCTCAAATCTTGGCTAATACTAAATTTAATTTTTTTTACTTTCATCTATGCCAATCTACTAGGTTAAAAATCTTATTTCTCTTTATCTTTATTCTCTAGTGAAATTGAACACGTTAGTATGTTCATTGACTGTAAATAATCTCATAGAGATTGTCTTTGTTTTCTGATCATTTTTGGGTGTGGTGGTAAATTTTTATCTTTTATTATTTATTTTTAAGAGGCATTTACTTAAGAATCTTAACCCTGTGTTTGTCATGTGTGTTTCTAATGTCTTTTGATGTATAGATCCCTAATTTAATCCAAGTTATGCTTTTTTTTCCCTTTATGGTTAGTGTTAAGACATCTTTGCCCTGGATGTTCATGAAGATATTCTCTTATATTACCTGCTAGTAGCTTTCTTGTTTTACTTTTCACATTTAAATTTACAAGTCCCCTAAAATTGATTTTTGTGTATAGTGTAAGGTATAGGCCCAATTCCATCTTTTCCCAACATGGATAATCAGTTGACCCAGTCCATTTATTGTAAAGACTGTCCTTTGTCCATGACTCTACAGTGCCACCCTTGTGAAAAATGAAACACACATGTATGTGTGTGTCTCTTTATGGAATCTCTATTCAGTTCCATTGGTCTGTCCTGGCAATATTACTGTACTGTCTTCATTGCTATAGTTTTATAATGTTTTGATATCAGAGAATGTGGGCTCCCACTTCTTCTTCAGAATTTTCTTGGTTATTTTTGGCTCTTTTATTTTTCATATGGATTGTAGAATCAGCTTGTCAATTTCCCTCAGGCACCTCCTGGAATTTTGGTTGGTATTACACTGAAAGTATGGTATCATTTTGGGGAGTTCTGATAAATATACATATTAATTGTTCCAATCCATTCATGTGGTATATTTCTCCATTTTTAAGACCTTATTTAATTTCTCTTAATACAATTTTATAGATTTCTGTGTAAAGGTTTTGCACATCTTTCATTAGATTTATTCCTAGGTATTTGATGTTTCTCTTGCTGTTAGAAATAGTAACATTTTAAAATTTAAATTTCCAAATTGCTTATTTATGGTATATAGAAAATGCAATAGATTGTTTTGTGATGGCCATGTATAAAGTAAATTTGCTAAACTCACTTGTTAATTCTAATTACCTCTGTATCATTTTGGATTTTATAGGTACATAATCATGTCATTTGCAAATAATGAGGTTTTTTTTTGTTTGTTTCTGATCCTTATACATTTTATTTATGTATTTTATTTGCTTTTCTTGCTTTGTTGAACTGGCTAAAACCTTCAGTACAATGTTCAATAGAAGTGATGTTAGTGAACATTCTTTCTCATTCCCAATCCATTCCCAATCTCAGGGGAAAGTTTCCAATATTTCATCATTAGTTATGATGCATACTCTAGATTTTGGTAGATTTTCTTGGGGAATTAAAAAAATTTTAAATGTAACTTTTGCCATTTGTATAGAGATAAAACTATAAAACCCTTAGGAAAAATATAGGAGTAAATTTTGTGATCTTGGGTTAAGGTCATGAATTTTAGGTGTGACACCAAAAAAAAAGAAAAGGACAAAAGAAGAAATAAGATTAGACTTCATCAAAATGAAAACTTCTGTACTTAAAAGGACACCATCAATAAAGTGAAAAGACAATCCACAGAATGTTTGCAAATTACATATCTGATAAAGGCTGGAATCAGAATATAAAAAGAACTACTACAACATAATAAAAAGACAACCCAATTTTAAAAATGAACAAAGGATCTGAATAGACATTTTTTCAAAGAAGATAGACAAAGATGCTTAGCATCATTAACCATCAGGAAAATTTAAATAAAAAACCACAGTGGGAATACCATTTTACTTCCACTAGGATAGCTATAATAGAAGAGGCAGCTAATAACAAGTTTTAGTGAGGATGAAGAGAAGTTAGAACCATCATACGGTGCTGGTGGAAATGTAAAATGGTGCAGCTGCTTTGGAAAACAGCCCGGCATTTAATCAGAAGTTTAAACATAGTTACCACAGACCAGCAATTCTATTCCTAGGTATACACCCAAGAGAAATAAAAACATATGTTCACACAAAAACTTGTACACAAATGTTCATAGCAGCATTATTCATAATGGCCAAAAAGTGGAAACAATCCAAATGTCCATCAACTGATGAAAGGATAAACAAAAATAGTACCTCCATACAATGAATTATTCAACAATAAAAAGAAATGAAATACTGATAAATGCTACAACATAAATGATTCTTGAAAACGTTAATGCTAAGTAAAGGAAGCCGGATATAAAGGCCGATTACTGTGTGATTCCATTTATGTGAAATGTCCCTAATCGGCAAATCAATGGAGACAGAAAGTACACTAGTGGTTGGCAGGGTCTGGGGCTGGGTGGAATGGGGAATGACTGCTAGAGGACATGAAGTTTCTTTTTTGGGGTGATGAAAATATTCTGGAATTAAATAGTGGTGATTGTTGCACAACTTTGTGAATGTACTAAAAACTACTGTGCAGTTTAAAAGAATGAATTTTATGGTATGTAAATTACTAGTAAAATGGTTATTTAAAAAAGAAACATAAAAAAGAGAATTTATATACTGAACAAAACACCAGTAAATAGTGGAATAACTCTAAGAAGTCTAATATATCTGGAATTGGAGAGAAAGTGGGGGCAAAGAAAAATGTTTGAGAAAATAATGATGGAAAAAACTCATTTTTATTGAAAACTATAATGCCGCAGATCCAAGAATCTTAAAAATGTTCCAAGGACTAGAGACAGGAAAACAATGAAGGCACATCATAATCATTAAATTGTTCAAAAGTAGTGATAAGGAGAAAAATTTTAAAGTAGACAGTGAAATAAGATATGTATGTATGTTTGTTTCTTATCTGCGGTCAATAGTGGTCCCAAAATGTTAAGTAGAAAATTCCAGAAATAAAAATTCATAAGTTTTAGATTGTATGCTTTTCTGAGTAGTGTGATGAAATCTCACATTGTCCTGCTTCATCCTGCCTGGATCCCCAACCATTGACATTGTATCGTCAGAAGATCAGTAGTAGCCAAATGCTATGTCACAGTGCCTATGGCATTCAACTCACTTCATCTTATTGCGTAGGCAATCTATCATCACATGTCATCACAAGAAGTAGAGTGAGTACAGTACAATGAGATATTTTGAGAGAGAGAGAGAGAGAGAAAGAGCTCAAATTCACATAACTTTTATTATAGTATATTGTTATAATTGTTCTATTTTATTATTAGTTGTTAATTTCTTACTGTGCCTGATTTATAAATTAAACTTTATCATAGGTATGTATGTATAGGAAAAAACCTGTCATATACAGAGTTTTGTACTATCCATGATTTCAGGCATCCACTGGGGGTCTTAAAACATGTCTCCTGTCGATAAGGGGAGACTACTGTACAGAGAAAATAAGGAAGACAGGAGATTTCTCAGTGTAATCCATTCAAGTGAGGGGACAATGGAGCAACATTCTTTAAAATAATGGAAGAGAAGAAAAAACTTAATCCTGGAATCCTATGACCAGTGAAAGTGCCATTCAAAAATAAAGATGATGTAAAGAATTTCAAACGCTGAAAGACGTAATCACAAGCATACCTGCACGACAAGATATGTTTAAAGGAAGTGGTTGTGACTTTGTTAAATTATAATTTGTTAAGTAGAGTCCCAGGGTGTTGGATGGTGAGGTTCAACAAAAGACCACAAGGGAATTGAAATAGGAAAGTTTATTACTCACAAGTCCTAGAGGAGGTACACAGCACACCTTGAGGGGCCACAAGGGGAGGCCAAGGCAGGGTGCAGACAGAGGAAGAGCGGTGGGACTGGGGACACTTGCCTTTATGAGTGTCTGCATGTGGACTGCTTTGAGGTTTCCTGGCTAATGATGAATTGGTGAATTCAAACCCAAAAGAGCAGGGGTTTGGTAAGCCTTGTAGGGTTCTTATCTTTCTTTTTTTAACACCTTTATTGGAGTATAATTGCTTTACAATGGTGTGTTAGTTTCTGCTTTATAACAAAGTGAATCAGCTATACATATACATATATACCCATATCTCTTCCCTCTTGCGTCTCCCTCCCACCTTCCCTATCCCACCCCTCTAGGTGGTCACAAAGCACTGAGCTGATCTCCCTGTGCTATGCGGCTGCTTCCCACTAGCTATCTATTTTACATTTGGTAGTATATATAAGTCCATGCCACTCTCTCACTTTGTCCCAGCTTACCCTTCCCACTCCCTGTGTCCTCAAGTCCATTCTCTATACGTCTGCGTCTTTATTCCTGTCCTGCCCCTAGATTCTTCAGAACTTTTTTTTTTTTTTTAGATTCCATATATATGTGTTAGCATATGGTATTTATTTTTCTCTTTCTGACTTACTTCACTTGGTATCACAGTCTGTAAGTCCATCCACCTCACTACAAATAACTCAATTTTGTTTCTTTTTATGGTTGAGTAATATTCCATTGTATATATGTGCCACATCTTCTTTATCCATTCATCTGTCGATGGACACTTAGGTTGCTTCCATGTCCTGGCGATTGTAAATAGTGCTGCAATGGACATTTTGGTACATGACTCTTTTTGAATTATGGTTTTCTCAGGGTATATGCCCAGTAGTGGGATTGCTGGGTCATATGGTAGTTCTATTTTTAGTTTTTAAACGAAGCTCCATACTGTTCTCCATAGTGGCTGTATCAATTTACATTCCCACCAACAGTGCAAGAGGGTTCCCTTTTCTCCACACCCTCTCCAGCATTTATTGTTTATAGATTTTTTGATGATGGTCATTCTGACTGGTGTGAGGTGACACCTCACTGTAGTTTTGATTTGCATTTCTCTAATGACTAGTGATGTTGAGCATCCTTTCATGTGTTTGTTGGCAATCTGTATACCTTCTTTAGAGAAATGTCTATTTAGGTCTTCTGCCCATTTTTGGATTGGGTTGTTTGTTTTTTTGATATTGAGCTGCATGAGCTGCTTGTATATTTTGGAGATTAATCCTTTGTCAGTTGCTTCATTTGCAAACATTTTCTCCCATTCTGAGGGTTGTCTTTTCATCTTGTTTATGGTTTCCTTTGCTGTGCAAAAGCTTTTAAGTTTCATTAGGTCCCATTTGTTTATTTTTGTTTTTATTTCCATTTCTCTAGGAGGTGGGTCAAAAAGGATCTTGCTGTGATTTATGTCATAGAGTGTTCTGCCTATGTTTTCCTCTAAGAGTTTGATAGTGTCTGGCCTTGCACTTAGGTCCTTAATCCATTTTGAGTTTATTTTTTTTATTTTATTTTATTATTTTTTTTAACTTTGGGTTTATTTATTTATTTATTTATTTATTTATTCATTTATGGCTGTGTTGGGTCTTGGTTTCTGCGCGAGGGCTTTCCCCAGCTGTGGCAAGTGGGGGCCACTCTTCATCGTGGTGCGTGGGCCTCTCACCATCGCGGCCTCTCTTGTTGCGGAGCACAGGCTCCAGACGCGCAGGCTCAGCAATTGTGGCTCACGGGCGTAGCCACTCCACGGCATGTGGGATCCTCCCAGACCAGGGCCCGAACCCGTGCCCCCTGCATTGGCAGGCAGACTCTCAACCACTGCGCCACCAGGGAAGCCCCTTGAGTTTATTTTTGTGTATGGTGTTAGGGAGTGTTCTAACACCATACACAATTTCATTCTTTTACACGTAGCTGTCCAGTTTTCCCAGCACCACTTATTGAAGAGGCTGTCTTTTCTGCATTGTATATTCTTGCCTCCTTTATCAAAAATAACGTGACTATATGTGTGTGGGTTTTTTTCTGGGCTTTCTATCCTGTTCCATTGATCTATATTTCTGTTTTTGTGCCAGTACCACACTGTCTTGATTACTGTAGCTTTGTAGTATAGTCTGAAGTCCGGGAGCCTGATTCCTCCAGCTCCATTTTTCTTTCTCAAGATTGCTTTGGTTATTCGGGGCTTTTGTGTTTCCATACAAATTGTGAAATTTTATGTTCTAGTTCTGTGAAAAATGTCATTGGTAGTTTGATAGGGATTGAATTGAATCTGTAGATTGCTTTGGGTAGTACAGTCATTTTCACAATGTTGATTCTTCCAATCCAAGAACATAGTGTATCTCTCCATGTGTTTGTATCATCTTTAATTTCTTTCATCAGTGTCTTATAGTTTTCTGCATACAGGTCTTTTGTCTCCTTATGTAGGTTTACTCCAAGTATTTTATTCTTTTTGTTGCAATGGTAAATGGGAGTGTTTCCTTAATTTATCTTTCAGATTTTTCATCATTAGTGTATAAGAATGCAAGAGATTTCTGTGCAATATTTTTGTATCCTGCTACTTTACCAAATTCATTGATTAGCTCTAGTAGTTTTCTGGTAGAGTCTTTAGGATTCTCTATGTATAGTATCATGTCATCTGCAAACAGTGACAGCTTTACTTCTTCTTTTCCAATTTGGATTCCTTTTCTTTTTCTTCTCTGATTGCTGTGGCTAAAACTTCCAAAACTATGTTGAATAATAGTGGTGAGAGTGGGCAACCTTGTCTTGTTCCTGATCTTAGTGGAAATGGTTTCAGTTTTTCACCATTGAGAATGATGTTGGCTGTGGGTCTGTCATATATGGCCTTTATTATGTTGAGGTAAGTTCCCTCTATGCCCACTTTCTGGGAGCTTTTATCATAAATGGGTGTTGAATTTTGTCAAAAGCTTTTTCTGCATCTATTGAGATGATCATATGGTTTTTATCCTTCAATTTGTTAATATGGTGTATCACATTGATTGATTTTGGTGTCAGGGTGATGGTGGTCTTGTAGAATGAGTTTGGGAGTGTTCCTCCCTCTGCTATATTTTGGAAGAATTTGAGAAGGATAGGTGTTAGCTCTTCTCTAAATGTTTGATAGAATGAAGCCATCTGGTCCTGGGCTTTTGTCTGTTGGAAGGTTTTTAATCACAGTCTCAATTTCAGTGCTTTTGATTGGTCTGTTTATATTTTCTATTTCTTCCTGGTTCAGTCTGAAAAGGTTGTGCTTTTCAAAGAATTTGTCCATTTCTTCCACGTTGTCCATTTTATTGGCATAGAGTTGCTTGTAGTAATCTCTCATGATCCTTTGTATTTCTGCAGTGTCAGGTGTTACTTCTCGTTTTTCATTTCTAATTCTATTGATTTGAGTCTTCTCCCTTTTTTTCTTGATGAGTCTGGCTAATGGTTTATCAATTTTGTTTATCTTCTCAAAGAACCAGCTTTTAGTTTTAGTTGATCTTTGCTATTGTTTCCTTCATTTCTTTTTCATTTATTTCTGATCTGATCTTTATGCTTTCTTTCCTTCTGCTAGCTTTGGAGTTTTTTTGTTCTTCTCTAATTGCTTTAGGTGTAAGGTTAGGTTGTTTATTTGAGATGTTTCTTGTTTCTTGAGGTAGGATTGTATTGCTATAAACTTCTCTCTTAGAATTTCTTTTGCTGCATCCCATAGGTTTTGGGTCATCATGTTTTCATTGCCATTTGTTTCTAGGTATTTTTTGATTTCCTCTTTGATTTCTTTAGTGATCTCTTGGTTATTAAGTAGTGTATTGTTTAGCCTCCATGTGTTTGTATTTTTTACAGTTATTTTCCTGTAATTGATATCTAGTCTCATAGCATTCTGGTTGGAAAAGATACTTGATAAAATTTCAATTTTCTTAAATTTACCAAGGCTTGATTTGTGACCCAAGATATGATCTATCCTGGAGAATGTTCCATGAGCACTTGAGAAGAAAATGTATTCTGTTGTTTTTGGATGGAATGTCCTATAAATATCAATTAAGACCACCTTGTTTAATGTATCATTTAAAGCTTGTGTTTCCTTATTTATTTTCATTTTGGATGATCTGTCCATTGGTGAAAGTGGGGTGTTAAAGTCTCCTACTATGATTGTGTTACTGTAGATTTCCCCTTTTATGTCTGGTAGTATTTGCCTTATGTATTGAGGTGCTCCTATGTTGGGTGCATAAATATTTACAGTTGTTATATCTTCTTCTTGGATTGATCCCTTGATCATTATGTAGTGTCCTTCTTTGTCTCTTGTAATAGTCTTCATCTTAAGGTCTATTTTATCTGATATGAGAATTGCTACTCCAGCTTTCTTTTGATTTCCATTTGCATGGAATATCTTTTTCCATCCCCTCACTTTCAGTCTGTATGTGTCCCTAGCTCTGAAGTGGGTCTCTTGTAGACAGCATATGTATGGGTCTTGTTTTTGTATCCATTCAGCCAGTCTATGTCTTTTGGTTGGAGTTTTACTTTTACTTGGGAAAGAGTGAGTTTGTAGAGTCGGTGTTTTTCAGCTTAAAAAGCTTTCCTTTTGGGGGCTTCCCTGGTGGTGCAGTGGTTGAGAATCTGCCTGCCAGTGCAGGGGACATGGGTTTGAGCCCTGGTCTGGGAGGATCCCACATGCCGCGGAGCAGCTAGGCCCGTGAGCCACAATTACTGAGCCTGCGCGTCTGGAGCCTGTGCTCCTCAACAAGAGAGGCCGCGATAGTGAGAGGCCCGCGCACCGCCATGAAGAGTGGCCCCCACTTGCCGCAACTAGAGAAAGCCCTCGCACAGAAACGAAGACCCAACACAGCCATAAATAAATAAATAAATAAATAAAACTTAAAAAAAATATATCCATGGACTCCCATATGCCTACGTAATAATCCACGAGCTCATTAAAAAGCTTTCCTTTTTGTATTTTCCTGTGTGTGTGTTTTGGGACATAGTTGCTTTCGTGTAGGTGCTGAAGTTTCTTCAGGAAAGGCAGTTGGCCATATCATCATCATATCCTTTCCTTCATCTTTCCTGTAATCCTGTTATTTTTCTGCGTTTTTCTTTGTATTCTGGGAGATTTTCTTGTGACTTTCCTTTACAACAAAATTTCCATCTTTTACAATTTTGCTGCTTAATATTTGAGCATGTTTTTCACTTCAAATATTTCTGCAGTTTAGGTAGGGTTTAACAGGGGTACCCACCTCTGTTCCACTCAGTGTCAGTTGGGATGATTTGAAGGTTAGGGGCCAGAATCATTTGAAGCCTTTTTCCTGCCCATGGCTGGTCGTGGATGTTGGCTGTTGGCTGAGGCTTTAAATGGACGATCTACAAGTAGCCTCTGCATGTAGCCTGGGCTTCCTCGGAGCACGGTGGCTGGGTCTCAAGAGTAAGTGTCCCTCAAGAGAGCGAGGCAGGACAAAGCTGCGTCACCTTGTATAACTCAGCCTTGTAAGGCACACAGTGCCATTTCTACCACATTACATCTGTTGAAGCAGCACAAAGGCACACCCAGTATCAAGGAGGGGTGGGATAGATTTCTACTCTTACTGAAGTGTGGTGAGGCTCTAAAAGAGCGTGTGAAACCAGAAACATTCCTCTTGCCATTTTTGGAAATTTTAGTCTTCCACAGAGAAATTAAGTAATTTTCCCAAGGTCACATGACAATAATGAAGCAAGATTTCTTTTTTCATAGAAATCATTTCTTCTTACATTTTACTGAGTGTAAAAGAGATGCCATCTCAAATTTTCTTAAACGTTTATAAGTATGACCTTCCACAACTCTTGTGTCATGGTCATGTTCCTTTATGGTGTAGGGGTATTTATTAGAGTCTTTTATGTTACAAAATATTTTTATAACTTCATATGGATTTATCTTGTGATTACTCTTGTAATATTTTAATTTAAGAAAATTTTTTTGTTAAGAAATTACACGAGTTTATTCTTGCTAGATTTCCTCAGTTTTAGCTAGGATGTTTTTAAAACCCTTAAAATTTAAGTGAAGAACTAAATCTTTGATTTTAAGCCAGAGGATCTGATGTTACTTATTTAGTGATCTAGTTGTCTTAGGGGTAAGGACTTGTGACTTAGCAGAGTCTCAAGTGTTCCAGTTCCTAATAAAAAGACAACCTTGTAATGAAAGGGAATGATTTTACATGATTTATTTATTTTATTCCCAAATGGTGTAGTATTTTGTTTTGCAACATTCTTACATTTTATGACAGTTTCTATAATTCTCATTCATCTGGTGAGGAAACCAAGGCATCTTTCTTTGTCCAGGGGTCCCTAGAAGTTATACTTATTGGCTTCCAATTTGGTGATTTTTCATTCCATAGCTATTTTTAGCCGTATCTTGTCAACAAGGTAAAGGAAACCAGAATAGTAGGTCATCCAAACTATGTTTAGGTCATAGTTGATTTAAGCTTAAACCCCCCAAAATTCCAAGGATACAATGCTGGAAATTTCTTTCTTCACATATTTTCATCATGGTGAACATGGTACTGGCATCCTGGTGGCGTTAAGCATAAATGTACTTCTAGGCTCCAAATTCTTTCTGAATTCTTTAAATTTCTCCAGGGCCTAATTGGAATATGTTGGAATACATATATGAATATATATTTTATATATATATGTATATGTTTTGCTTGTTTGGAAGTTGGTAGATTTGATGCTGCTGTACTGACTCCTGTGTCTGCATTTGTTCATTTCCAAATATGCCATATAAATATTGTCCTCCTTATAAAATATAATGTATAAATATTTAGATTTTAGGATTGCTAAAACAAACAAACATACAACAGCTCCTGGCATACTGCTTAATAATCATTTTTATCTGTCTGTTATTTATGTAACCACAGATTTCAGCATTTCTCAACAAGGAGTTCACAATTGCTTGATGCGTAAAACAAACCACTGACATAGGAAAGGATAACAGTAGCTTTTATAAGAATACTTTACAGCACTTATCGCTGAAGAAAGCAATGAGACACAGCTGAAAAGAAAAGAATGCTATTCAAATAAAATCTCAAGGGCATCGTAACTGTTCAATGATTAGAGGTTTTCCTCAGTGGCTAATATTAATGGCCTATATTCTTAAATTTCTCTTTATTTGCTTTACTTCAAAGATGTAGCTGCTACTAATCAGCACATATAGCATAAGGAATTTGACCTTGCAAGCTGGAGACTCCAGATTTTAGATTTTCAGCACAGTGTCCTTCATCAGCACAGTCACACCTGGGACACCATGTATTCTGATTTTTCTTCATAAAATACAATCTTGCCAGGCATGTAGGGCCCGGAGAGTGTGGAAATCCCAGCACTTTGGTGAGAAGGCCTGAATAATATATTGGACTTGCAATATTCTAGCCTCCTTGTCATCATATTTAGATTGGGTTTCAGTGCACAGGACCTAAAAGGCCTTTGTTCCTTTAGACAGAGCAATAGGGGTACACATGGAAAATTATCAGGGTTTTTAATTATAGCCTCACTTTTTGAATTTTTTCTATCCCCTTTCATGGCAGTTTTCCTGCTGCTTCCCCACCATACTCTGGATGTTTTCTATGTTTCCATGATCTGTTCATTGATTCTCTCCTGTGCACAAAATTTAAATTATCCTTTCAAGCAAGAAAAATACCAAGATTTCTAGAAAATTAAAAAAAAAATCATTCATAAGCCATCACAAAAAGATAAATCAACGAATATTCTGAGTTTGCTCCTCCACCAAATCAAATACACTTTTACCCTTGTACCGTCTTCATTTGATTTTGACTCCTATATACCATTCCCATTTCTAATTGGTTAGTTATTCTATTTGCTCAGGGAAGAGGTGTTTCTGAGCCAGTTCTAATGGGTCAAATGTCCCTCACAGACCACCCTTCATTGGGAAAACAAAGGGCTTTCATACTGAAACTGTATTTTAGCAGTCACCAAATTAGGAGGTTTTCTTTTTCTTTTTAAATATCACAATGAATTGACTATCAATTTCTCATGCCATCAGTTCAATTTAGTTGCGAGGAGGAATTTAACATGACAATTCAAGAAATTATAATTTTGCTATTTAAAAAATCAAATTGTAAGAGAATATGCTTTTAAAATTGGTTTCTATATTTGTTCATTTGTTAATAGTGTCAGATTTTACCCCATTTTTGGTTTTTTTGGCAGAGAACATTTTGGCATCTCTGAGATTTAAAATAAATTTCTGAGTAAAAAAATACTCTTCATTAATTCTTTTCTTCTTGAACAGTTTCTAAATAATCATAAAAAATATATAATTCACAGATAGAATAAAGCTTTATGTATTATGAGCTCATTTTCCAGTCTGTGATGAATAGATAGTATTCTTTCCTCAGGTACGTGCAAAGAATCATAATATGGCAATGCCTCTTTGTGGCAATTTCCAAAATAATGCTTTATTTCCTTTTATAGTCATAAACATGCCTGCAGTAGTCCCTGCCATTATAACTACAAGAGGCTTAAAGCCAAATTATCATGTAAAAATGTCTTGATTTCTCAACCCCCCATCCCCCTTACCACCTGTTCTTCCCCTAGTCTTTTTCTCTCCTACTGAGCAGTATCACCACCTCCCCAAGAGCTTTGGCTCAAATCCCAGAGGGTCATGTCCATTCCACTCTTCTTCTCACACTCCTATATCCAACTCCTGTTGGCATCTTCACCCAAACAGATCTGGAATCTTCTTGCTTCCTTCCATCTCTAACTCTATCACCTACCTCTATCGCCCACCATCCACCATTGTTTTGCAAGGATTATTGAAGTAATTTCTAACTAGATGCTTTAGTCTATTTTTTTTTCCCACGGTAGTCAGAATGAATGAAAAAATGTGTATATCTAGCTGTGTGTATGTGCATATGTATATATATATGTGAATGTGTGTGTGTGTGTGTATGTGTATAATTGTGTCATTAATTGTGTCATACTTCTACTTTAAACCCTCAAACAGCTTCTGATTGCACTTAAACCTCAAACTCCCAGACATGATCCCTATGACTTATGAGCACTGGCCCCTGTATATTACTGCCTGTTATGGACTGCATGTTTGTGTTCTCTCAGAATTCATACATTGAAACCCTAACCTCCAATGGGATGTATTAGGAGGTGGGTCTTTGGGAGGTAATTAGGTTTAGATGAGGTCGTTAGGCTGGAGCCCCCATGATGGGATTGGTGTCCTTATATGAAGAGAAAGAGACTAGAGCTTCTCTTTTCCACCATGTGAGGACACAAGAAGATGTCTGCAAACTAGGAAGAGGGCCTTCACCAGGAAGCAAATAAGTTGGCACCTTGATCTTGGACTTCCCAGGATCCAGAACTGTGAGAAATAAACTGTTGTTTAAGCCACCCAGTCTGTGGTATTTGTTATAGCAGCCCGACCTAAGACCCTGCCCTTATCTTCTGCCAGTCACTCTGCCACTGTATTCCAACCTCATATCCATCAAGCTTGTTCTTGCGTCTGCACTCCATCTTTTCTGTTCCAGTGACTGTGGGGTGTGTGTGTGTGTGTGTGTGTGTGTGTGTGATTCTGATTTCAAATGTCATCTTTTCAGAAAGACCTTCTCTGACCACACAGTCTGAAGTAGTGTCTCCAAATATTCTCTATCCCATTCCTGTTTTCTTTGGAGCATTGTGTTTATTTGTTGATTTTTTGTTGTTGTTGATTTTTATTATCAGCCTTCTCCAAGTAAAATATAAACACTATAAGAACAGGGATCTCATCTGTCTTATTCACCACAATACTCCTGGCTTCTAGCACAGTGCCTGGCACGTAGGATGCACCCTATAAAGATCTGTTTCATGAATGTTATAAGGCAACTGGCACAACAATAAAGTAGCTAATTGCATAAGGAAGCTGCATAAAGAAGATTATGTATACTTTGCTTCAGGAAAATCTTTGACTTTTACTAAAGGATTTATTCTGGAGTTCTTTAATCTTCTCTGGGATACTTTTCCAGGTCCCCAAATTCTACATTTTAAAATTTATCTTCCTCCCAAACACATCTGCTGTTACTGTGTATCCTATCTCCATGAAAAGAGCACTGATCTCTTATAATCTGAGTTCAATACATTAGGCTGCCCCTTATATAGCAAGGGTAGCTGGTGTTTTTCATGTTTATTTAATCATAATGATATAATCTCCTTTCCCTTTTTTCCAGACTTGGTACCTTGGAATAATGGCTAACATTAGCAAGTTAATTTACTTTACTTGGCTGCAAGAATTAGCTCTGGGCTTCCAGATAACTTGGGCAAAAAGTGTGACAGAGTGAATAATAAAATTCCCATGTAAAGCAAGGACAGATAATAATTCATTGGTAGAGAAAAAATTTCACATCTTTGTACCAAACAAAAGTCTTAATTCAATACCATATTCAAAAAATATTAATTGAATAATTATTATGTACTAGGTACATTTATTGAACACACATTATTGACCAGTTATACTGTACTACTAGGTACTGTATTTCATTGATCTAACGCACCATGAATTAAAAGGTGCACCATTATTTTATGTCCCACTTAGAAATTTTTAAAAATCCTGTCCATTAAACAATAGTATAACATCAACTAAAAGAAATTTACTGCTCAAAAAGAAAAATATATATATATGGGTAAAGATGTGCTTAAAGCGTTTACAGTCAAATAGGGGAAGCAGAGATATTAGTAAATAAGGTTATAATACAGTTTGATAATACAATAATAAAAATACATGCAAAATTCTGTAGTATCACAGAAGAGGAAATGATGAACTCCAGGGTACATGTGTGGAGGGGGTGTATCAGAGAAGCTTTTCTGAAAAGGCTATTGGGTCTCCAATGGATAAGAGTTTTCTAGGTAAAAACTGTAGAAATAAACATTTCAAGAAATGGTTTATACTATAAAAGAGCTTGATGAGGTCTAAGGTTGTAAATGGTTGAGTACTGCTGGAATGTAATGCACGTAGTTTAAGTGAGAAAAAGAAAAGTGAGGAGGGGGTATTGCTAGAGTCAGGCAGAAAGTGGTTGGGAGAGTGCTGCTTCATTTCAATATTTTGAAAAATGATTTGGACTTATTTAATGGAAAGCCACTAGAAGTCTCTAAGCAGAATGGGGCATGATCTGATTATTTGAGTCATTAATTAATACATCAATAAAATAATGATTTATTAAGCAACTATGATATAGCAGGCATTGGAATAGGTCTGAAAATTCAGTAGTGAGCAAACTGGAGTTCTTCTATATCCAGTGTATAGTCAGTGGAGAAGAAAGACGGTTGAGTTAAGCAATCATAAATTTTCTTGATACAGTATATTAATACAAAAAAAAGAGGAAATAGTGTAGTGCAAAGAACACAGGCTCTGGAATTAGATTTACTGGGTTCATATCCAAGTGCCTCTGCTTAATAGAAAATGGAGTTTAAACATCTGTAAAATGGGAATAATAGCAGTATACACTTCAATAGCTTGTAGAGAGAATTAAATGGGAATAGGCACATAGTAGGCACTTAATAAAAGTGACTTCTTGTAAGTGTCATGATAGAGGAAGGACAGGATGCCAACAGGGCTCATGGGGACCTCCTAAACTAATCTAGAGGGAGTCTGGGAAGATATCCCACAAGGAGGGAAGCCCAGGTGAAGACAAGGGATGAGACGAAGTGAGTGAGGCTGGTACTTAAGAGTGTTCCAGGCAGAAAGTGTGGGGTTGAAAGAGGAGAAATAACCAATATATAAAAAACTATTACAACTCAACAATAAAAAGATAAGTGACCCATTTAAAAAGCAGGCAAAAGATCTGAAATAGACATTTCTTCAAAGAAGATATACAAATGGCCAACAAACACATGGAAAGATGCTCAATATCACTAGCCATCAGGGAAATTAAAATCAAAGCCACAATTAAATACGCAATTATAAAGTTGAAATGTTGGGAATAGGAGGTCACTCAGGAAGAATATGGAGCCTGAGAAGAGTTCCAAATCTGGAATCCTAGGAAACCCAGTGACCAGAGTCCAAGGAGGTGTTGAATGATGTTCTGGGCCAGTGTGCACGATGCGGGTACCTCGTGCATAAGTGCTTCTGTCTCTAGTCCCTCCAGGGGACAATTTTGGGAGGTACTTTCTATGCTACTCAGGAGGTCCTATGAAATCAAGCCTTTGTTGTTCACAGTTACAATATCAATAGCATATATATGTATTTATTTCCCCTTTCTCATTCTTCCTGGTGATTCACTTCTCTTCCCCGGAATCAGCAACTAAATAAACTACTATACAGAAATCCTATCTCAGGCAGTGATTTGGGGGGAACCCAAAATAGTTATTTGATATCAGGAATAGCTTTAGAAAGCGGACCTTTAGGATGATATTCTGGAGCAATCACTCACTAGTCAAATAGCAGCAAGAACCTATTGCTGATAGCCAGTGGGTGATTCCTGATGATAATCTGTAGCATAGTGAAACACCACAGTAAAAAAGACTCACCTGAGGTAGGTTAGGAAGTGGGATAGGTGAAAGGTAAAGTAGTTGCTCTAGCACCTGAGTGGTATGAGGGTATTGATAATTTAAAGGATTGGGCACTGGCTGTGGAAATCTCCAAGAACGAAAACAACAGGCTCAGTTCAGCCATCTGTCAGTTCAGAGTGAGGCATAAAATCCAAAGGGCCTTCATGGCAGCACTTAAAAAGATTCTCTTCTTGTGAAGCCACAGGGAAGATTTTCAAGCGTGTTGAAAATCATGCTTATGTGATAGAACTAAAGGGGGACTGAGAGTGCACAGGTGTGACAGGTTTCTTCTGAAAAACAAGGACCCTGATAAGGAAGACCTGGGATGGGAACATTGGGATGGATAAAAGCTTGAGCCTCCAGAGTCTTCTGAGTTCTGGGTTAGCAGCAGTTACCTCTTCCCCTTGTCGGAGGGTGGAGGGAAGCAGCCTTGTTTTCCCTGGAGCCTGTTCAAAGACCTGGCCTGAGGAAGATGCCTTGAAAGAAGATGCTTTTTCTTCTCAAGATCCACACTCACCTTGTCTCATTCCTCCAGACCAGTAAGTAAAATAAGAGGGGAAGTAAGTTCTCCTGGAGAATACAGTTTACTCGCTGAAAAAAATTGGCTTACATATCCTGGTGAAACCAGAAGAACCCATGTGGGTTTGGATCTTGAAAGTATTGGGTCAAGGAGAACAGAACATAAGGCTTGACAGGATGGTGTATATTCACATGGGAGAATTTTTGTGTAACACGGGTTCCCTGGAGAGGGTACAGACTTGGAGCTGGTATAATATGCTGCTGGGCGGCTCCTTGAAGTTTGGACACATCAATGGTCTATAGTTTTTAAAAGGTAGAAATTCCTGGTGGAGTCAGAAGTCTCAGGGAGCCCCCTGCTTTCTCTTAGTTCAACCAAAGCAGCTCTGCTCCCACTGCTTTATCACTAGGACTTCCACATAAAGTTTCACTTAGTAAGAGGCTTCCATTGCTGTAAAAAAAAAAAATTGGAAAAGCACTAGATTAGATGCTCTCCACGGACCTTTCCAGCTCCAACACCATAGGACCCTGGTCAGTTTAGCTGTGGAGTCTGACTGCCCAAGGTCAAATACAGGTCTCACCTTTTCTGGACTTTAAGACCTAGGGCAAGATACTCACCAATTGTATCTACCTAATAGAGTTATTATCTTAAATGAGAAAAAGCACACATGGTACTTGGCACAGCATCTAGCACATAGTAAACATTCAAAACTTATTCTAGAAACATAAGAATGTCTAAGAAACAAATTCCTTTAGCTAGATTAGACACAGCATGGAATACGTGATGTAGTTGCATCTATACAGATTTAAATACATTTTGAAACCGTGCAGGATTTTTTATATTAAAATATTTAATATCTGCATTCTAAGTAGAGCCTTGTAGAATAACAATATTAGGTTGACTAGAAGAACCTGCCATTTTTATAGGTCCAAAAATGGTTGGAGATTGGCAATTTTGTTTGTTTCTACATAATGTCTGGAAAGGAGCAACTTTTTAGAAAAGGATGAACCTTTGTTAGGTGCAGGCTGGCCAGGGGGAGTTGGCCAGTGATGCCCCACTCCTGTGAGGAACAGAGCTGTACCTTGGTGATGATCTCTCACACAGTGTCTGTGGGCTGCTGAGCAGGCCAACTTTTGTCTTGACTTCCGAACATGGGTTCCATGATAAAGAACAGTCATAACAAGTCAGAAGGGCTTCCTGGTCCTGTTTCTGTTGCAGCAGAACCAATCAGCTTAGTCCTTGGGAGTCTTATTTGAAAGCCAGATGATGACAAAATGTGCATGAGACAATGGTGTTGCTACACTCTTACCTACATGTTCCTTGATGGTGTGAACAGCAAAGCTTAGTGTTACTTGTCTTGGGGTAGAGTCAGAGACATGAAAATGAGAACTCTATTGTTATCCCACACATTTATACCTCAGGATTTAATGGTATTAAAATTTAGGTGATCTGTTGTTATTTTCCTTCATTTTGTTTTTTTGTAGCTTGTGTACCTGTGAAAAATAACAAATTCCAGATAGCAATCTTTTAATGCCTGAACCACATACAAAGTACTTATACATACCTTCATCTAGAATTTTCCCTTCCCCAGAGTTTCCCAGGTAAATATATAAACATGGGATTTGTGTCTGAAAGGCATCCTTTCCACTTAGCTCACGTGGTCCTAGGAAATGTCATAGAATCTTTAGAGTCATTCCCATGGCAACAGGCAACTCTATTACCAAGGACACTGCTAGCTTTTCTCTTTGAGAAGGTTTGCTCTATATTTGAGATTCAAAGCTATCTTTATTAATATGTATTTTTGGATGCATTGTGAGGCACTGTGCCTACACAAACAACTTATATGGTACATACACTTGAGATGGGAAGGCAATCAATGCCTCTTTTACAGGGAAGCAAAATACGGATTATGTGAAAGGGCTTTGCAATGCTGTGTGATTGGAAGTTTTTGTATGGTTAGGCTGAGGAGAAGCAAAAGGAATGAGAATAGACAGAAAACAAACTATGCACTACTAACTGTAATATACACACATATACACAAACCTACACGTGTGCTCACACACACAATCAACAACAAAATACAGTAGACGCCATGGGATAGTAAATAGCTACTCTGCAAACTTAGAGTAGAAAGGTTTATTTTCAGCCACATTGACTATGGAATTTGTAATGGAGATGAAAGCCATAATCAGTGCTGGTGTTATTGACCTGGGTCCTTGGACTCTTTAATCAATAGAAATTGATAAGAGGCCAGGTGAGAAATTCAGGCAAGGCTTTATTGGGACTCACAAGGGAGCGAGAACGAGAAACAGGTGCCCTTGCTCACTTTGGGCAAGCTGGTTCCTTAAATGGGGTAAGGGTGGGGGGTGGATTGGTGAGTTGGGCCCGAGGGGTGGCTTAAGTGGGCTGCCCACCCCTTTGGTGCTGTGTGCAGGGATCACACAGAAGTACCCTGTTTTTCGTCCTAGCACCTCGGAAGTGACAGTTGGTTTGTGCTCTTTTTGTATCTTATTGTTCATAATTACCTCAACTGTGCCTGCATACAGTTATTTTAAGTCCCTTATAATAAGTTTCTTTGTATTCCGTTGCTTGAGGAGACATTTGTCCAGGTGCAGCCCTCCAGTAAAGGGTCCCAGGTCTCAGCCTGTCTCAGTGTCTTTTCCACTGTCTGTGCTATTAAAATATTAGAAGGGATCACTGTGTGGGGTATGATGGTTTTTCTGTGTCTGGACCCTCATTATTTTACTACATTTTCTATGATGTGACATAAGGGAAGCAAATAATTGGAGACATTACTAGATAAACTCTATTGATTCCATTTCATGCCTTATGAATTGGAAACAAATGGGAAAGCTTGCACAAAGGAGAGCCTTGTTTCATGAAAACAAAAACCAACCAACCGAAGACAACAACAACAAAAAATCCAATGCCTCTTCCAGCCTCAGAGGCTAGTCTAGGGTGGGACTCAAATTTTTTTTTTTTTTAATATTAATTTATTTATTTTATTTATCTTGGTTGTGTTGGGTCTTCGTTTCTGTGCAAGGGCTTTCTCTAGTTGCGGCAAGTGGGGGCCACTCTTCATCGCGGTGCACGGGCCTCTCACTATTGTGGCCTCTCTTGTTGCGGAGCACAGGCTCCAGACGCGCAGGCTCAGTAATTGTGGCTCACGGGCCCAGCCGCTCCGCGGCATGTGGGATCTTCCCAGACCAGGGCTCGAACCTGTGTCCCCTGCATTAGCAGGCACATTCTCAACCACTGTGCCACCAGGGAAGCCCGGGACTCAAATTAAAAAAAAAAAAAAAAAAATCTCCAGGTGATGTCAGTGTATGACCAAGACTGATTAGCTTAATTATCTTGGAAATTATTAACATTTTGTTTGATAAAGAAATGTCTCATTTTGTGTCATATCACTCTGACATATGGGTCTACCTTCCAGTTTTCATCAAGATATACCAGATGTTTTTAAATATTTCAAGGTGTATAAATATATAATTGAATTAAATGCTAGAATTATCTTATCAATAGGGAAGGTACTACTCCCCCTTGACAGAAAAGGAAAGTGAAGCTTCATGCAACTAAATGACTCCAGTCATATTTTTGACTCACAGCCTGATTCTAAAGCTGATGTTCTTTTTACTGTTCCATACCATATTCATCATTAGTCAAGCAGATTATATTCTAGGAACCTGGTAGCAAAAGGTAAAGGGAGGTGGCAAAATGTGAAGGGAAGTTTTGGGCATATTCAGTTTGACTGTCTCTCTGTATATTCGTTTCCCAAGGATGCTGTAACAAAGTATCAGTACCACAAACTGGGTGGCTTAAAACAAATTTATTCTCTGGCAATTATAGAGCTAGAAGTTTAAAGTCAAGGCTTCTAGTAATCTCTGGCATTCCTTGGCTTGAAGCTACATCTCTCCAATCTTTGCCTCTGTCTTTATGTGGCTGCTTCTTTGTGCCTCTTCTGTGTCGCTGTTCCAAATTTCCTTGTTTCTCTGATAAAGAGAGCAGCCATTGGATTTAGGGCCCACTATAAATATGGTATGATTTCATTTCAAGATCCTTAACTAATTACACATGTAAAGACCCTATTTCCAAAAAGAGTCACATTCTGAGGTCCCAGGTGAATATTAATCTTGGAGGCACCCTATTCAACCTACTATACTTGGCAAGTGACATTTGGAGACACCAGTCATTTCTTGATGAGAAAACTAGTACTCCTGTCTCTTGTGAGAAGATTTGCACAGAATGAAAGGAATGGGTGAAATTGGGTGGCTGAGAGGCAGCTTTTCTGGCAGGCCTGGAAGAACACAGGCAGGTCCTGAGGAAAGTTTCTAGGAAACTTGTAGGATTCCAAGTGAGAAACAGGTTACAGAAATCTTTTGCTCTCAGAGGAATTGGCCACTTATGTATTGTAGTATAAGAAGACTTGTCTTTCTGCTGGTGCAAGTTGGTTCTATAGGAATTTACCGGTCATTTGGTTTTTTGCAGTCATTAAACAAGCTTTGGGGGGACATAAAGAAGCTGTGGGCCCTGATCAAAGGAGTTGACCATCTGGAGTTTGAAGTAAATCTGTATTTTGCCACAGAAGCTAAAAAAAAAAAAAGGCTTATAGGAATATCAGTTTACTTGTCAGCTAGTGACAAGGGTTTTGGGTATAAAGAAATAATACATAAAGGAAATGAGCAAAGACTTTCACCAGGCAAAAAGATCCCCATTGAGGATTTGAGCTTCACAGTTGCAGAAGGTTCCTTCTACAAAGGATGGATTTGGACCACATGGAGAAGTGATGTCCCTTGCTCTTTGAAATGTAAGAAAGATTCCCAGGTGTTCGTGCGTGGGAAGAAATCTGTTTCTATTCCCAGGAGGAGAGGTGTTTGCTGGGAGGTAATGGAGGTAGAGAAGGTGGAATTGCCTTGGCTAGTTGGAAACACTGAGTCTGCCACAGGACTGAAAATCCACTGAGACTTACAAACTCAACAAGGCATAATTTCACCCACAGGCAACAAGGGTTAGGTAGCTAACTGAAGCAAAGTCTCCGAGGGAGTTACAGCAGCTTATCAGAGCTCAGATACGTATCAATTGTGTTTGGGTCCAATGATCTAAAATTCTAAACCTAAAGTTTTTAGAAAGAGAAAATAAATTTAAAATGTAATTTCTTTCAGCAAAAGCTTGTTAGTTGGTTATCCAGAAGTCAAGCAAATGCAGATTGGTTCTGTGTATCCCTGATATTCTCATCAATCTCAAGTCACTTGTAGTTAAGAAAATACCTAACCTATCCATGTCTACCATAGTTCCCACGGTATTTCTCTTCACCCTCCCCCCCACCCCATATCTCTCTTCTTGGACTGCACCCTGCATCACCTACTCATTTGTACGTGGTTTCATTTGCCTATAGTGGCATCCTGTTTTAAGATCCCTGTTAGAGACTGAGACTAAACCAAATGAAGCAGCTTAAGATAATGGTGTTAGTTCGAGTACAGGTTTTTCCAATAGTGTATTTAGTTACCATTCAGAGTTGTTGGTGATTCTATTTTCTTCCTAATTAAAATACATTCAGGACAAGTGACACTGAAAGAATTTGACCAGATTCACTTTGGAAGTTTTCTGTTGAAGAACCTCAGAAGACGTTCTAAATGTTGAATGTGCAAGGTAGGGGTTCTTTGATCAGTATTTTGTTCCTTTGCCTTGTAGTCCGTTGGAATGCCTATAGTATAGATGTTGGGATGTTTCCCCAGGCTTCCTCAGCTTGTGGATACAAATGGGTATCACAGTGAGCACAAGAATACTTTCTGCCTCTTTCCCTCTCAGCTGACATAGGATCTGCGGCCCCAGTTATTTCTGGGAGTCCACAGGGGACTTCACACATGCTCACAAACTTCTATCTCATATAGTCTCCCGTTCTAACCCCTCTCCAAGAATTTGTGCTTTGAGAGCACCGTGTAACACCGTTATTGGAACAAACAACAGCACTGTCATGATAATGCGTACAGCAGTGGTTCTATCAGTGTGTTGTGAACTTCCTTCTGGAAACCAAAACTTAGTTTGAGTGATATAAGCTATAGTATAAGTTCAGATTTCCTCATCCAAAAGTACTTTGGCTAATTCAAGAAATAAGTGTGATATGTTCTAAGGTGCCAGGTGCATGTATGAATTTCCAGACCTCAGTATTTGATATTTTTACCTTTTAAAATATGAAACAAAAACTTATTTGCCTTCTTTAAATTTAAAATAAAAAGAATAAGTTCAATATTTTAGATGTTGATTGTATCTGAGGCCAGGTTGAATTTTGTATCAGGAAGAAAGTAGGCTAGCTAAAAATCACGCTGTTGATTCATGTACCTGTATTTCTCAGCTCTCCTCCTGAAGTTCTGTTAATAATATTTTCTTTTATGCTCCTCAAGATATCTCTAGAACGGTGATGTTAGTATATAATTTATTGCTATGAAGCATTTTATTTACATTTGATCCTTATTATGTTCCTCTGGAATAGAGCCATGGGTGTGGGTGTTATTTCCTTTTACATTTGAAGATACTGAGGCTCAGGAAGGCACTTGGGTGTCCAAGATCATGTAATTTGCATGTGGCAAAGCCAAGATTTGTAGCCAGATCTCCTGGCTTCAGATCTGGCACTTTCCCCTAGGTGGCCTTTTGTGGTATGAGAACAAGTGTCCCTTTCCCTTTGTAGTCAGTATCTGGCCTTTCTTTCTAGGGGGATGGTGAAATTTGGTTGCTCTCAGCAGGCTGGCATACAAATGAGAGCACATGGCAGTCTTAGATATCTGTTCCTGGTTCTCTGATTTGGAGGAAGAAAAATAACTGAGAGCCTACCATGTGCCAAGCTTCAGGCAGTTCTCACAGCTGCCCTGTAAAGTAGATATTCTCACCGATCTTTACAGATGAATTACAGATTCAAAGAGCTTTAAGTAACTTTTCCAAGGTCTTGCCTCGGGAATAGAAAAGTCAGGATTGAGATCCAGGAATTCTTGTTCTTTCCATGACAATCACAGTTGCCTCTTCCATGTGTTTTGAGGAAATTTACCAATAAAAGGAGGCAGAAAACAAGTCATGGAAAGAAAATACTGTCTTCAAGATGAGAGGGGATGGGAGGGTCTTCACGTTACATATGAACCTCAGCAAAGGTTAGACCCCGGGCTAGCCTGACTCCAAGGAAGAGAGGTCACTACCTATACTGTGTGACTTGAGAATCCCTGAAGACACCTAAACAACCTTAAAAACGTTTCCCCCACAAACATGCTGAAAACTGTGTTTTGGAGTCCCTTCATTTTTATTTTTTTATTTTATTTTTTATAAATTTATTTAATTTATTTATTTTTGGCTGTGTTGGGTCTTTGTTGCTGCGCGCGGGTTTTCTCTGGTTGTGTCGAGCGGGGGCTACTTTTCATTGTGGTGCGCGGGCTTCTCATTGCGGAGGCTTCTCTTGTGGAGCATGGGCTCTAGGCGTGCGGCCTTCAGTAGTTGTGGCTCGCGGGCTTCAGTAGTTGTGGCGCACGGGCTTAGTTGCTCTCTGGCATGTGGGATCTTCCCGGACCAGGGCTCAAACCCATGCCCCCTGCATTGGCAGATGGATTCTTAACCACTGCACCACCAGGGAAGCCCTTGGAGTCCTTTTAAAAATCCATATGCTTCTGGAAGGATAATATACATTCAGGTTAATTTGTTTAACCAGAGATTAGTTGAGGCACCCCATGGCTGGCTGCTGTGCACTCTCCATGGAGGTCCTTAGGGATAAAGAACACACAGCTGGTGTGTTGAAAAAGGGCTGGTGACTGGGGGTGATCAGGCAGAGCAGGTAGAGGGGGCCACATGGTGGAAGAGGAGCCACAGCTGCCAGGGCCCCAAAGCCCCCTCTAGACTGTGGAAGAGACAGACGGAGGAGAGGAGATCCCAGAGGCCCATTCTTGCCTATTTTACCACTTATTCCACTGCCAGTACTATTTACACTTGTCCCCTGATTTAACTTCCATGGAAATTCTAGTTTTTCTTCATCATTAAAAGCAACACATTTTATTTTCATAGACTGGCATTTTAAACGTTCTGTGAATTCTGATTCGTTATTTTTCCACACTCTGCAAACAGCATCATTCAACAGCAAAACACTATTACTTGATTAATAAAAGCTCACTTCTGACCGTTCATTTTTGAGAAATACCACCTCACAGTCCCTTGTTTCTATTCTTGATGTTGTAGCATACTAGCTTTTTGTATTGGTATTTGGCAAAATCTTACTACTGCAGCAACTGTTCCCTGAAATTCTCCTGTTGTTAATCACAGAGCTGGCAGCCCACTCTCCTGCTGCTTCTGCCGACACTCGTTTTAAGCTCAGAGCACCATAAATAGGATTCTCAGCCCCTGCTGGCTGCCTCATTATCTTCTTCCAGTTTCTTACTGCATCGCACCTATCTCGCTTCTTACAATCAGTCAAACATACCCATAATAAATGTATAGTTTCTCTTTCTGAACATAACAAGCAGTTTCTTCCTGATAGGGCAGGTAGGTATGTGGTTTTACTCTTTAATTCTTAGCTAGCTCTTAAATCTGCCACCCAACATCATCTCACAGTGTGACAAGCCTTAGAAAACTTGGGCAACACGTGAAAGGCACAAAAGATAAACTAGTGAACTAGATCTCTTTGTTATTCATTAGGGGACCCAATTTCTTTTCCCATTCCTTGTGTTTCCTGCTTAGCAAAATGGTGGAAGAGACCATATTTGTATTTTGTATACCGGTATTTTTCATAATAGTTCTTTTCTTAAAAGAAATGAGCATATATAATTATTTTGTCACCCTGACTCTACAAGGGCCAGGTGGTAGACAGGACAGCATCCAGCCATGACCTCCCTCACGGTCAGCCTCATCTGTGGAGAGGGGCTGAGCCAATGTCACACGCTTTCCTGGTCAGCCTGCATCTCGTGACTGAGGCAGGCAGGGGTATAAATTCCCAAGCATCTGGGCCTGACTCAGGACATCTCTGTTGGGCACGGGAGGTACTCCATAGTTCCCCTCCAAGTTGGCCAAGGCTTTGCCAGACTTCTCTGTTTGTTTATCCCTCTGCCCAATCCTGCTTCTTTCCCTCTGCTTTCACAGGTATTGATCCCTAATAAACTTCTTGCATTCCAATTTAGTATCTGCTTCCAGAAACCCCAACCTGTGATAGATACTGTTTATTTTAAATAAATCCACACTCCTCTGGCTTCTTGGAGTCTCAAAAATAGAGGTGCTCGGGCCTCTCTCAGGATGTCTGAGGGGCTCCACCTGAGCCGGGTGAGGCAGTCATGGCCAGATGGGGCAGGCTGAAGACAGATGGGGGGGCAAGCCCTGCAGGCTCATTCATGGGGAGGCGTGTGGCTCTGGCTCTGATGACTGCAGAGGAGTCCTGTGAAGAGGCAATTTGTGTCTTCCTACCACCCCCAGGATTAGAGCATTGGGGATTAAAGGACCACAGGCTGTTATTACAGCCTGGTGTTGGAGTTTAGGGCTTTTCATGACTTCCTTTCTGCCATGAGAACGAAGGTAGCACATTGTGGTGAAAAGTACGGGCACTGAACTCGAGCAGGTCTGGGTTTTTAACAGCTTTATTGAGATATATTTACATACAGTAAACTACACACTTAAAGTGTTTAACTAGATATACACCCATGAAACCACCACAACAATCAAGATAATGAACATCTCCATCATCCCTAAAATTTCATCTTGTCCATTTCTGATTCCTCCCTCCTGCCCTTCCATGCCCCATCTCCTGTTTCCAGGCAACAACTGATTTACACTTTGTCATTATAGATTGTTTTCTATTTTCTAGAACTTTATATAATTGGAATCATTTGGTATGTACTCTTTTTTTTTTCCTCTGGCTTCTTTCACTCAGCATAATTAGTTTGAGATTCATTATGTTGTTGTGTGTTTCAATTATTCACTTCTTTGTATCGTTGAGTAAAATCCCATTGTATGGATTTACCAGAGTTTATCCATTCACATCAAAGGACATTTGAGTTGTTTCCAGTTTTTTTTTGTTTTGTTTTGTTTTTGTTTTTTTTGGCAAGGATGAACAAAGCTGCCATGGACATTTGTGGGCAGGTTTTTGTGTGAGCATTTGCACTCATTTTTCTAGGGAGAGATCAGCAAACTTTTTTCTGTAAAAGGACAACTAATAAACATTTTAGGTTTTGCTGGCCATATAGTCTCTGGCATAACTCCTCAATTCTACCTCTAACGTATGAAAAAGCCATGCTCATTACATAAATAAGGATGGCTGTGTTCCAATAAAACTCTGTTTACAAAAAATTGTGACCCCTGATCTCAGGTAAATATTTAAAAGTGGAATTGATGGTTCAGTCATATGGAAAGTGCATGTTTATAAGAAACTGCCAAACTGTTTTCAAGAGCCGCTCCACTACTTTGCAGTCTCACTAGGAACATACGAAAGTTTCAGTTGCTCCTAATCCTTTTTGACACTTCATATGGACAGTTTTTTGTTCTATTTAAAAAATTTTAGCCACTCTAATAATATGTTCAGTGGTCTTTCATTGTGGTTTTAATTTACGTTTTCTATTGGCTAATGTTTTATGTGCTCATCAGTGTATTTTCTTTGGTCACATGTTCAAATTTTTGGTCAATTTTTAAAAAATGGGCTGTTCTCTATTTGAAGTTTGAGAGTCCTTTATTCTGGATACAAGTTTATCAGCTATATGATTTACAAATATTGCACTCACTAGCTTGACTTTTAATTTCTTACCAATTTTTTGTAGAGCAAAAATTCTTAATTTTCATGAAGTCTAATTCATCAATATTTTTCTATTACAGACTGCTTTTGTGATACCTAAGAATTTTTTTTGCTCAAAGTACATGAAGATTTTCTATATTAAATTTTTTTTTATAGATTTACATTTCACACTTAGGTTTACGATCAACTTTGAATTAATTTTTGTATAAATTGTGAGGTACAGGCTGAGGATCCAGCACCATTTGTTGAAAAGACTATCCTTTCTCCATTGAATTGCCTTTGCATCTTTGTCTAAAATCAACTTACCATATTTGTGCAGGCCTATTTCTGGATCTATTCATTGATCTATGTATCTATTTTTTCATCAATATATTACTATCCTGATTAGTGGAGCTGTATACTAAGTCTTAAAATTGGGTAGTGTGAGTCCTTCAACTTTGTTCTTTATCAGAATGGTTTTGGCTGTTGCTTTGCCTCTCAATATATATTTTAGAATTGGCTTGTCTGTATCTGAAAAAAACTCCTGGGATTTTGATTGGAATTGCATTAAATACATGGATCAACTAGGGTAGAATCAACAGCTTAACTATGAGTCTCCCGATTCATGAAGAAGTTATGTTTCATATTCATTTAGGTCATATTTGATTTCTTTCATCAGCATTTCATAGTTTTCCACATACAGATACTGCGCATGATTTATTGGATTTACACTTAAGTGTTTCATTTTTTTGGAGCAAATGTAAACAACATGTTTATATTTTTAAATATCAAGTTGTTCATTGATAGTATATATAGAAATATGATTGGTTTTTGTATGCTGATTTTGTATTTGTGACCTTGCTACACTTAGTTCTGGGAGTTTAGTTATAGATTCCTTGGGATTTTCTGCATCATAAACAATTGTCATATGTAAACAGAGGCTTCTTTTTCACGCCTTATCACACGGCCAAGGACTTGACATTTTTTGATGCTGAATAAGAGTGAGTAGTGTGGACATTGTGCCTTGTTCCTGGTCATAGAAAGCATTGAGGCCTTGACCATTAAGAGTGATGTTGGCTTTAGAATTTTTTTTGTAGGTACCCCTTTTCAGGTATCTATTCCTAGTTTGTGAGAGTGTTTGTTGTTTTAATCATGAATTCATGTTAAATTTTTTCAAATGCTTTTTCTGAATAAATTGGTACTATCATGTGGTTTTTCCTTTTTTTAAATTTAACTAATTTACACTGATTTTTTTTTTGTAATATTGAATCAGCCTTGAATTTCTGAGATAAACCCCATTTAGTTGTGATATAGTGTTCTTTTTACATTTTGCTGGATTTAATTTGCTAATATTTTGTTGAGGATTCTTGCATCTATATTCTTAAGGCAGAATGGCCTATAGTCTTTTTTTGTACATCTTTAATTTTGGTAATGCTGCTTCATAATGTGAATTATTTTCTGGAAGAGATTATATAGAATTGGTGTCATTCACCTACATTTTTGAAAGATTTTCACTGGGTAAAGAATTCCAGTTTGCCCTTTTTTCTTTTAGTACTTTCAAGATGTTTCTGTACTGTTCTCTAGTTTGCACAAGAAATATTCTGTCACTTTTACCTTTGTTCCTCTTTAAATGACCTGTCTTTTAAAATCTGTGTACTTTCAGGATTTCTCTTTATCACTGGTTTTGAGAATTTGATTGTGATGTGCCTTGTTTTCCTCATGTTTCTTTGCTCAGAATTTGGTGAGTTCCTTGATCTGTGGCATTATAGTTTTCATCAAATTTGGAAAAAAATTGACCATTATTTTTTAAAATATTTTCTGTCCCCTCTGCCACTTTAGGACATGAATTATCCATATATTTAGCTCCTTGAAGGTATCCCACAGTTCATGGATGCTTTTATTTTTTAGTCTTTTTTCTCTTGGTGTTTCATTTTGGATAGTTTATATTGCTATGTCTTCAAATAATCTTTGTCCTGCAGTGTCTAACCTGCTACTAATATCATCCAGTGTGTTTTTCATCTCAGGTATCATTAAAAAGTTCAAATCGGGTCATCTTTCTATCTTCCATGTCTCTACTTAACATGTTTAATCTTTCCTCTAATTTACTGAACATATGGAATACAGTTATAGCAACAGTTACAATGATAAAACAATATAATAATACTGTTTTACTCTGGATCAGTTTTGGTTGATTGAGTTTTCTTATACTTTTTTTTTTTTTTTTTTTTTTCCTTTTTGGGCCACACTGTGAGGCATGTGAGATCTTAATTCCCAACCAGGGATCGAACCCACATCCCCTGCAGTGGAAGCACAGAGTCTTAATCACTGGACTGCCAGGGAAGTCCCTGATTTTTATTACTGTTATGGGTTGTATTTTTTTGCTCCTTTACCTGCCTGGCAACCTTCGATTGGATGCCAGACATTGTATATCATACCTTTGTGGATGCTAGATACTTTGTATCCTTTTAAATATTCTGCAATATTTATTCTACAATATTCTGCAATGCAGGTAAGTTACTTTAAAATGATTTGATCTTTTTGTGCCTTGCCTTTATTGATTAGAGTGTTTAGTCAAGGGTTACATTTTCCCCACTACTTTAGGCAAGAGACTTAGTTCTCTAAGCAATGTTCCATGAATTATGAGGTTTTTCCACTCTGGCTATTGAGAGCAGGCACTATTCTTGATTCTGTGTGATCTCTGGGCACCGTTCCCTCCGATCATTTCCATATCTCTGCCATCCCCCTCCTAGTCTCACCCTTACCAGACTTCAGGTGGTTTCCTCAAATGTATGTGCTGATCAGTACTCAACAGAATACTTGAGGGAGCCTCTCTGCAGATCCTTGGGGTTTTTCCCTCTGTGTACCTATCACCTTTCCAGTACTCTGACCTCTGAACTCAAACCACCTTTTGCGCCCTAGATTCCCAACTCTATATCCTCAACTCAGGGAGACCACTAGGCTTTGCTTGGGTTCCCCATCCCTGCAGCATGGCCTATAAACTTTCTCTGGGCAGTAAACTCAGGTATTCATAAGGCTTATCTCATTTATTTCCCATTTCTCAGAGATCACTGTTCTTTTTTTGCCTAATATGCAATGTCATGGGAGCCTTTGTTTCATATATTTTGTTTGGTTTTTTAGTTGTTATGTGTAGGAGGATAAATCTGGTCTCTGCTATTTCATATTGGTCAGAGGTACAAGTTGAAGGTCTGGAGTCCATTCCTCTCCTATTTCCTTATCTTTTTCAACTCGCAGGTCTTGAATCCTTCCATATTCTTAGATGTGGAATTGAAAGGACTTTGTGGAAACATCCTCTGGCCCACACCCCCTGAGAACGTGTGTCTGGCTGCATTTGGCAGGTGCCAGCCCTGCTGCAGTTCATACCTTTCTAATTTGGCCTGACACTGTGGGCTCTGACATTAGCTCTGTGGAATGGCTACCAGGCTCTATTCCCATCCAGGGCTGTGTTTCTGTTGCTGACAACCCTGTATGTTAGCAGGTTCCTATTTCGAGCATATTTTATTTTTTATTGGAATGTAAAGCTCTGCTTTCTATTTTTGTGTAAATATTTTAATAATAATTCCTAGTCAGAGTAGCTCAAGGATGCCTTGACTTTACTACCGTATGTCTCCAAATTTTGCAAGAATAAATTTTTTAAAAATTGGCCTATAACATAAAGAGAATCTGAAGTAGAAAATATGATGGTGCTGCCCCTGGTCTAAGAGAGGGACTCTAGACCCTGTCCCCTTATATGAACATGAGTGACTATGTCCTTCTCTGGGTACCAACCTCAGGTTCTCCTGTAATAGACACTGGCTGTTCCTGTGGCTCTGGGGCCCAGGATGACAACTGTTTTCCTGGAACATGTCTTTAACCACTGCTTCAGGAGAGCACAGGGTGCCCATGAGCTAAACAGCAATATTTTAATGAGTGCCAAATTTACTAAAGAACTCTAACAAAATAAAAGTAGAATAATAGAAGAAACAAAGACAGCAGTGTATTATTCTGCTAGTGTTGCCATAATAGAGTACCACAGACTGAGTGACTTGAACAACAGAAACATAGTTTCTCACAATTCTGGAGGCTGGAAGTCCAAGATCAAGGTGTTGGCAGGGTCAATTTCCCCTGAGGCCTCTCTCCTTGATTTGAAGGTGGCTGTCTTCTCTCTGTGTTCTCACACGGTCTTTCTCTGTGTGAGGGAAATCCTGGTGTCTTTCCTGTGTCGTAAGCTCTTCTTCTTATAAGGACCCCAGTCAGATTAGACTGGTATCCACCCTAGTGAACTTATTTTAACTTAATCATCTCTTGAAAGGACCTGTCTCCAAATATATTCACATTCTGAGGTACTGGCGGTTAGGGCTTCAACATATGAATTTTGGGGAGACAATTCAGTCCCTTACAAGTAGAATATTGATTGTGGTTCTGTATGCTCAGTACATGGGATTTCATTTTATATTGTATTTCTCTCTACTTTTGTGTTATGTTTGAATATTTTCCCAATTAAAAAAAGTTAAAAAAAAATTATTAATGAAGGTAAAGGGACTTGAGCTAACCTGGGGAAAAATTCTGCCCAAACAAATATTTCTTTGTATAATACTCTTTGAAAATATTGCCTTCTATTTATTGTCCTCTTGTGAAATCAACACACATACACACAACCCCCCCCACTGTAACCTTAAACACTGTAAATTCTTAGGGCACCACCCTCCTATCCTGTCTAGAACCATATCTCAACTGTTGCAAAATAACTTTGACAATAATAAGTAACCATGGGGATTAGCATTTGTATAGGGTTTTGAAAAGGCATTGCACATATTTTTCATATATTTCTTGAGTCCCCCGAGAGGCAGGCAGTAGGAGTGATATTGTCCCAAGGTAGGAGTGAGGAGAGGAGCTTTGAGTCAGTGACTCACCAGGTCACTCAGGGTGGAGTTTGCAGTACCAGATCAAGTCTGATTCCAGCCTCAGCATCTTCCCCATGGATGCGCTTCCTTTGTGATGAAACAAGGAGTTATAGCTCCCACATTATTTTGCCCTCTCTATATTGCAAGAAACTCTGATTGAATAATGATACCTCTGGAAATGACATTTTTGCATTTGCTGCCAGTTTTTCTCAAATGTTACTGCTTCAAATTGGCACTTTAATCCATCAATACCAAAACCTACTTTCATGTTTAGCTGATTGCATTTAATTTCTGAAGTGCTGAGCCTTACGATGTTTTTATCTTTTTGGAAAGATTGAGTTTGTGAAATGGACACACAGGACAGTTTTATGCTGTTTGGTGTATTTTGCTTTTTAATGCAATAGGCATTATCGCCTTTTAAGTATCACCTTTCTTAGAATACTGCTTTCTCAGGTCTATTAATTATCCTGATATGAACTGAAATACTGTTCATTTCAAGGGAAGGCTGGGCTATAAATAAGGAAAATCTCTTTCATGAACTATTTTCAAATCTTCCCTCTGATATATTCTTTTTTTTGTTTTTTTTTTTTAGAAATTTAAATTTATTTATTTATTTATTTATTTAGGCTGTGGTGGGTCTTCGTTTCGTTGCGAGGGCTTTCTCCAGTTGCTGCGAGCGGGGGCCACTCTTCATCGCGGTGCGCGGGCCTCTCACTGTTGCGGCCTCTCCCGTTGCGGAGCACAGGCTCCAGACGCGCAGGCTCAGCAGTTGTGGCTCACGGGCCCAGTTGCTCCGTGGCATGTGGGATCTTCCCGGACCAGGGCACGAACCCATGTCCCCTGCATTGGCAGGTGGACTCTTAACCACTGCGCCACCAGGGAAGCCCTAATATATTCTTTCATCATTTTAGTTCAAGAAACAATTTTATATGTACTGCAAGAATTCAGAATGATTTTTTTCCCCCATGGACTAAAATACCAATTCTCCTATCTCAAGTAACTGTGTGCAATAGAATGAACTATTAGAAAAAGGAAGAGGAAAACTGTATTTCTCCTTTCTGTGGACTCACTATCTCCTCTCACTCCCCATCCCAGGAAGAAGAGACCATCCTTGGTCCCTGGAAGCTGAACTCTGTCCCTTCCCCCTGCTCCCTATCCTCACCCCTACCCTCAGCCTGATGGGTGGAGTAAACAGTTGAAGGGTTTCTAGATCATCAAGATGGATTAGCCTGGTTTTCCCAGAGGTGGATAGACTTGTGGGTTAGATAAGGCAGAAATGGACAGAGCCAAGAGATAGAAAGTCACCTTCAGAAAATGGGGGAATGATGGGGCCTCTGGGGTTCCTTGAATGGCAGCATCATGCCCAGCTTGCAAGATGGCCAGGCACTGGCTGTGGCACTGGACGCTGAGTGCTGAGGCTCAGCAATGAGGGACTCTATGGCCATGGGAGGTGGTGCCTATACATGTACTCAGACAGCAGAGCTTGAGGGATAGCGACAGGTCAGGCACAACACAGCAGTGCTGGGTAGCAGAGGGAATGAGAGCAATAATGAAAACCCAATGGATGACCAAGTCTCTGTCCATTTATATCATATTCATTCACTCATTTATTGTCTGTCTCTCTCCCCTGGTAAACTTTTCCTTGAGTATTTGTTTAATGTATAAGTGATTCAGTGAGTTTTTCTGGGAGCCATTAAAGCTCCCAGATCCTTAGGTGATACCAGGGAGGGCTCCAAAGCATGTTTAGTTCCAATTTATTGCCACTGTGAGGTTCCTGTTTGTGTCTCAAGCCTCAGCAGCACCGTCTTTCCTGTTGCGTCAGTACAGACCCTTTGAGTGGTCCTGGCCCTCTCTCCACTATGCCACCTCAACACATGAATTCTTCAGAAAACACTCGTGTGCAAAGACATTTGTTCACGGCTTCTAGATCTTTGTATCATTTGGAATGTTCTTGGCTGTGTTCTGGTTTTCTATTGTTGCCTAACAGAAAACCAGAAAACTGTTTTAAAACAATTTATCATTATCTCTCATGGTTCTATTAGTTGATGGAGCTCACCTGGGTGGTTCTTAGGCTATTTCATATGGTTGCAGTGAGACGACAGTTTTGGCGGGAGTCATCTGAATGCTTGACGACTACAGGAATAGGAAACTAACACAAGAAAGATGACAAATAATTATAACTAGTTATAACACAAAGTAGAAAAAATTGGTGTAATGTATTTAACATGTAGCTCAAACTTTACATGTAGTTCAAAGTCTTTTCCACTTCTGTTGTCTCATACGTAATATGTTAACTATATTGTGAGTTATAATTAGACAAGTAGGCAAATATAGAAGGTGGCTAGTTTAAGAAAGACACTTACAGGAGGGACTATTACAGCACAGTCTTGAGGGAAGAATATGATTTCCATGAATGTAAAAACGTGGGAGGTAGGACTCTCCACCCTGAGGGAACAGCATGGCAAGATTCTAGAACATTAAAGTGTCTGGTAAGGGGAAAATGATCTAGGAGCTAGAGTAAGGGATGAGGGAGATAGTTTATGAAGTGAAACTTTGAGACTTATTAATTGAAGAGAGAAGTAAACTGGAGAAATTTCTTCACAATCACGAAGTCCTGGCTAAATCTGACATGTTCAGAGACACAGATCTGACTACAAACCATGTCTTCATACACGTGCCTTTTATCACATTACTAAGTTGGCAAGTTTACTTCTTATTCAAAATGGCAGCACCTACACCCTGACTGGAAAAGGTTCCTTTTTCTCAGTTCATCAGGAACAGGTCCCTGAGCAATATAACAGTGTCACACGTTATTCGTGACCTGGGGTAGATACTAAGCCAAGCACAGAAGGTGAAGATCATGAAGCATTAAACAACCTTTGAAAATCCCTTAGGAAGTTGTCACACTGGAGATCAACATACCATCTATTACGGGTCCTGCAAAGCTTTGGAACAGATTTCTGTTTCTGTAATTGAGTACCAGATAAAGAACCTGTGTTTAGATGCCTTACTCTACAAAAAGTTAAATGTTTGAATGTGGGTACCAAGAGGCTAAGGGAACAGTGGATTCACGTCTCTCACTTGGAGACGCTTAGTTCAAAGAAATCTATGTGGCTATTTCTTCTTCATTGATTCTTGTTCTCTACCCCTCCCCCCTCCTCCCTCTCCCCCTCCCCCTCTCCCCCTCTCCATCTCTCATCTCTTCTAACCACCCCTCCCTACCCCTCAACCCCTGCTCCCTCTTGCTGCCTGTTGTGGAGCAGAAATGGGTGAATGTGTGGAAGTTAAGCATGTATATGATATTCATCTTGTGATTGTAGGATCCTGCCAGGGTTCCCAGACATCTTTCTTCCCTCTAGAGCCAGGGCTGAGTATGCTCGAGGGAAATTTAGGAAGCCTCCTTATCTCTCCACCTCTTGAGTCTGACAAGCGGCCAGCTTCTCCCTCTCTGTCCTGCTCCACTTCCTCTTAGCTCTCCAGAACCAAAAACAACTCAGACTGAAGGTATCTCTAGCCCCCAAATGGGGCTCCAGCTGCCAAAATGGCCACTAGAGACCCTAAAACAGCTTCGCAGGGTTCTTAAATCGGCTTTCCCACTTGCCAAGCATTTATTGAACTCTTCTTGGTGCCAAGCTCTAATAATGTGGCAAGGACACCCTTGTAAACAAGAGTTAGTCACAGACCAGGACTCCTCTGAAAAGTAAGAGTTTAACCCCATGCCACCAGATTTGATATCCTATTGTACATCTAATTGTTCTGTGTATCCCTTAAATGCTTATTGTGGATATAGGTGATTTAACTACTTTTGTCTTTTAACCTCCCTACTAGTTTCGTGTGTGGATGATCTCCCACCTTTACCGTATGTTGCCTTTATCAGTGAGCTTTTCATTTTGTAATTTTCTTGTTTCTAGTTGTGGTTTTTTCTATTTCTTTCAGTTATTGGATTCTTCCTCTGTTTGGTTCTTTATATTTTCTAACTCTCTGTTTAAAAAATCTTCTAACTTCTTGCTCTGTGCATTCATTCTTCTCCTGAGTTCTTTGATCACCTCGACAATCACTACTCTGTACTTTTTCTCAGGTACTGCCTATCTCCACTTAGTTCTTCTTCTGGAGTTTTATCTTGTTGCTTTGTTTGGAACATATGTTCCTCTGCTGCCTTATTTTATCTAAAGTTGCTCTTTGTATTTTTATGTATGTGGTAAGTTAGTTAGGTTTCTCGACTTGGGGAAGTGGCCTTCTGTAGGAGACGTGCTATGCATCCCAGCAGCGCACTCCCCTCTCATCTCTCAAGGAATATGCTCTATGGGTTCCCGCTAAGAGAGCTGCGTGGGTCCTTCTGTTGTGGTGGGCTGACTATATGGGTGGTCTGGTAGGCTTCATTTGCCCCTAGTCCGGTTGGTTGCCAGGCCCTGCCTTGTGCAGATGTTGCTGGTTAGCAGGTTAGAGGTGGCTGGCTGCAGAACCCTAGGGGGCCCCGGGGCTAGTGCTGGCTCACTGGTGGGTGGGATGCAGAAGACTGGGTGAAGCCAGGTCCTAAGGTTAGTGCCGGACTACTGGCAGGCAGAGCTGGGTCCTGGAGTCTGGCGGCAGGGCCTGGGGATCCCAGAGCTGGTGTCAGATCGCCGGGGGGGATAGGGGGGAGTGGTGGTTTGTGACACAGTTGGGTATGCGATCCGGGGTGTCCTGAAGCTTGCATTGGCATGCTAGTGGGCAGGGTCAGGGACCAGCTGGTCCCAGGGTAGGGTCTGGCCTGCTATGGGGATTGTGGTTTTCTTGTGTCTGGTGTCTGCCCCTTGGTGGGTGAGGTTGTGTCTAGAGGCTTGTGCAGGTTTCCTGGCCGGAAAGGCCTGTGCCTGCCCACTGGTGGGCGGAGCTGGATCTTGGGCCTCTGGTGGGCAGGGCCGTGTCTAGGGGCGCATCTAGAGGTACGTCTAGAGGCAGCTGCTGGGCTCAGGAAGTCTTTAGGCAGCCTCCTTGCCGAGGGGTGGGCCTGTCCCAGCCCAGTTAGTGGTTTGGCCTGAGGTGTCCTAGCACCGGCCCCTGCAGGCTGAGTCTTGGCCTGTAGTGAGAGGGAGGAGCCCGCGATGGCGCCACCGTCACCAGAAAGCTCCCAAAGGCGGCCGCCGCCAGTGTCTACGTCCTCGGCATGAGCCGCAGCCAACCCTGTCTCTCCTGGAGACCCTCCGTGACCAGAAAGTAGGTCTGGCCCAGGCTCCTGTCAAATTACTGCTTTTGCCCTGCGTCCAGGTTTGCATGAGGTTTTGTGTGCGCCCTTTAAAAGTCAAGTTTTTATTTCCCCAGGTCTCCCGAAATTAGGCCCCGGTGGCCTTCAAAGCCAAATGCTCTGGAGGCTCATCTTCCTGGTGCAGAACCCCTGGGCTGGCAAGCCTGATGTGAGGCTCAGAACTCTCATTCCTGTGGCAGAATATCTGCACTCTAATGATTCTCCAGTCTGTGGGTTGCCCACCATGGGGGGTATGGGATTTGATTATATCACAAGCCTGCTTCTCTTACTCCACTCACCTGGTGGTTCCTTCTTTGTCTTTAGTTGTAGAAGATCTTTCCTGGTAGCTTCCGGTTTTCTTCATCGATGGTTGTTCTGCAGATAGTGGTGACTTTGGTGTAATCGTGAGAGGAGGTGAACCCAGGGTCTTTCTGCTCCACTGTCTTGGCGGATCTCCCCTCATGCCAGCAGTCTTTGCACCTTAAGACACATAGAAAAAACGTATTTGTATCACACACCTGCAGTGCTATATGGTAGCTTTCTCTAGACTGCTATCCTCCCAACCTCACCAGGACCAACCCTGTGAATTTTAGGGAAGGAGAAAGAAAGAAGATTCATGCCAGCCTCGGTCTCCAGGCTGGGCCTTGTCCTGAAGCCCCGTGTTGCCCATCTCTATGATGGTCTTTGGTGTATGTTTTCGTTGTAGGTTGTTTACTTTCTGTTCTTTCAATCCTCTAAGAGTAGGGGCAGTGAAGCCAGCTCAGACACACCCCAGGCCATTTCTCCTGTCTGCATACCACCTTCATCTCTGTCCCCTGCCTGCTGCAGGGTGTCTACCCTTGCCTATCTCGCAGGACCAATAACCATCATGGGGGGAACACACACATGCTGGTGGGGGATAGAGCATGGGGAGACTAATGTCTGTGTAGGTGGGAAGGAATTAGGAGCTGTTGGAATCCATTATCTCCCATTTTCTTCCATGATGATAGAGACATTGGACACTACCACTGTTTCAAGCTAAGACTATTTGAAGGTTTTCGTCCTCCTTTCTTGTAGCACTTGCTTTGGGAAGTGAGAAAATGGTCCACGTTCTCTCTTCAGCCATTCATGCCCATTTCCACTGATGCTGCAGGCCAAGCAATAAATAACTCTGCTTTTCTCTTTGTCTGCTTTCTCAATATCCTCTGGCTTTTTGCATGTCTACAATTGCCTCTGGTCTAAGTTACTAAAAAGAGATTTTTTTCTCAGCATTCTAGGTCCCCCACAGAGCTTATTCTTATTTTAAAATTACACACCCACTGCTGCTGTTGTAGTTGTTTATCATATTTTGTCATCTGGATTATTGCAATAGTTTTCTAAGTGGTCCTCTAGTCTCATTAGCCTCAACTCCCTCTCCCTGTATGAAGCCATCAGCAAAAACTGGCTTTCAGAAAAGGAAATCTGATCAAGTCACATCCCTGCTTAAAATCTTTCATGAACTTTCCTGGCTTGCAAAATGAAGTCTTCCCTCATTTAGGTCTCTGTGTAAATAAATGCCTTATCAGAAAGGCCTCCGCTTACCAGCCTATCTCAAATAGCTCCCACTCCTGACTCTGTGTCTCCTTACACTGGTTTATTTTCCTTCTTAGTACTTATCACCACATGCTACATTATATGTTTATTGCCTGTCACCCTCCACTAGGATGTAAGCACCATAAAGAGTGCCTGCCTCTTTTATTCACTGTTATGTGCTGGCATGTACTAGGTGTTCAATACATAGTTGTTGAATGAAAATTAAAAATATTTCTCACAGTCAGTTCACCACTCACACTGAGAGTCGCTAGCCCTGCTGCACGCTTCCCCCACCCCCTTACTGCCTTCTGCACACACAGGATATACCATGTACTTTCAGATATCTATAGTTTGGGGCAAATTTTTACCTTGGCCTGGGCTTGTCTTTCCTTCCTCAACATCCCCAATCCAACGTTTATGTGGATTCCCACCATCGAAGGTGAAGCCCGACGTCACCTCTTCTCTAAACACCGCTTGCCACCTACGCCTCAGTCTCACCCAAACACCCTCACTTCTCCCACCTGGGCAGAATATTCCTTCTTTTCTGTTCCTTTGGCACTTGGAACAGAGTTTTCCTTTCCTGTGGAATACTGCTGTTATCTGGTTGTTTGGAAGGCAGCAGAGTGTTGGTTACGTGTGGGATCTAGACTTGGATTGCTAAGGTTTAAATGATGGCTTCACCATTTCCTGTGACTTTGGGCTTGTGTAATCTGTTTTTCAGTGTGCTCAATTATTAAAATGAGAAGAATAATGGTAACTATATAGCGAGGAAAGTATGGCACATAGTAAGCGCTCAATTAATGTTATCAGTGATAATGATGCTGTTATTCTCCTCTATGACTGTGAGGGCATCTTGGGCAAACATTATTTTCTTTCTTCGTGTCTACCAAAATTTCTGTCCTCAAGGAAACTAATCAATACTCTTTCTTTCTCTCTTTTATTTTCTCTCTCTCCTTCTTCCTCTCTGTCTCTCTTTTCTAACACAAACTATTATTATCTACCCTGGTTCAGGAATCATGTTAGACGCTATTTGCATATTCATAAAAAAAGAGTTCCATTACAGGCAAAAAGTATGTTAATAGAGGCAGAAACAAAGTTTGGTATTTTGAAAATTGTCTTTGTGGATGAGATACCACATAAGTTTTGAAAGAAAACTAGAATAGAGATTGAAGTCATTTAGAAAGTGAAAACTATTATTTTGTAGTAATAGTTTAAAGGACATATTTAACATGAAGCAACAAAAATATTATAGACAAATACAATTTCATTTTTAATATCTTGGGTCTCTGAAGAAATCTCACATGATTGCAATTTAAGACCTACTGACTCTGAGTATGTGTTGGGATTTATTTTTGATTCTAGTTAAGGCTAATTTCAGACAACATTTCAGCAGCCATTGGATAACATGGAACTTCTGGTTCCCTTACTTTGTCCTCGCATCCATTCCTACTCACCAACCTAGCTTTCAACTTAATCTATCCAAGTAGTTTTAAGACCTTTAGAAAATGTGTTCTGCCATCAGTCTCCTTATTTATTAAAATCTTTAATGATTCGGTCTTTATTTCTCACATCTTTAATGAGTGGGAATAATTTTTAAATCTACTGTAGACTCTTCCTTATAGCTCAACATCTCTTGTGTGTGTGTGGTAGAAAAAAGATGTCGTAATGTCTCTGCTACATACTAGCAACTTGATCTTGGACAAATTCATCAACCTCTCTAAACACTGATTTCCTTATTTGAAAATTGGGGCTAATCATACTTACCGCACAGAATTAGCTTTTTGGAGAAGTAAATCTACTCGTAAACATAAAGTGCTTAACACAGTTCCCGACTTGAAATGCAAACAGTTCAAGAACGCTTGAATCCTCATTGACTGTGGGAAACAGTGTTACGGCTCAGAACCAGAACGGTGGTATCAACTGTTTATCCTTCATAGATGACTTAGTTTTATTAACTTTCTTATCTAGCCTCATTCCAACCCTCCTTCTTTCCAGCTGGCTTCAGTAATATTGTCAGAAAAAACTAGAGACAGACCTCGAGGGGAGGAGGAGAGCGTGTTCATAAAAGCCCAGAAGTTCTTTGCATAAGTGATGGGCCCTAATTTTGTTCTGCCCTCATCTATGAAGTCGCTTATTTGTAAATTTTTGGAGAATAGGCACCATATCTTATTTGGATTCCTTATTACCTTCACCCCATTTTGCAGCAGGACATATATTAGAATAGTAACTACAATCCGCATCTACATATAATGTTTTAGGGACCCTGTCATGATGGGAGTGCACTGATAGGGTATCTCACTAGCATGAGAGTCACTTAAGCCTCTTAACTTCAGCAATGTTGTGAATGTGGAGAAATCAGGACTGGAGGGAGGGTAAAGCAATGCCATTGCCGGCTGTCTCCTCTTCCCTTCCTTTCTTGCTTACCAGTAGATTTTAGGAAGAGTGAGAATGAGGAGGAAACAAACTGATAGGTGCCAGCAGAAAAGTTATTCTAGGCATTTCTATAGATTCAAAAACGAGTAAATGAGTGAAATGAAATAAAGCTGCTAAGAGGACAGAAACATGTCTTTCTTCCATCTCCAGTCCTGGCATTATCTCACACGCTTGGATACATACCAAAGGCAGGAAGCTTGCTCTTACATGGTGAAATCTCTTTGGTTAAAATAGCCAAAATATTTTAGTGTGTTATTCCCTCTTAGTTAGCTAATTGCTAGAATCACAATTTCTTAATAGTTTTAATTTAACATCGGTGGTAGAGTGTCAGTGATATTATACTGACTCAGTATATTTAGAGGGTTATAAATGATAGAAATTTGCAGAAGCAAGTACCAAAGTTTGATCACAAAGCCCATATCATTACTGTAAAAAGAGCCGCTGGGCAAGCAGTGCCAAGGAGATAACCTTGTGTGATCTATTGTATACATAAGCTGATCTGTATCCAGCAGTGCTTTCAGGTCTTTAGGTATTAGGTAAGACTTTTATTCGGAAGGAGAAAAGTGCATTCTCAGTTCTGTAGTACAAGGAACAAACATGGATAGCCAAAGAACTGAGACCTTCTTTCTCAAAACTGATCATTGCTGTGGTGGAGATTACTAATTATCCACTAAAACTGTTTTTGTTTTTCTACTGAGCATGTGGCTGGACTACATTTCCCATGCTTCCTTGCAGTTGGGTACACCCATGTGATCATCATGGAAAGTGAGTCGAAGTGAATCTGCCCACTTCACCTGGGACCCAAGGCAGCCGATGATACTGCTCTACGTGCTCTTCCCTTCTCTGTTCCCTTCTCCTCTCTGTTACCCTCTTCTCTGTAATGGTCAGTTCTATGTGTCAACTTGGCTAGGCTATAGTCCCCGGTTACTCAATAGAACACTAATTTAGGTGTTGCTGTAAAGGTATTTTGTAGATGTGATTAATATGAGTTAAGTTTAATAGAGCTTATGCTCAGGATGGAGATGATCCAATCAGTTCAAAGCCTTTAAGAGCAGAATTGACATTTCCTTGAGGAAGAAGAAATTCTACCTGGGAACTAACGCTTCAGTTTCTGTCTGAGAATTTCCAGCCCACCCTTTGGGAGAGACTGTGCTATGGATTTTAGACTTGCCTAGCCAGCACCCATAGTCACATAAACCAATTCCTTGCAATAAATCGCTAGATATATATATTATCCTACTGGTGCTGTTTTTCTGGTGGAATCCTGCCTGATACATCCTATATGTTCTTTTCTCCTCTATGTACCTTCTCTCCCATGTTCTCTTCTCCTTTTCCACTGGCTTGAACCCATGGTGATCCAGTTTTGTCCCTGTAGACAATGACACTATCCCCAAGAGTGAAGGAGCACTATGAGGGGAGGTACTTGGGTCCCTGAATGTCCATATGGAAAAGAACTGCCCTGCCAACCTGGACAACTGACATCAGAACTGTTATATGAGTGGAAAATAAATGTTTTTGTTCTTTAAGCCATTCTCCTTCTGAGTCTCTTTGTTACAGCTACCTACCTTTCCCCCCAACTAATATGATTACCATTTCAAAAGTACTGTTGCTTTTTGCATTCCTATTTATGGATATTAACATGGCTGAGACTCTGATATCAGTCTTTACATGAGATATTTACATAGGTTTTGTCTGTGGTCAAACCAAACTTAGTCTGTCAGACACTCAACAATGCTTGAGTGCTAACTTACACCAAACAGTCTGGAAATACCCCAGTGTAAAAATTAGATGATGTCACTGCCATCACTGAGCTCGCTAGTCCAAAGCAGTAGCAGATGGAAGCTCAGAGCCCATAACCTGTTCAAGGAACAGGAAGATGTTCAGCGTGGTAGAGGACTGAGTACCATACAGGATGGGCCTGGAGAGAGATGCAAGAAACGGATCATACAGGGCCTTTTAAGCCATGGGAAGGTATTTGGGCTTTATCTTCAGCATAGTGGAGGAGTAACGTGATTCTATTTGCAGTTTTCCAAGATGGATCTGGTGGCACTGTGGAGAATGCATTAGAAAAAAGCAAGAGTATAAGCAGGGAAAGCAGTTAGGAGGCCATGGCAGTAATCCAGCCAGGGCATAGAGAAAAGTGGTTTGATTCCAGAGATCACTTGATGATTGGCCCTGCCTGATGCAGGAGAGGAAGGACTCAAGATTGGCAGATTTCCCTTTCAGGTAATTAAGCTGATGAGGTAATCACTAAGGGATCAGAGCTGGAGGAGGAGGTTGGGGGGGAGGAGGAGGGGAAGAAGATGATGAGCTTGCATTGTGTCTGCTTGAGTTTGACAAAGCTATGGAAGCAGTTAGGTAAATGGGTCTATATTAGTTCAGGTAAATACTGTTAGCTGCTGAAACAGATAACCCCTTAGTAGTTTTTTTTTTAAACATCTTTATTGGAGTATAATTGCTTTACACCCTTAGTAGTTTAACACAATAAAAGTTTATTTCTCACTCAAAAGTACAATGTGGGCTGGAGTGGTAGGATGTAATCTGCTCCATAAAATAATTCAGACTCTTTCTATCTAGGTATTTCTTCCAGATACCTGGCACTCTTTCATTTACCTGGCAGAATAAGTACTGCACATGGTGGGGTGTTGGGGGTTATGGGTTAGCCCTAGGAGTGAAAAATATCACTTCCTCTCATTTCTACTGTCTAGAACCCATCATATGATCACTCTGAACTGCAAAGGCGGCTGAAAAATACATTTTAGCTCTGTGCCCATAAAGAACAGGAGAATTCAGATATTGGTGAACAGCAACAGTCTCTGGCAAGGTTTCTGAACCTGAGAAAGAATGGGGCAGAAATATACAGTTAACAGTTATTTGGTTAAAAATAGTATTTAAAATAATGAATGCAGAAGAAATTGCCAATGTAAAATATATAGGAATGGGCAGAGGACTTAGGATAAAAATGTTGAAGAATATTAACCTAAGGAATGGACAAAGAAAGAACTCAAAAAGGACATTGAAAAGCAGAGCCAGAGATGTCAGAGTATAGTGTCACAGAATCTAAGTGAAGAGAGTATTTCTAGGAGGAAATGATCGTCAATGTCAAAGGATTGTCTGTAAGGTATGGATTAGGGAGGACATTCCTGCCCTTGGCCAGAGGTATTAGGGGTGGAAACTATACTTTAGAAGGTAGTTGAACATTTGGGAGTTTATAAGGCAGAAGCAGTGAAGGCAGCAGATTAGTGAACTCTTTCTAGAAAATAGAAGCAGCAAACACATAGAAAATACTTTTTAAAAAGATACCTGTCATATTGTGATTTATAATAAGAAATATTTATTTGGTCTTTGTTCCTGGCACAGAGCTCCTAAAACCCTTGGAATTTCCAAAGTGGTGAGAGCCAAAAGATGTCTTTTGTTATGCTAAGGGAGATGACTTTGGGACACCCACCCCCCATCTAAGGATGGGGGCTGGTTGCCAGGAGAACCAGCCATGTGGTTAGAAGATGAGAACTTTCAGTTCCAGCCCCCTGACCTCTGGGGAAGAGACAGCAGCTGGAGGTTGAAATCACGCCTATGCAATGAAACCTTCAAAAAAACCCCAAAGGAGGGGGTTTGGAGAGCTTCCAGGTTGGAGAGCATGTGGAGATTTGGGGAGAATGGTGTGTCCAGAGAGACCATGGAAACTTCCCAACATTCCCCACACCTTGCTCTATGCACCTCTTCCATTTAGCTGTTCCTGAGTTTTATCCTTCTATAATACACTGGCAATCTAGTAAATAAAATGTGCTTCTGAGTTCTGTGAGCTGTTCTAGTGAATAAATGGAACTCAAGGAGGGGGTCATTGGAACCTTCGATAGGTGCTTAGTGAGAAGCACAGGTGACAACCTGGACTTCTGATTGGCATCTGAAGTGCTGGGAGTGAGGAGCAGTCTTGTAGCACTAGCCCTTAACCTGCGGGCTGCAGCTCTCTCCAGATAGAATTGAGTCAAATTGTTGGAGAACTGCTTGGTGTGAGGGAAAAAAACCCACATGTTGTAACTGGCGCTCAGGATTGTAATACCATTTACCGTCGTATTAAATATTTAGTAACAAATCTAACAGAATTTGCTCAGCCCTCTCTTTTTATTCTCCATCTGCAGTGTCACATATGGGTCTAGAGGGTTTTGATTTATAGAAGGGCATGCAAATTAAGTTGGTTCAATCAGAACCAATATGGAACTTCTGTGGAGTTTTTGGAAAAGAGCAGTTCTTTCTTGGGGGATAGCGGAGACTGTTGGCTGTATGCTTGGAGCTTCATGCCATGAGTGGAGGACTTGTCTTGGAATAAAGTCAAAACAGAGGAAGCTGAGAGATGGGCAGAGACCTGACATTTGAGCTCCTGGGTCCATCCAGTTTAAAAATCTACTCTCGAGCTGTTCAGTTACACAAGTCAATATGTTCCATTTTATTTCCCCTTAAGCTAGTTTGAATTGAACTTATGCTCCTTGCAATAAAAAGATATTCACTTATAAATGCATCAATAAGATTTGGCTGATATAAACAGGGGACAAAGATGGAAGGGAATATGTTCCTTCCTGAAGAGAATTACAACTTGACTGTCAGACAGCTTGCTCTGTGTATTGACAGTGTAGGTTGATTTAAAAGAAGAACAACAAAAATTGCCTTTCATCTTCAACTTATCTCTATGCCAGCCCATTTTGGATATATGCCATCTGGTGATGAGGAATTTATTATTTTAAGATAGTCCTTTCCAAGTGTATTTTATTCCTTTATATTTTTATTTCATTTCACTATTTTATTTTGTTAGGTTATATTATTACTTTGGGTTTTCATTTTATTCACTACTTATGTTTTAACAGAAGAAGTGTCTTGAAATTAACCTGCATAGAGTCCCAGTGTATATATTGAAAAATGGGAACTGTGATACTTTGGTAACTAAGAGAATGGTGAGACCTAAAACACCTCCATCTAGACACCTGGAGCCCATAACATATAGTTTGAAAACCACTGGATTAAGGCTCAGAAGTCTCTTAGGTCTGTTTTTTTTTTTTTTTCTTATCAGTTAAGCATAAATTTTTAAGTCTTATAAAATTTAAATATACATAATAAAAGTAAGTTTGAAGTCAGTGAGAAAATGACTTACTATTACTACCTTCCCCAGAAGACATTCCTTACCTTACTCATACACGCTCCTGGTCCCACTCCTTCATGAAGAAACCACTTTCAACATTTTTCGCTATTGCTACTGATATTAATTCCGCATTTTTAAACGAAATGCTTAAATTGCCACTTCCTTTAGTTCTTAATTATAGACATCATTTGTTGAATTCTACTAGTGGACAAGAATTTAGCTTCTATATAACCATCACTTCTAATCCTTTTCCACCCATCTTCCCAATATAGTTATAACACAGTAATTTAATAGCTAGTATTTGTTTGAATTATTTTAGCTATTTAATATTATTCTCTGCTAGTCAGATACTGTACTCTTATTATATTTTTCATAACTCCTTGCTTTCCCTGGACTTAATAACTGCTTCAATTTTTTTCCATTTGCTTAGTTTTCAAAATAAATTATGCCTGTTATTAATTAAGCCCCAAATTCAAATAGCTCTGTCAACTCCTGTCAATATAATTTTCCAAATGGTCACCTAAATGGTCATTTCTCCCTCCTTCCCACTCTGCTACCACACGATCTCTCCCTGCAGAGCCATCTCTTCTCTTTTTCCGGTCTATAGTGGATGCTTTTATGACCTACTGCACAGTTATCTGGGGACTTCTTTCACCATTCTCTTAGAATTTCTCTCTGTTGATTGCCTGTGTGTTGAATTTCCTGTATACTGGATCTCATATTGTTTCTTTTCTAAGTTCATTTGATTTGCGCATAGCTTCTTGGTAGTTTTCTGTAGGAGGTTCACAGAAATTAATTTAAAATCTGTACATGTTTGACAATGTTCTTATTCTATCTGTTACTCAGTTGATAACTTGGCTGAGTATAGAATTTTAAGTTGAAAATAATTTCCCTCAGTCTTCTGGCATTGCTTCATTGTCTTCTAGCTTGTAAGGTTGGTAATTAAAAGCCTGAATAGACCTGTCCTTTCCTTGTGTAAACATTTAAAATCCTCTCTTTATTTTTATTTATTTCTGGTTTTTGGGAGACAATTTTCCCTGTGTCTCTTGCATTTCTACATGTCTTGTGAACTGAGGCACTGATAGCCTTTTGTTCTGAATCATCTTTTCAAAGACATTTGTATAGAAAACAGCCTTGGAAGATATAGTGTCTCTCTCGTTAACAGAGGGTGTATTTGGTTGTCATCCAACATATTAAGGCGGTGTTTCCCTCTGTGCAAAGTTTGGGCAGCTTTGCTTGTAGCCCACTATAAAAGAATTGGGTTTCCCAAGCTCAGGGTTTCTCAGCTGTGACACAAACCCACAGCATGTGCAGCATCTACCTGGGTTGCTCTGTGTTGCCCCCATGGGACTTATGGAGGGAGGAGAACCATGTGAATATGAAATGCATCCTGCTTGTTGTATTGTAATAAAGTCCTTTGTCTCTAATCCAGGAGGATCTCTTCTTCTGCCAGAACCTATGAAACTCTGGCAGGCTTATTTGTTTGCTTACAAGTTAGATAAAATTTCAGACCCTTCATAGTTATTGACAGTGGTGATTGGCTATGAGCATTTTTCATTTATTTTAGGGGCCCTTGGTGAGGTATTTTGTGTTCTCCAGAAATACAGAACCAATAAGGTAAACATATACATATACACGTGTGTGTGTGTGTGTCTAATACAGAATTGGCTCACACTATTATGGGGGCTAAAAAGTCCCAAGATCTGCAGTCGGCAAGCTGAAGACCCAGGAGGGCTGATGTATAGTTCTAGTCTTCAGAAGGCCTGAGAACCAAGACGGTCGATGGTGTATATTCTACATAAAATTAACTGCCACAAATCCAGCCCTTGTCAACTTGGCACCCAATGCATCTTCTTAAACCATATTAATCCCCAAATAAAGATAATAACAAGGTGATAATTCCACCTAACATGATACAACTAGCCTGCATACAACCAAAATGCATGTACCCCTTTTCCAGAAGAGGAGGAAAAGTCCATGAATGATGTTTACTCTTTGATGTCCTGTAACTTGAGTACTATGATGTAAAGTAAGTACATTTTATTATACTGTACTTTCATGGTACAATATATTACATGATAAGGGAATAAGAGAAGGAAGAAAACAAAGATATTTGCTTAATATACACACACATATCCATAACAAAATAAGGAGAAAATACTTATGACAATTACAGTCCTCATTTCTGTAACTGGTCATGTGGTTGTAGCTGGTATTTATAACTATCTTCTTCTACTATCCATTCTATATTCCTTTACCCTTCAGCAAGCATCTCAGTTGGTTGTCGTTCTTTACCTGGTGGGGTAACACAAACCTTCATTCCTGAAGGGTCTGGGCCACTAATAGTCCTGCCTAGATTGAGTTATTGTAGTTTTCCATTGACATTAATCATAGGGCATAGTGATACTAAGAGATGTCTTTAGGGGTCTCCTGTATTCCAGACATACTCAACATTACCTGCATTAGGGAGTAGTAGTTCCGTGTCCTCTGTGGTAGTCTGGATCAATCACCCCAGCCAGCATAATAACTCCCTTCTTTGCCTGTTGATTCAGAGACATGAAGAGCCCGAAGTGGCCAGGTAGCCGTCTTAGCTCCCAGTCCAGTGGAATAATTGTTGTGTCTCCTGAAGGAAGCATCCCTCATTTTGGAACTGAGACCTCTAAGCCAGCAGAGCATAGAGTCATGGAGACAGGAAGCAAAAATTTTGTGGGTCACTAGGGGTAATAATGAGTGGTACCACTCCCATTTCTACCCCTTGATTCCTAACTATGAGAGAAATAGAATCATTTCTGGATACTGATTTAGAGCATATACAACCTTCTAGAGAACCTTGCACCAGCCCTGCAAGATATTACCTAGCTGGTGCTGTAACCAGTTCTTCAAAAGGCTATTCCATGGGTCCATCAGGCCAGCTACTTCAAGATGGTGGGGAATATGGTAAGACCAGTGAATTCCATGAGTGTGGGCTCATTGCTATACTTCTTTTGCTGTGAAGTGAGTTCCTTGATTAGAAGAAATGCTGTGTGAAATACCATAACAGTAAATAGACATTCTGTAAGTCCATGGATGATAGTTTTGGGTTGTGTGTAGGGAAGGCAAATTCATATTCACAGTAAATGTATATCCCAGTAAGAGCAAAATGCTGCCTCTTCCAGGATGGAAGTGGTCCCATATAATCAACCTGCCAACACGTAGCTGACTGATCACTCCAAGGAGTAGTGCCATGTTGAGGACTCGGTGTTGGTCTCTGCTGCTGGAAGACTGGGCGCTTAGTGGTGGCCATAGCCAGGTAGGACTTGGTGAATAGAAGTCCATGTTGGTGAACCCACGCATAACCTCCACCCTTGCTACCATGACCACTTTGTTCATGAGCCCACTGGGTGATGACAGGGTGGCTGGGGAAAGAGGCTGACTGGTATCCAAAAAAATGGGCCATCCTAATTTCTTGATTATTAAAATCATCCTCTGCTGATGTCACCCTTTTGGTGAACATTTACCAAATGCTTTATGGGACACACATATCTTCATGTCTTCTGTCCATTCTGAGAGGTCTATCCATACACCTCTTCCCCAAATTTCCTTGTCACCATTTTTTTCCCAATCATATGCCTTCCAAATCCCTGACCATCCAGCCAAACCATTGGTCAAAACCCACAAATTGGTATATATCAATAATTACACATCTGGCCAGTTCCCCTTCCAAGCAAAGTGAACAATGAGGTGCACTGCCCCAAGTTCTGCCCACTGAGGTGATTTCCCCTTGCTACTCCTTTTCAGGGATGTCCTAGAAAGGGGCTGTAGTGCTGCAGATATTTGCTTTTGAGTGGTACCTGCATATTGTGCATACCTGCATACCTGTAAACCAGGTGCCAATCTTCTCTTCTTCTGTCAGCTGATCATAGGGAACTGGCCATGAGGCCATAGGTGCAGGCTGGGAGAGAAAAGGCACTGGAGCAGGAGTGTGGACCATGGGCACTTGGACTATTTCTTTATGTAATTTACCTGTGGCTTCAGGGCCTGCTTGGACCTGATTGGTCCTCCAATTTTTCTTTTAATCTATTGTATCATATTCAGATGTCTTTGTCTTTATGTCCTATTTTCTAGGTTTCTTTGAATTGATCTTCCAGTACTTCTTTATTTTGTAAATTAAACTTTTTATTTTGAGATAATTATAGACTCATATCCAGTTGTAAGAAATAATACAGGGAGATCCTGAATACTCTTTATCCAGTTTCCCTCAATGATAATATTTTGCAAAACTGTACTACTATATCATAACCAGGATACTAAAACAGTCAAGCAGAGATCTTTTCCATCCCTACAAGCATCCCTCATCTAGGCCTTTTAGATATATATAGCCACACCCACTTTCCTTCCCCACTCCATCCCTAATTCCTCACAACCAGTAATCTGTTCTCCGTTTGTATAACTTTGTCATTTTAAGAGTGCTATAAATGGAATCATACATTATGTAACCTTTTAGAATTGGTTTTTTTCACTTCACATAATTCCCTCCAGGTTCATGTAATTTGTTTAGTTTATCAATTGCTGTTCCATTTTATAGCTGAGTAGTATTCCACAGCATATTTGTCTAATCATTCAACTGTTGAAGGGCACCTGGGTTGTTTCCAGTTTTTGGCTATTAAGAGTAAAGCAGCTATGAAAATTCATGTACAGATTTTTCTTTGAACGTAACTTTTTCATATTTCTGGGGTAAATGCACAAGAGTGCAATTGTTGGATTACATGTATGGTAGTTGTATATTTAGTTTTATAAGAAACTATTAAACTGTTTTCCATAATGATGTGTCATTTTACTTTCTCACCAGCACTTTATGAGTGATCTAGTTTTTCTACATCTTCATCAGCATTTGATATTGTCACTATTTTTTATTTAATGCATTTGGATAGGTATATAGTGATACCTCATTGTGGCTTTAATTTGTATTTACCTGATGTCAAATGATGTTGAATATCTTCATGTGCTTATTTGACATCTTTATATCCTCTTTGGTGAAACGTTCGTTCATATTTTTTGCCCATACTCTAATTGAATTGTTTTTTACTGTTGAGTTTTTAACCAGTGTGTATTTGTACTTTTAATTTTTGCTTTCTCTATTTCCAAGAGAGCCTTCTTACTGAATTCCAATAATAAAAAAATCCCGATCCATTTTTTAGGAATACATGGCTTCTTTTTTTTTTTTTTTTTTTTTTTAAACATCTTTATTGAAGTATAATTGCTTTACAATGGTGTGTTAGTTTCTGCTTTATAACAAAGTGAATCAGTTATACATATACATATGTTCCCATATCTCTTCCCTCTTGCATCTCCCTCCCTCCCACCCTCCCTATCCCATCCTCCCTATCCCACCCCTCTAGGTGGTCACAAAGCACCGAGCTGATCTCCCTGTGCTATGCAGCTGCTTCCCACTAGCTATCTATTTTACATTTGGTAGTGTATATATGTCCATGACACTCTCTCACCCTGTCACATCTCACCCCTCCCCCTCCCCATATCCTCAAGTCCATTCTCAAGTAGGTCTGTGTCTTTATTCCCGTCTTGCCACTAGTTTCTTCACGACCTTTTTTTTTTTTTCCTTAGATTCCATATATATGTGTTAGCATACTGTATTTCTTTTTCTCTTTCTGACTTACTTCACTCTGTATGACAGACTCTAACTCCATCCACCTCATTACAAACACCTCCATTTCATTTCTTTTTATGGCTGAGTAATATTCCATTGTATATATGTGCCACATCTTCTTTATCCATTCATCTGATGATGGACACCTAGGTTGCTTCCATGTCCTGGCTATTGTAAACAGAGCTGCAATGAATATTTTGGTACATGACTCTTTCTGAATTATGGTTTTCTCAGGGTATATGCCCAGTAGTGGGATTGCTGGGTCGTATGGTAGTTCTATTTTTAGTTTTTGAAGGAACCTCCATACTGTTCTCCATAGTGGCTGTATCAATTTACATTCCCACCAACAGTGCAAGAGTGTTCCCTTTTCTCCACACCCTCTCCAGCATTTATTGTTTCTAGATTTTTTGATGATGGCCATTCTGACCGGTGTGAGATGATACCTCATTGTAGTTTTGATTTGCATTTCTCTAATGATTAATGATGTTGAGCATTCTTTCATGTGTCTGTTGGCAATCTGTATATCTTCTTTGGAGAAATGTCTATTTAGGTCTACTGCCCATTTTTGGATTGGGTTGTTTGTTTTTTTGTTATTGAGCTGCATGAGCTGCTTGTAAATCTTGGAGATTAATCCTTTGTCAGTTGCTTCATTTGCAAATATTTTCTCCCATTCTGAGGGTTGTCTTTTGGTCTTGTTTATGGTTTCCTTTGCATGGCTTCTTTTATCTTTCTGAGATTACTAATCATTTAAAAATTTTAAAGAGAATTTTGACATCTGCATTGGTTTTTCTTTTCTTTTTTCATTTTTATCCTTGAAATTCCTTTCTTTCACTTGCTTTATACTCTTTCTTCATTTCTCTATTGAGGCTTTCCTCAAATGGTGAGTGCTTCAGGTCTGCCCCTAATATTGTGGGACCCAGCCCAAGACTACAAATGGAAGCCCATACACCATATATCTAAACGTCTAGAAATTATAATTCAAGCTAACACACTGTTCAGTTTTCCTACATTTACAAGCATACTTTCAAAACAATGACTATAATAATTTTTAAAAAGTATGCAAAGCTGATTTTCTTATGCCTGGAAATCATTACAACATCAAAGACAATTGAATTTAATTATTACAGCTCATGTCTGAGTCTTCTATAGAGCTATTGATGTCTGGACAAGCAATAAAATAGATATAATTTATGAATGTTTAATAACACATTCTCTAAGTTATTTTTCTTGCCTTTATTTCAGCAAACTAATTATGTTATAAGCAAGATTTTTACATGATTTATGTTATTGACAGTAATGATCTACAGAATTAAAAATAGCCATAATTGTATTCAGAGTGTATACAATTTGAACACATTTTCATCAGAAAATGTAAGTTAAAGTGAATGTAAACATTTTTCAAGAGTATTGTCAAAACTTTGTTTTTATTCAAGATATTTAGAATGCATGCTTGTGGTTGTAATTCACTGTACTGGCTCTGTGATAAATCTGGAGTGAGAGGTATCATGTGTTCTCTAATACATTTAGTTTTTGTGCCTATGATATGTGGGGATCTTAAATGGAGAGCCAGGCAAGAGGCCAAAGACAGGTTCTGCTTGGGTTTTCCATTCATACTTGAGCAGGACACTAAAAAGACATTTTTCTTTGTTTAGCAGTGGGGCTTGTCAACCTGTACGTTTCTCTCTATGGTGAACAGACATAAATCTGGCCCTTTGTTGGATTCCCAGTTGTCAGTACTTGGACGTTTTCTCTCTGGGTATGTCATTTTCTCCAGAGGAGAATTCTCCAATCCCCTGTGGCTACTAGAATCTGAAAGTAGAGTAGGTGAAAGGGTGGGAGTGGGGCTCGGCGGGGTGGGGGCCAGGGAAGGATGGGGGACTCTTATTCAGACTGCGACATAATCCCCCTGAGTTCCACAATTTACATACCCATCCTTCACTAGTTCTGGTTACATTTCTTGCGAGCAAAATCTGGGGAGTCCATGAGGAGACCTGGAGTTTCAATAACTTCACATTCAGGCTCTCAACCAATCCTCCTGGTTAGGGCAATTCTCCACACCCACCCCTTCCCTGGTACATCTTAGTCCTTGGTTTTGAGGCTGTGGATGGGGAAATCAGCTCACTGCCTCTTGGCATCCCCTCTGCTAGGCTGGTTTCCTGGGCTGTGTCATCATTTGGTCATTTACTCCTCCACCCACATAGTATCTCCTAAATCTCACCGCCATCTCTAGTTCACTGTGGCCTTCTCTCCCATTCCATTCTTTTGTGCATTGGTACTTTTTGAGTATTTTTGTTCTGCTATTCCATGGAATTTTTGAAGCAACAGAGATAAATCTACCATGTTTACCTGAAAGTGATATCATCTTTTCAAATTTTGAATGCCCCTCTAAAAGGTAGCATATTTTAGTTAAGTCATGTTTGCTTGCATGTGCCACAGTCCAATTACAACCCATTTAAGCGAATACTACTATCTAACTAGTAATAGGAAGATTTATTGGAAGGTGTCAGTTAAGGTTACAACAGGAAATAGAATTCACCCAAATGGTTCAAATGAACATTAATGAAAGGGATGCTTACAGGGCATGGTTAAAGAAAGAAACAAGGGGTGGTGAGGTACATAGAGATCAGCAACAGTGGAAAGCGGGTACCACTTCTAGTGCTAAACACCTCTAGTGTTTCTAGAGCCTGGTGATAGTTGAAACCTTGAGGGAGGGATTGTCTGGGAGGAGTTGTAGTTGGCGGTATTGCAACTACTAGCAGAGAAGGCACTGAAGCACGGAGGAAGGGAGAGGGGAAGAAATACTCTGATGACCTGCAGGTGCTTCCATTGGCCAACTCCAATGGAAGCCAGGCAGCAGGAGACCCAGAGTGATGCAGTGTACTTTGGTCAGGTGCTGGAGCCCAGAGCACGTAAGAGAAGGGAAGGAAGACCTGGGGGAAGAGCTGGTAAGTGAAGTATAACCAGTACCGAAAAAGAATAGAGTATCTTGTAGAATCAGTGAAAGCTACTAGACTTCAGAAAGGGTGGGAACCTGGTCAGTTTCAGGAAACTTAACGATTCATTGAAATCTATTGTTAATATTTTGCATCGATATGATTCAGCTCCCAATACTTAGTCTTTATATCTCTTAGTTCAAATTCTTGACAAATTTTTATTGGCCATCAGACAGCCAGTCTAGTCTCTTTCCCTTGTCAGGTGCCACCAATGATCCAATTAGCTATGTCCAGTGGCTTATGTCATGTAGTATAGAGATGGCTGTAGGTGTTCACTCCCTTGGGTAAGAAAGCGTTTTAGAGAGAGGACTATAAATGGGAAGGCACCCCAAAAGGTATCAGCTACTCAAATGTAAAAGTAGTTATCCTACATTGCATGAAGTCATTAGCATACTATCAGAGCTCTGTCCTTAGGACAGAGGTAAGGTGATTAATTTTAGGCACCGTAACTAAGGGTCGGGAACAAAAGTACAAAAGGTGTGTACAGAGATGGTAGAAATATCATGTCTACTTCACAACCAGGGTTATTGTTAAGGGTAAGCAGGCTGTGCGTAATGCAACCCCAGGCACCACCATTCTGCAACAATGTAGATGGCACTCTCCTGGAATTTTGCAAAGTAGCAATCTTGTTCTCAACTTGGCTTAAGGACTTTTTCTACCATGAAATCACTTGTGTGGCATTCATAAATTTTGTACCACAAGGCTAGGGGGATCCTGGAACCAAGTTTTACCTCTTCCCATGTCTACCACCCATGAAAAGTGATGAAGCCAAATAGAGCCTTACGTGGCTTAACAGGGATAATGTCTATAAGAAACACCAAAAGTCAATAGAACATAGACAAGAGGATTCAAGACCCAGCCATTTGGGAAAAGCACAATACTTTTAAAATACCGATTGGGATTGACATATATACACTACTATGTACAAAATAGGTAACTAATGTGAACCTAATATATAGCACAGGGAAACTCTGCTCAATAATGTGTGGTGACCTAAATGGGAAGGAAATCTAAAAGAGAGTGGATAGATGCATAAGTATAACTGATTCACTTTACTGTACAGCAGAAACTAACACAACATTGTAAAGCAACTATACTCCAATAAAAATTAATAAAAAAATAAAAAATACATCAATTGGGAGCTTTCCTATGGTATGATGAAATACTGTTACATTCCTATCTACTCACTGTATACTGTCTCCATAAAAGGAAGAAAATTCACAAAGATTTTTCAATGACTGATAATTTTAGTAAAATTACTTGGGAAGGTTGTTTTAGCTTGTCAAACTCTTATAGTGATAATAGGATTTTAACAATACTGTAGAGCAGTGGTCTTTATCTTTTGGTCCCCCAGATCAGTAGCATCAGCGTCACCTGGGAACTCAGACGTGCAAATTCTCAGGCTGGTAAAAGTTTGAGAACCACTGCATCAGAATCACCTGATGGACTTGTTAAAACACAGCTTCTCCCCATCCCCCCAGCACCCCAGCATCTCCTCTGCTCCACAGTTGCTGATTTAGCAGGCCTGGAGTGGGGCTTGGTAATATGCTATTATTGGAGAGAAAGTTTTCTTAAAAAATAGTTTCCACCCAAAGATTGGTAAATGTATTAGGGAAAGTTTTTTGGACTAGTGAAACAGCACATGTTTCATATAATCCCTAGGAGGATACTTTCCAGACAGTTGGATTGTCTACATCAAAATACAAAGATTCTAAATTTGGCAAGATTTCTCATTTCTAATGTTATTTGCTTTGGGATTGTGAAGTCTTCAGAAATCTTTTATAAAACATTAACACGGAAAAACTTCAAGAGCTCACAGAGTTTCAAATTTAGAAGAAAAATCAGATAAGACCCTGTGTGTTACACGTGTAAATAGTCACTATTATAGTCACTATAATAGTCACTATTATAATTAACTGAATTTGAAAGTTGATTTCTAATGAGTATAAAATAAGCAACCAAGTTCACATTTCAGTGTCATTTGAGAATGTTCTGCCAGTATCCTAGAAAAAGAGGAAATTAAAGAATGGTCTAGACACATCTTACAAAATTTAATGGTATAATACTGTTCCTCGGCCCAGTAATTGCTATCTATATGCATTAGAGGGCTGTGCTTTTACCAACACAGATGCACCAAGCCAGTGAAATGACTTTGGAAAAACGGTGGGTCTTTTGGGACATTGGGTATCACCACAGCATCCATTACTAAACTGCTCTAGTATCATAGTAGATAAAAGAGTTATGTTTTATAGTCATGGAGAGCAGCCATGATACACATTTTCCTCCCTTTCATAATTTAATTACTGTCACTGCACATTATTATCAGCCATTACCACAGATTCCAGAATGTGGAAAGTCATTGGAGCTGGAGCAAAGGAGCCAAGTGAAACACCTGCAAGGGATTTCAAAAGTGATTACAGTTTAGTTGCTGTATCGCGAGTGAAAAATACAGAGGATGAAGCAAAGAAGTATCTGTTCTCCTTCCCTCTGGCTCTGTGCAATACTGTGTCGTGCATTCGCCTTGTGACTTCCATCAGCCCTGCTCCCTCAGAGCACACTGTGTTCATTCATACATATGGTCATTCAACAGACACTTGTGCCTGATAAATATTGACTAAAGAAAGAATGATCAATGTCTGTTAGCAACAGTTTTAGGAACAGATGCTGTTTTTGGAACTTGGTAGTCATCACACGGATGACAAGAGTATAACACATTTCTGTGCTAACGCCTGACAATTGTATGATTTTTCTCAAGTTCTTAAGGAGATTTCTTGCATAATATTTTATGTCACCCTAGCCCCAAGCTTGGGATTAGACCAGAAAGCAATGATCCCCCCAGTGGAGCCACAGAAGCCTATACTGGGTGACTTGACCCAGGTCTCGGGGCTAAGCAGTGGGGTGGGCACTCATACATAGGTTTTTCATTCTCAAGTTCAGCAATTAAGTTAAAACAGATAATAAAAGCAGTGCTGTTAGGGTTCACTTGCCCTTTCCAGAAAATCGAGTTAAGCTTTTCCCTTCTTCATTTGGTAAATGAGAACAGATTTTTTTTTTTTTAAACCAATTCCTTTCCCAAGATACAACTGGCTGCAGAATTAAGGACAGAGGTGAGAGAAGTCTAACCTTGGTGCCCAAAGTTCAGGTACCTTCCAGGCGTTGGGGCCCCTGGTGGTAGGTGCAATGGTTAGGAAATTGTAGCCATTCAATGGAGGTTTCCTCCTACTGGCCTCTCTGTCCTCTTTTCTAGCCTCAGCTGCTCAGACCCTGGCCCAGGCAACGTACCAGGAATGTGCTATTTCTATAAAACAATGTGTGCTTTCGTAAAACTAGCTTTAAATGCTTCTCCTCCTTCCGTACATGTTGAAAATTGCTGTTTCTAGCTGGAAAGAGACTGCATAAAATGCCTTGTAAGAATAGGGGCACAATATACATCCTATCCAGCGGTACGGCTGTTGGTTTTGTTGCAGGGGAATCTGAGAAGCTTCCTTAAGATTCCTCAGATTCCATAGTTAGTTTCATATAAGCTAAAGTAAAGCTAGACAAACAAAGAAAGTGTATTCAATTTTAGCTCAGACTATAAAGTAAAACAAAAATAAGCAGAACATGATTCAAGGTTTCCCTTGAGGTGCCTGCAAGTCTTGCACAAAATATATTGGTATAAATAAAGTTATATTTGTGCCTGGCGATGTAGATAGGTTATATTTCTAAACATTTTGTGTATATAGCTAGTAGGAGATATCATTGCATGTTTATTTTTAAGAAATTTTATTTTTAACATCGTATTTACTGATCATGAAGCATGCTAGACATTAGTTTTGTTTTTAGAAAAAAAAAGAAAAGCAAAAAACTGTTTATTCTGCCGTAGAAATGCAGATTACTCTTCACAGGTCCTGACAAGCTCTGTCTAAGGCGTCCCTTTCAAGGTAGACAGTGATATGGTGTTTTTGGTCAGGGCAGGGAACAGAACAACTCCTACTTCGTTCAAGCAGAAATGGACTTACTACAGGGCTATACACGGTTTACAGAATTGTTAGGAAGGTTAAAAATTGAGCCTCAAAGAATTGCTTTAAGAGCTTAAAGGCCAACAAGAAACCACAGAACTAAGAAGCTGCTGGTGCCCAAATCAAGTGGCCCTGCCACAATCAGGAGGCCGCTGCGATCAGGAAGCCCAGCAGCGGAGCAGGCGTCTTCGGTGACCGCTTGCTAACAGAACCAGCTGAAGCAGCAGGGATGCCAGCCTCTGCCTCCTTGCTGCCCTCCAAATGTCATGAAAGTCCATCTGACAGAGTAGCCTCAACCAGATCCAGAGCCCTAGATGCAAGGGAGCCCAGGAAATGGGATGTTTGTTCTTAAGCTTTCCAGCATTGAACTCAAGAATGTGCATCCATCACATTTTACCTGTCTGCTTCCCTAGAATGGGCACTGAGATTGCTTGCTTTCTGCAACCGCAAAACTACAATGAAGATTCTTCTGGACTGTGTGATATTTTCTCTGGGATATATATATATACCCAGGGGTTAGGATAGCATGGTTAAAGGGTATATGCACACTTTTTTTTGGATAAGTACTACCAGAATATCACTCTCTAGAATGGTTCTACTAGTCTAACTCCCAAAAGTTTAACATATAAATAACTTTACATTTATACATACTATCATCATGTGAATAGTTTCTTTCTACTTCCAAGGAAGAGCCTGTTTATATTTAAAAGCCAGGCAGCAGATTTTTATGAAGTATTTTGTCTGAAACAGTATAAATAGAAGATAAATCAGTGGACTAACAGGATAGTTTCTTGAAATTTTAGGTTCTTTCATAAAAATGGGCAGTAGAGAGAACACTGCAGGCTCTTGTGTCCAAAGAATCTTAGAATCTTAGATCAAACCCTGCTTGTGAGACATTAGGCAAGCTCACTAACTCTCTTCAAGACTAATTTCTTTGAATATCAGTAAAATGGTGGTAATGATACTAAGGATGTTGTTGAAGAATCGGAGTTCATGGATAAGAAGCAATCAAGAAAATGGCTGGCACATAGCCCTGGTGCAGGAAATGTCAGTTATTCTGATGGGCACCCACGGGCTTATCCCTACAATAGCTCATATACATCTCCCAGATGAATGCATTTTGTGGCAAATGGAGACCTAGATTGTTGACTACTATAGCTGTTTCCTCTGGCTGGGTCCTCCTTGGGGCTGGAAGAGTTACAGAGCTAAAGCTAAAGTGTTCCTTGCTGCTCTCTTGGGGGACTGGGAATGTAAAGGAGATAGAACACACACACCCACGTTTTGCTTGTTCACCTTTACCGGTGACCTGTGACTGTGGAGAAACACCCAGAGGAGAGCGGAGGGTGGCAGCAGCCCTTGAGTGCGGTCTTCGGCTCTCAAGAGTGGAGGTTCCAGGTCCATGGGTGCCCCAGCCCTTCCCCCACACTGTTTCATGCGCAGGTCTGTTCCTGATAAGATAACTCCCCTTTGGGTTAGGGGCCAACCTCTATCTTCCATAACAACCTACATTCCTTCTCCTTGGAACAGAGCTTAGCATTCTATACTGTACTTGTCTTTTGCTTATGAATGACAATATATTTGGCCATGCCCATGCTTGTTCTTCCTTTCTGGAAGGTCCTGAGAACTTCAGGTGACTTTTTTTTTGCGTGATTTCTGTATCCGTTCAGGTGCAGTCAGCAGGTAGAAATCAGATCAGCTATTTAAACAGAGTGAATTGAATATAGAGAATCATTAACTAGGTATAGTGTATAGTTGTTAACTAGGTAGTGAAAAGGCAGGAAGAGGATGCTGATGTATCTCAGAGGTAACAACTGCAGAAGGCAGCTCTCACCCTTAACTAGAGCTGGAGGTAAAAGGCCAAGGTGGAAATTACTAAAAGGCAGAAGCTCAGAGGAGGGGCCTAAGGAGGTGCCTCTCAGGTCCCTGGAAGGGGGCTGCTCAGGTGCTGCTGGCATCGGTTCAGTGAGGCCGGCCCTGCAGTTGTTAGAAAAACTGCAGGCTGCATTCAGCTGCTGCTATCGTGCTGGGAGGAACTGCAAGGCCGGAGTGACCCTGGAACTCCAAGTACACAGAAGGCAATGGAGGCCCAAGAGGAGCAAGCTCTACCCGCTCCTCCAGCCAGCGCACTCCCTCTAGCGCCCCCTATCGACAGAGTCCAGTGGAGTCGGCCAGCAAAGAAGAGACCTGATTTACAGAGACTCAGTCCCATTAGCCTCAAACAGAATATAAGAAGGTGAGTTTGGAGCTGAGAGACGATAGCACAATAACTGACATGTTTCTTAAAATACTTCATGTTACATTTAAAAAATTAGGACACATCCGAATGTCCATCCACAGATGAATGGATAAACAAAATGTGGTATATACATACATTCAGGAGAACCTTATTCAGCCTTCAAAAAAAAAAAGAGGACTTCCCTGGTGGCTCAGTGAATGAGAATCCGCCTGCCAACGCAGGGGACACAGGTTTGAGCCCTGGTCTGGGAAGATCCCACATGCCACAGAGCAACTAGGCCCCTGCGCCACAACTACTGAGCCCGCGTGCTGCACCTACTGAAGCCTGCGCACCTAGAACCTGTGCTCTGCCACAAGAGAAGCTGCCACAATGAGAAGCCCGTGCACCGCAAGGAAGAGTAGTCCCTGCTCACTGCAACTAGAGAAAGCCCACGTCCAGAAACAAAGACCCAACGCAGCCAAAAATAAATAAAATTAAAAAAGAAAAAAAAAGGAAATCCTGCCACATGCTACAACATGAATGAAGCTTGAGGACATTATGCTAAATGAAATGAGCTGGTCACAAGAGGACAAATACTGTGTGATTCCACTTATAAGAAGTATCTAAAGTAGTCAAACAGAAACAAAGAATGGTGGTTGCCAGGGATTGGGGGAGGGAGAAATTGGGAGCTGCTGTTTAATGGGTATAGAGTTTCAGTTTTTACAAAGATGAAAGGTTCTGGAGATCTGTCGCACAATAATGTGAATACCCTTAACACTACTGAACTGAACACTTAAACATGGTTTAGATGGTTGATTTCCTGTTATCGTTTTTTTTACCACAAATAAAAAATTTTAAATATTATAAAAACATTAGGACTCCTAAGTATTGGCTATTTCTAAGCCATTTTAGGTCTCTTTACTAATTTCTCAGCCTGATTTCCATAGGTGTCTCCACATTGCTTCCTGGAGAATCCTTGATCCTCTTCCCATAGTGCTTTGGGGTGATTTTTGATCTCTTCTTCATTGTTACTTTAATAATAATCATAATACAAATGATAAAAGCAACTATTTATGAAATATGGTTGCAAAATAAGACACAGCCATCTTGCAAAAAGGCTCTGCTTCACAACAACTTTTAAGATCTTATATTAATAGAATGGTCCAAAGTAAAACAAATTGTTTAGGAAACCAGCAAAAACATTTTAATTAGGTTTACAGGACACAATGAAATTTCTTTGTTGAAATTGTGTGTAGTGGAGCCAGGTTTATACTGTTCCATGGGCCACTCTCTGTTAAATTGCCTGCTGGAGCCAACCTTTGCCATGCTGCTCATAAACTTTTACAGTAAATATTCCATTATTGGACACTGGGGTGGAGAGTGATGGAAGGGAATGTAATAGTTTTAGCCTTAAATTTACCCTTCCAAATTTGTCATAGACATACAGCGCAAGATGAGCCTGTAAGTCATGAGGGTGTTCACCTCTCTCGAGGCCGGATTGCATTTAAACCACTCCAGACAGATGAGGGAAGTGCCCCTGAGGAGAAGGGAGAAGTGATCCCACAGCCTCCCTTAGTAACTCATCCTCATGTTTGACAAATGTGGCCACCAGGGTCTTTGTCGTCAGCCCATGTCTCATCTGCTGCAATTTCCTCCTCCATCTTCCCCCTTCTGGTTTCATCATTAATGGAGATTGGAACCAGCTGGCCCCCTTCTTCTGTAGAAGAGGCTCTTATAGATGTGAAAAGGACTATTCAGTTTCTCTTCAACTACTTTGCTGAACAATACTTTCCTATAACTTTGCCCCATACATTTTATTTTTCAGATCCTTCAATGATCTTTGTTTTTTTAATACATTTATTTATTTTATTTATTTATTTTAGGCTGTGTTGGGTCTTCACTGCTGCACGCGGGCTTTCTCTAGTTGTGGCGAGTGGGGGCTACTCTTCGTTGCAGTGCGCAGGCTTCTCACTGCGGGGGCTTCTCTTGTTGCGGAGCATGGGCTCTAGGCGCGTGGGCTTCAGTAGTTGTGGCACACGGGCTCGGTAGTTGTGGCTCGTGGGCTCTAGAGCGCAGGCTCAGTAGTTGTGGTGCACGGGTTTAGCTGCTCTGCAGCATGTGGGATCTTCCCGGACCAGGGCTCAAACCCGTGTGCCCTGCGTTGGCAGGCAGGTTCTTAACCACTGCGCCACCAGGGAAGCCCGATCCTTCAGTGATCTTTTTTGATGCTTCTCTGAATCCTTTGTAATTTTACCATACTGCTCTAAAATTGTGGAATTCCAGTTTTCATGAAACTCTAATACATTTCTAAACATTTTTTAAATGAGTGGAAGGATTACTCATTCCTGTATAATATTCATTTTAAAATAATGTCATTATTAAATCACCTCCTAAATCTTCATGGTTTTTCTGACAAAAAAGGAAAAAATGTCACTCTCACCACTTTCTGCAAAGCTATAAGCCCTTGTCAAGTCAGATAGAAAATTAGCTTCTCTTTGAGAGATTTTTAATCTATATAAAAAATAAGAAAGAGATAAGGAAAATATATAAATATATATTGGTAGAAATGAGGATCAGTTCAGATGAAAATAACTGTGAGAGATTTTGCCCATATCACAAAAATATTTTGTCATTCTCTTCTTAAAAAATATGTATAAAGAAGAAAGTTAAAAACACCTAAAATCACACCATTTTGAGGTATCAGGATTTAACATTTTAGTGACCATCTTTTTGTTTCTCTTTATATTTATTTTCATATATTTATAATTATCTTAAATGTGATCATGTTATTTTTATTGGTCATGTTTTAAAAACATTTTTCTGTGTGTATTCTTATTTTCACATGATCTCCCTCCTTCCCCCAAATAACTGATGTATTTATTCTTCCATTTATTTCCATGGATATGTAATCATATTCTAGTATGTATTTAAAGGCTTGTCGTTGTTTTAAAGAAAATGATGGAGTCTTCTTTACATCTTGCTTTTCTCACTAAACAAATATTTATAGAAATTTCTGCCAGGCAACCTATATAAATTTAACTCATGTATTTTCGTGGCTGCATAGTGGTATGAATGTAACTCAATTCAGCCAGTCCCCCATGTGTGTTTGTAATATTCATATTAGGTTAGATCTTCAGAATGTGGTTCTATAGCCATTAATATATCAGAACAGGAGTACAAAAGGCATTAAATAGCTATGGCAATAAAATAAAAGCAAATGAATCATATACCGTACACAAAAATCTAGAGAAAGAGTTACAAAGGAAATAGAGAAGCAGAAGGAATAAATTAATAAAGATAAAAATAGAAAATAATGAATTAGAACACAAAATAAAGCAAAAAGAGTGAACTAATGAATAAGTTAAAAAAAAAAAAAAAAAAACTTCTTCTCTGGGAAAAAAATCAACAAAATAGAAAAACCACTGGTCAAACTAACAAAGAAAAGAGGAAACTTAGATATACAAAATTAGAAATCATGAGATGGACGTTCAGAAGAGAGAAATCTTTAAAAATTATAAAAGACTATTTTTCACAACTCTCTGCAAATAAATTTGAAATAAGTAATTTTCTGGTGTAATACAATTCACCAATAGGTATAGAATCTATAAATAGACCGATTAACATAGAAGAAATAGAAAAATCAAACAGCACTCCACTCTAAAGGCCAGATGGTTTCACACAGGAATTTACTAAAACTTTAAAGATCAGTTAATCCTAATTCTAATAGTATTTAAACTATTCCAGAGCATGGTTTGAGAAAAGAAAAAAAACTTCTGAATTCTTTTTATGAAGTAAATTGATCTCCAAATCTGACAAAATTTGCACCAAAAAAATAAAGCTACCAGTCAATCTCATTATGACCATCAATGAAAATGTTCTAAATAAAAGGTTAGGAAAAAGAATCTAACAGCTCATTAATAAAATATTACATTATGAGCATATAAAGTTTTCTTGCAATGTAAAGTCTTGACATTAGAAAATCAGCTAATGTAATCTATCATTTTAATAGAAATAAAGATAAAAATCATATGATCAACTCCATATATGCAGAAAAATAATTTGACAAGATTCAACACTAGTTCATTAAAATAAAAACTGGTGGATACTTTCTAAACAAGAATATATATATATATTTAAAAGAATGTCTTTTATATATATCTAAAAGAATGTATATATATATATATCTCCACCTAAAGCCAGTTTTACTAAATGAGCAAGCATTAGAGAATTTCTTGCTAAAATGACCAGGAAGGCAAACATTTCCACACCATATTAGTAGTAATAGGCAATGAATTTAGACAAGATGAAGTAATTAGAGGTATAAGAATTGAAATGAAGAAGTAAAACTATCTCTATTTGTGGATAATATTATTATATAGCTTGATTCCCAAAAGAAATAGTGAAAAACTACTCTAAACAAAAAGAGAATTTAGTAAAGTAGCAGTTTATGAAACTGTCATACAAAAATTAAACAAAAATCAGTTCTACAAGTAAATATATATTCAATGATCAGGAACATTCTTCTTGCCAGTGCCTCTCCAGATTCTAGAAAAGCTTATTTTGTAAAAGAGTTCTCAGGAAGTGCTGATGGGAATAATATCCTATTCTTACATGTTCACAACAGTTTTTTTTTGTGTGTGTGTTGTGTTTATACTTAAAGGTCAGTTTGAATGGACATAAAATACTTGGCTCACATTTTCTTCTCTTGAGCAACCTAGATATATTACTCTGTTGTCTTCTGGTGTAAAACACTGCTGTTGTAAAGTGTAATATCAATCTGTTTTTTTCCCCTTATAAGTGACTTGGTCTGTTTGCCTGGATCCCCTCCCTTTTCTTTTTAAAATGCTCAGTAGTTTTACTAGGCAATGCTTTGATGTTGACTGCCTGATTTGATTTTTTTTCCAAGTATACAAAATGCCCTTTAAATATGTAGATTCAAGTTTTCTTATATTTCAGAAAGCATCATTGAATTACACATTGTTTCGTGACTCCTATGTATGCTGAAGCTTCTTTGCCTATCTACTATATTGATTGCTTCTCTCAAATCTTTATAATTTTTTTCTTCTTTTCCTTTTGCTTTTAAAGTTTTTCTTCCTTTTAATCTCTTATTTCTTTTATGGCATTATTATTTGCTCTTGTGTTCTTTCCAGTTTGTCTTAATTCCCGACATGCCTTATTATGAGTTCTAATTTTTCTCCTTTGTCAGCTCTCTTTTGCTTAATCACCTCATTTCTGAGATTTTTTAAATTTTGATTTATGCTATTCTTTTATTGCTTCTATAATTTTCTTATATTCTTTTAGCTTGTTTTAAATATGGACTTCCCTGGTGGCACAGTGGTTACGAATCCGCCTGCAATGCAGGGGATGCGGGTTCGAGCCCTGGTCCGGGAAGATCCCACATGCTGTGGAGCAACTAAGCCCGTGTGCCACAACTACTGAAGCCCACGTGCCTAGAGCCTGTGCTCTGCAACAAGAGAAGCCACCACAATGAGAAGCCTGCGCACCGCAACGAAGAGTAGCCCCCGCGAGCCACAACTAGAGAAAGCCTGCACGCAGCAATGAAGACCCAACGCAGCCAAAATAAATAAATAAATAGACATCCACAAATTTCCGAATGCCTTTATTATTTGCAGCAATATTTTTCTGCTCTTTATTCATTTTCCGCTTATCATAACTTTATAGGAAATTCACTTGCAATTGTCTTTTGTTGCTAGTGTTTAAGGGGGTGTGGTTTCCTGAATTTCTCAGGAGAGGAGGATGAGGAGTCAGTATAGTTTGCCTAGCTTTGTCACTCTGGGGCTCTCTTTTGTTCTTATCATGAAGTGTTTAAAATATTACAAGCTTGTACTTTCCGAGATCTGTCCTCTCTCCTGCCCCTTTTCTTCCCTTTCACCGCTCTGCTCTTGCTGCATCCACTGTTGGAGTGTCCACCTCTAATATAACTCACTCATTCTTTTAGCATGGCCCATAGGTGAGGTCTCATCCTGCCAACTCAGACAACCCAGACTCTTGGTGGAGCGTCAGCTTCCTCCAAGATTTAGCTGTGACTCTCATTTAAACCTCACTTTGGGTGGTCACTTCTCCAGCCCTCTGCTAGCCGGTCACTTTGTCCCTGTTCAGTGACACATTCCCGCTCCGCAAGTTGGCCACTGGCACTCTCAGCTCTCTTTAGTGCCTGCCTGCCCCATGCTATGGGGAACTGAGGAGACAGGTTGGGGTGGGAGTGGTGTGGGCAATTTCCTTAGGCCCTCTGCCTGTTTATACCTGCCCTCATTGCTCTGGGGATCTAAGTGTTTCTCTTGATGCACCACTCATTCTCCAATATCTGTTTTCACCCTGGTTGGGGTCAGGAATAGAGCTCTTTTAGATAACTCCCTGTGTTATCTCTGTATTCTGAGCATTTTTTTTCTCTGTGTGTGAATACTGTATTTGTGTGTGTGTGTGTGTGTGTATGTGTGTTTTCTATTCTGAATGCTCCAGATTCTCAAGCCTTGAGTTGCACACATGTTTGGTCTTTCAAAAGGCCTGGTTCTTGCAATGGAAGGTCTGGCTTTTGTTCTTTAAGTTTCCTGTGATTGCTCCTGCTAGGCATTTAATAATAATATTTAGAAATGTGTCTACCTGATTTTTTTCTTGCTGTATCTCGCTTTCCTCAAGAGCAGAGCATATGAAAAACTGTCACTGTTATTGCCTAAATGCTTGGGAAGAGGGTCATGAGTATAAATGTGTCCTAGAGGTTGTAAAAGAAAATTGTCCCAAATCAGATCTGATCTGGGACAGAACTTTTGTGTGATGTAATTCACAATCTCCTTTCAGGGAGAAAATAGCAATCCTGATAAAATGTTTAAACCATTTCCTGAGGAACTTTAATGGGATTAAAAAGCTGGGAGCCCAGTCACCTACATACCCAGCTGATATCTGTCAAGAATTTAGTAACCTTTAACCAACCACTCTTTTCTTTTTGATTTGAGTCTAACCAATGGTAATCTAACCCCATGCATCGCGATCAGAGGTATTTTTTCCCCCTAGGGAACATTTAGCAATGTTTGTGGTTGTCACAGCCTGGTGGAGGGAGCGGGGGTTTCTACTGGCATCTAGTGTGTAGAGGCTAGGAATGCCGCTAAACATCTTGTAATGCACTGGGCAGTCCTCTACCCCCCAAATAAAGAATTATCAGGTCCAAAGTGTCCATAGTACTGAGCATGAGAAACACTGATCTAGCCATTCTCTTTTCCTGTAAATTCTCTATTGAATCTTTGAATTGGTCTGCTATAGGCTTTTTTCCCTTGAAGCAAGATTTATTAAAATTTTTATATATTCTCATCACTAATGTGTTTAACAATTTTTGTTTTTTTAAATGAGGTATAAACTTCAGTTACTTCCTAAAATATGATCCCACTACACTGGGTATCAGGCAGCTAAGAACTACTCTGAGACTCATGAGGGCATAATTCCCAGGTCAGGCAGGAAATCTCCATCTTCCGCTTTAAACAAGGACTTCTGTTGTCAGAGCTGGTAATAACTTGGTACTGACCTGGCTCACCATGCTGATGTTGACTATTGAGACTAAGCCCAACAGTATGATGTTCACTACTATCTCCTAATTCTTTAGTTCCTAATTCAGCTTGGCTCACAACCCATCAACTTGTCTCCTCGTGGCCCAAGTGCTCAAATTTATTTTTTGTTCTCATGCAACTCTCTTTGTTGCATCTCTTTGTTGCCTGCCTTTCGTATCACCAAGGGGATGCTGCTCTGTGGACACTGCTTTTCTTTCTGACCACATGTTGCACTTGTAGAAACTAGTCTTCTTACCCTCTCCCACCACCAGGAAGGCCAAATAGGAAGATCAGCTGGTGAGATGGGGAGCGGGAAATACAAAGTGCATTTCCATCCTGCCTGTGGGAGAATGCAGAGGACACACAAGATAGCTTGTGAAAAAGACGATCACAGCCTCTTCTCTGAGTTTTGCCACATACCTAGGAGAGGAGTGAATGTACCTGATCTTTATTTTTGAGAGGCAGATGGAGGTATTGGTAGTAACACGTGGGTTCACAACATAAGGAAGACAAGGAGGAAAAAAAATTCTACAGAATTGTTTGAAAAGAGACTTAGTAGGGTCTTTTATATTTTCATGTGAAAGAAGAAGTTTTTTAAAAGACACGGCTCACCTAGCAGAGACCCTGTGTTTAAAGCAAACCAACATAGTAGTCTTTCTAAGAGAATGATGAGAAAACAAAAGCCAAATATTCATGCATTCAAGGCTATAGAAAGTTGATGTGGAAGCTGGGAAAGAATATTTTAATAAGAAAATGCTTTTCTTCAAAGTGAAAGGAAAAGTGAGAGCATTTGAAAAAGTATGAGATTCTGAACATATACAACTTATTAGACATCTTCTTCCACAGTATTCTCAACTGAAAAATTAGGTAGATTTCTAGGTATTCGAGATTAGTGCCTTGTACTGTTGGCTCACATCTTGCAGTTTTACTTTTTTAGAGAATCAGACTCTGATTTTCTTCCAAGCACTCTCAAACAGCCAAAACTGCATGTAATCATCTAAAAATTCTCCTGTGTCCTGGCCAGCGGGCTCCTCTTCAATTTGCCTCTGATGCCTGTGCTCACTTTTCACCTCACTTCCCCTCACATGTCATATTTCTTTCTAGAAATAAAAACCTTGGTAATTCTTTCTGACACAATTTAAGCTACATTCTTAAATCTTACTCAGTTATCTGTCAGGAATTTTTTTTAATTATTAGACTTGGCCCAAACCTCCAAGTCAATTCTGAAGGTGTTGTTATATGTGATGACAGTGACATGGCTTTGAAGGAATGCATGTTCCTATCGTGTTCCTTAAGGTGGAATGTGTTTTGTAAAAGAGAAATTAGAATATTTGACTCCGTGCATACCAAAAATGGCATTCACTTGATGAAAACGAGAGAAGAGCTATTATCTCCCCTAAAATGTGATATAGTACCTGGCACTGGGAATACACTGATGAACAAGAGAGCACAGTCTCTGTTCTCAGGGACTTGAGTCTGATGGGCAATCCCAGGCTATTGTAAGATGTGTGGAATGGGGTCTGATAGGGGACATAGAGGGGGTGATGGGACTACCGAACAAGGGCTTTTATGTAACTTATGGGGGAACTGGGACTCTTCCTTGGGAGAAGAGACATTTAAGTTGAAAACCAAATGGACCTCTCTCAATTTCTCCATTAGTAAAATGAGAGAAGTGATGTAGTTAAGGGCCCATTATTCAAAACAGGACTTGGGCTAAGCCCAGAAGATTTATCTGTGTGTGTGTGTGTGTGTCTGTGCATGTAAATTTTAATATGGACATGTCTTATCTGAGAGCTAAAAATTAATAAAGCTACAATATGCCAAAACAGCTGTGGAGAAGTGAGTAAATGGTTTACCCTTCTTGAACCCTTCACTCCACTCTGGGATCTTTGGCCCAGGCAGCAGGCTAAGTGGACCTGGGTTCCTTCAATCCTCCTTTTGAAGTGAGGGTGATAGTGAGGCAAATGGCTTTCTAAAAGTGTCTAAAGTTAACAACTGGAAAATTCCATTTAGTTTTTTCCTTGGGGAAGAGAGGCAGAGAACCTGTGGTGTCATTCCCAGTGGGAGATGCATGTACACTCATTAAGAAGCACTTTCTGAAATAACTTTCGGTAGATCTGTGCCTGGTTTTGAGTTGTGATCCTCAGCCCCGGCTGTACCTGACTAGTATTTAGAACTGTGGATGCTCCAGGTCCACACAAGACTCATCCACTCACAGTTTCTAGGCTTGGGCCCTGGTATTGGCATTTTTAAAAGCTTCCCTGTTGATTTTAACAGGCAACCCGGATTGATATGCATTGTACCAGGGGGGTAGTATGCCAGGCAAAAATTGACTTTTAGTTCACTCAGTTTCTCAACCTATCTGGAGGCATTTGGGAATGTTTTGGGGGTGTTAGTAGTTACTAGTATCTACTGGACAGACAAGCAGATGGCCAGAATCTGCAGACAGTAGGCAGGATCAAGAGATTAGGAAAACTCTGTGAGAATGGCGAAGGAGAGCACTCTGGATTCCACCCCATCTCCCCTCGTGCCCTCAGTATCTTGGGGTGTTCCTGGGGATTTGGAAGCTTGGACATGCTGCTGTGTAACTCCCTATCTATGTCTTCCTGTGTACTGAGATGTCACCTTTAAGTACATTAAACTTAAAACTTCATCCATCAGTATCTTGCAATTGCTTACTGCCAGCCTTGTGATAATCCTGCAATTAATACTTTACTCTTACAGAGAAAGAAAATATTTGAACCATTAAAACTGTGGCAGAATGAGATTATCTTCCCTTTAACTACTTCTTTACTTCCACTCCTCACGCCTGGAGGAGATGGGAGCTTTGCTAAGAGTAAGGAGTCCATCTATGAGGACAATAACATATTCATGTTTTATTCTGAGAGGCAGCTAATTGAAGCAAAAAGAAGACTTGTTTGTTTTTGTAAATATTCCACTCTGAGGAGTGTGGCTATTCCTCATGATGGATTATACCTACATGCCCTCTGGACAATGTGGGCATGAGTAACAATATAGATTTTTTGAAAGCAGCAGTGATTTATTGACCAAATGTTTGCAATAAAACTTCCCGTTTTAATACTTAATTCCTAAAAACGATTTGTAATCTTAAAAAAATAACTTTAGTAATATATAGTCATTGAAGAAAATCAGAAAATATGAACAATTAAATAGAAAAAAAAAACCTATCATAACCTAGAAAAAAAAGACTAACATTCTTCCATGTAGATGGACTTCTAGAAGTATCCCTGTAAATGGACATTTACATACATTCACACATTCATTGGCAGGTTCTCTGTACCAGGCTTAGAACTATTTGCAGTCAGATATCAATACATTACTTCCTATGCTCTATATATAAAGAATGGTATGACCATGGCAAATAGCACTTCCTGTTCTCCCCCATTATCCATCATCCAGGTTTCATTGAGGTTTGGCCAATGGGTGGCCTTGGTGAGAGACTGGAGGGCAGGAGGAAGGGAGAAGCCAGGGTATTTCCATCTCCCTCTCTCTGCCTTGAGGAGCATCTCCTCCAGCTTCTTTGGGATACGATGATGGAGGTCTTAGTTTCCATCAGTTGACCTTAGCTTTTGGGCTATACTGTCACCACATTTCCCTTTGTCCCACTAGTCTAGGGTCTGGGTAGTAGCTTCCTGCTCTTGCTAATCTGTCATCTCATCTCCTGATTTCTCAACTCTTTCATCTCCTGTGTATCCAATTCTCTGATTTCAATTCCCTCTATTTTAAATGTTAGTGGCTGAATGCTGATGATGCAGGTTGATAGTGAAATAAAAATAATTTTACTCTCATCTAGGAGGTACCAAAATTGGACGCTGCATTTCATCACAAGTGGTCCTAAGTAATTAAGTTGATTAAAGACTATGAACTTTGACCCTTACTGGAACTAATTGAAGATGCTTATCAATAAGCAGTGGGGCTTACTGTTATCAACTGTTTACAGACAGATGGAGTTGTTCCATTATTTCCCAGAGGAGAATTTTCAATGCTTAATAAGTATAAGTACCACTAACACCTACTTTCCCCCCTGAGCAAACTACTCAGTGATTTCCTCACTGGCTTAGGTTTCCCTGCGTGCCAAGATAATGAACATAAGTTCGCTTCTTTTTTTTTTTTTCCTTTTAAAACACTGGTGGTCTTTGTTTTATTTTTTGATTCTAAAATACTATTTTACAACATGCTTTTTCCTCTATATACTATTTCATGAAAATGTTACCATGTCAAAGGTATTTATAACATTTCAACGACATAATTTCCTCATTGTTAAACATTTAGTTTGTTTCCAAGTTTTTTGCTTGCTGTGATTAACACCCTAACAGTTAACTATCTGAAACTATTTTCAGTCATTTTCTTTAAGTTGTAAACTTTTTGAGCAACTCTCTACTAAAGGTTTCAGTTGAGATGCAAGCTGCAGAGAAAGAGCTAACAGAAAAGCTAAATAAAAAATAAACAGTAGTGGGTTATCTTCAGTGACCTTTTCCTTATTCATTTTCCCCCTCCTCCGTTTTGTTCAGGTGTCCAGCCCTGCCAAGTTCAGTTCACATGTTTTATGGGAAGTTCATCCCACCCAAGTTCCAGGGTGGGCCTATGGTTAAGCCTATTCACCTTGCCTGGGATAGGTTCAAAAATTGTCATATGACCCAATCAGTGCCAATAAACATGAAGCAGAAACTTGCTATGGATTATGGGAAAAGTGCCGCCTCCCTCTTCTGGGAGTTTTCTTGTCTTTCTCTGGATGCTGTTGTATGGCCCAGAAGTGCTACAGTCATTTCAAATCCAGCCTAAGTAGGAAGCCACACACACCAGAGGGCAGAACAGCAGGGAACCAGAGCCATAGATGATACCAGCCCTGAAAGCTGCCCAGTCCCCTAGATGTATGTCTTATATAAGCCAAGAAACTTACATTTGAAGACAGGTTGAATTAAGTTTTCTGTTACCTCTAGCTCAAAGCATCCTAGTTTGTACAGCAAATTAGTAAAATAAGTACTAGAGGTAAGTGTTCTAAGTCCTAATATTTAAAAGGAAGAAAAGGAAAAGAATATGAGAAAAAAATCTGTGATTATATGTCAGCCAATTTAAAAACCTTATTTTTACATCTGACCAAAAAATGGAGACACATTTATTATTTCAGAATAAATACCCATATTTTTTTAAAAGCGTGATTCTAACATAAATGTTGATATTGTTATTTATGTCAGCAAGTAAGATGAAAGTGAAATAGCTATGATGTACGTTAGAAGTTCATTGGCTTATCAAAGAGATGACAGACTTTTTGCTGAATTGGATGATAGTTTTAGAATACTGGAAGAATATTTTCTCTTTTTTTGTGTGTGCCCTGTACAATTTAATGACTACCTTATGTTATGGCGTTCTTTTAAATTTGATGTACATTAACATTTTATCTATCACTTTGTTAAGTGTAGACCATGGGTTGACAAGCTACAGCCTATGGGCCCGGTCTGGCTGTTCCTGTTTTTGTAAATAGTTATATTGAAACATAGCTGTGTTATTCACTTACATTTTGTCTGTGGCTGCTTTCTCTCTATCACAGTAGCATTGAATAGTTGTGACAGAGACTGTACGGCCTGCAAAGCCTAAAATACTGCCTGACCTTTTACGGAAAGTGTTTGCCGAATCTCAGTCTGGATGATCAACAAAACAGTAAATCAAGCCCTGATTTGTAGCATTTTCTCGTTTCTGTGGTGTAAATACTACCATCATGGCTGATTTCAAGCTACCAATGTGATGTTACTGGATTAGAAGTTGGAATACTATTTTATAGTATTTTCACCATGCAGATATCCTAGACCTAACCTCAAGAATATAGGTAATAGTAAAATGTAGTAGAATCATTAAGAAGTGCTGAGTTTTGATTATATATACCCATTATTTGTAATATAATTTATTTAATTGTAAGTTTATTTAATTTTTAATTTTGTTGGAGGCCTCAGAAACCCTAGCAGGACTTGATAGGAGATATTTTTCTCTTGAAGGCAGTTAGTAAAAATTGGAGTTGGGACTGCTACTTTAAATGCAAAGACGGAAACACAAGACTTCAAGGAACATGAAAAATCAAGAACACAAGACACCACTAAAAGATGACAATAATCTTTCAGGAACTGATTCCAAAGACATGGAGATCTGTGATTTACCTGATAAAGAATTCAAAATAACTATCTTAAGGAAGCTCAATGAGCTACAAGAAAATACAGACAGACAATTCAACAAAATCAGGAAAACAATACATGAGTAAAATGATAAGTTTAACAAAGAGAAAATCATAAAAAAGAAACCAGAAATTCTGGAGCTAAAGTATAGAATGAAGAAAATGAAAAATGCAGTAGAGGGCATCAACATCAGAACAGTCAAGCAAAATGAAAATCTATGAATTAGAAGACAGGACCTTTGTAATTATATAATCAGAAGAGAACAAAGGAAAAAGAAAAAAAAAGAGTGAAGAAGGAGGCATGTGATCTATGGGATATCATCAAAACAAAACAAAACAAACAAAACAAACAACCTCTGAATTTGTGGAGCCAAAGAAACAATCTGGAGTTCCAGAATGAGAAGAGAGGGTAAAGAGGGAAGAAAGCTTATTTAAAGAAATAACGGCTGAGAACTTCCCAAATCTGGGGAGAGATTTGGATATCCAAGTCCATGAAGCTCATAGGTCCCCCTCAAAACTCAAAGAGGTCTTCTCCAAGACACATTAAAGCGAAACTATCAAAAATCAAAGACAGAGAGAATTTTAAAAGCAACAAGAGAAAAGAAGCTTTAACTTAAAAGGGGACCCTCATAGGGTATCAGTGGATTTCTTAGCAGAAAGCTTATAGGCCAGGAGAAAGTGGAATAATATATTCAGACTGCTGAAAGAAAAAAAAACTGCCAAAAAAGAATATCTGGCAAATTTTGTCTTTCAGAAATGAAGAAGAGAGAGACTTTTCAGACAAACAAAAGCTAGGGGAGCTTCCTTACCACTTGAGCTGCCATACAAAAAATGCTGAAATGAGTTCTTCCAGATGAAATGAAAGGATGCTTGAGACTTGCCCTTAATTATCCCAGTATGTCTCTCCTGCATGCAGTCACCAGGGGCACTTGTTAAAATGCAGATTCCTGGGCCTGAGCCAGGCTCACTGAATCCGAAATTGTAGGCATAGGGCCTGTGAACTTTTAGCAAGTACGTTTGATCAGATATTAAGAAATCAGCGTGACCTTCCATGTGACATTGAACAAAGTCTTCAGGCCTCGTTTGTAAAATGAGGGGCTTGAGTTCTGTGATTTTATGTAACACATTAAGGTTGGTTGTTTTCTCACAGTACAGCAGACTCCAATGTGAAGGAGGCAATAGCAATAATTATGCCTTTAACTCTGTTGTTTGTTTTAAAATACACACATGCACCCCTTTGCACCGTAAGCATTGTAGAACATGCTCTTCTCTTGCCATGTGTTTTTGGCAATGGCAGGCACTCATGGCAGGACGACTGTTTATACAAAGCCTCTTTGGCATCAAATGCAGCATCATTAAATCCAGACATGTTCTGGATGAGAGCATACACACTGCACCTGCTGCGTTAGCTGATGGAACAGTGGGGAGGCCTCACTGGGCAAGTTAAAGATGGAGTGAACTACTTGATGGGTGCTGTAGCAGTAGTTCTCAAGGTAGTCACAGTGGACCCGGCAGGTGGCCTGCTTCAACTGAGTGCACCAGGTGTAGACTCTTACCACAGACTTCTGCTGCCAATGATGTGCCCAATTGACGACATGGGACATAATCTACACCAAGACTCTCACCCAGCTTGTGTTTACCGACACATTTTCATTCTTTTTTTTTTTTTTTTTCTTACAGGAACTTCACAAGTTGCTTGGTGGCCAAACGTTTGGTAATTTCTGTAAACATTTCAAGATCAGAGAGAGTAGAAAGGTACCCACAAATTAATGTTGTAGCTCAGAAGCAAGAATTGGAGTACACAAGGACACAACATTATGTTCCTGTTGTGATATTTCCAAATAGATGAAATTACTTCTTTAATGTCTTTTGTAATAGGATGTGGGTCATCTTGCCAAGCCATCCCTCATGAGGTATTTAATTTTCATGTTTCACTTCTTACTTGCGTAAGACTATACAACCTTTCCTTCTACTTCTGCTGGTTTCCTGGGTGTTTTAGCACAAACACCTCAATTTATAAATAGCAAAACCTCTTTGCCTGCCTGCAAGTGGAAAATCAGTTGCCACGGGGAAGACAGATGGTGGAGGCAGGCAGGAAAGGACTTGGACTCCTAGGTTGCTCTTATATTACTGCCAGCTTGCACTCAAACTTTTCCAGGCAGAGCCTGTGGAAAAGACTTGATGTGTGTCCTGGCCAATGAAGATTTCACAACATAATCTCCTCGTATCAAGGCTGAATTTCTGCAGATCAAAGCAAAGTCTGGGCACCAGTGGGAAATAGGCCATCACCTTTCTCTTACATGAATACTTCTCATTGCCCTCTTCACTAAGATTCAGAGAATTTAAGAGGAAGTAAGATGGAGTGAATTCTGAGATCCTTACTAAAAAGAACTTCCAGCTAGAAAGAACTTGCTACAGTAGTGTTAAAATTAGGAACAATTTCTAAATAATAATCTCTAAAACAAACTAGATACATTAGTTTGCTAGTGTTGCCATAGCAAAATACCGCAGACTGGATGGCTTAAACAACAGGAATTCTCTCATGGGTCTGGAGGCTAGAAAGTGCAAGATCAAGGTGTCAAGTTTGGTTTCTCTAAGGCCTCTCTCCTTGGCTTGCAGATATATGGCTGCCTATTCACTATGTCCTCACATGGTCTTTCCTCTGTGCACACACATCCATGGTGTCTCTCTTTTTGGGTGTCCAATTTCCTCTTCTTATAAGGACAACAGTCAGATTGAATAACATCCTACTCTGCCTCATTTTTACTTAATCATCTCTTCAAAGATCCAATCTCCAAATATAGTCACCTTTTGAGGTATTGGGGTTTAGGGCTTCAACATATGAATTTTGTTTTCTTTTGTTTTTTCTTTTTTTTTAAACATCTTTATTGGAGTATAATTGCTTTACAATGGTGTGTTAGTTTCTGCTGTATAACAAAGTGAATCAGCTATACATATACATATATCCCCATATTCCCTCCCTCTTGCCTCTCCCTCTCACCCTCCCTATCCCACCCTTCTAGGTGGTCACAAAGCACTGAGCTGATCTCCCTGTGCTATGTGGCTGCTTCCCACTAGCTACCTATTTTACATTTGGTAGTGTATATATGTCCATGCAACATATGACTTTTGGGACACAATTCAGCCCATAACACTAAGTAACCCAGATTATTAGCATTCCATGAAGAGATGGAGCACAGGAATGATTTTAATTTTCTATCCAATAATACCCCTGAATTCTCTTTTGGTTTTGCTAATAAGCAAATGCTACAGGGTTAAAAAAATGAATAGCTAGCTGTTTAACCCTATCTATCTATCTATCTATCTATCTATCTATCTATCTATCTATCTATCTATCTATCTATCTTTCTATCTATCTATCTATCTAGCTAGCTATCTTTCTATCTATCTTTCTATCTATCTATCTATCATCTATCTATCTATCTATCTATCTATCTTTCTATCTATCTATCTTTCTATCTATCTTTCTATCTATCTATCTGTCTATCTATCTATCTATCTTTCTATCTATCTTTCTATCTATCTATCTTTCTATCTATCTATCTTTCTATCTATCTATCTATCTTTCTATCTATCTATCTATCTATCTATCTATCTATCTATCTATCTTTCTATCTATCTATCTATCTATCTATCTTTCTATCTATCTATCTTTCTATCTATCTATCTTTCTATCTATCTATCTATCTATCTATCTATCTATCTATCTTTCTATCTATCTATTTATCTATCTATCTATCTATCTATCTATCTATCTATCTATCTATCTATCTATCTATCTATCTATCTTTCTATCTATCTATCTATCTATCTTTCTATCTATCTTTCTATCTATCTGTCTATCTATCTATCTATCTATCTTTCTATCTATCTATCTTTCTATCTTTCTATCTATCTATCTATCTATCTATCTATCTATATCTATCTATCTATCTATCTTTCTATCTATCTATCTATCTATCTATCTATCTATCTATCTATCTATCTTTCTATCTATCTATCTATCTATCTATCTATCTATCTATCTATCTTTCTATCTATCTATCTTTCTATCTATCTATCTATCTATCTATCTATCTATCTATCTATCTATCTTTCTTTCTATCTATCTATCTATCTATCTATCTATCTTTCTATCTATCTATCTATCTATCTTTCTATCTATCTTCTATCTATCTATCTTTCTATCTATCTATCTATCTATCTATCTATCTTTCTATCTATCTATCATCTACCTTACTCTGGCTCCATGGGTTGCATCTGTTGACAAACTTCAACCTTACTCCCTTTATTCAGTGACTTCCCTTTTTCCAATTTCTTAAACAGAACAATTGCAAGTAATTCCCTTGCATCCAATAATTGTTCTTTCATCCCACCTCGGATGTCCTTTCCCATGGTCACACCTCTGACCTCATCCAAAGCATGAATGCACACTTCTGAAATCTTGATTCCTTGCATCCACTAGCCTATTTTAGGCATCCCACTCAGCAATTCTTTGACCTCATTGAGACCTTTAGCCCACTGGTCTTACCACGGTCTAATTATCAATCATCCCTCCCACTCCACTGTGTCTTCTCTTCCTTTCTTATCCAACTTAGAGTCTAAGATCCATCGCTAGAATTACCTTTTCTCCCTTTCTCCCTTCAGGGTTACAATCTTGGTAAAACCAAGCTTTCTACTTCCTCCATTCTTTTTCCGCCTAGCAGCTGTAGAAAAGGAAAACTTTCTTGACTGTTCTCACTTCAGAGTCATAGTATGTGGTAGAGAGAATAATGCTCCCCACCAAAGATGTACATATTCTAAACCTTAGGAACTGAATATGGGACTTTGCATATGTGATTAAGAATCTTGAAATGAGCACAGACATAGAAAGCAAACTTATGGTTACCAAAGGGGAAGCGGGGGAGGGATAAATTAGGTATTTGGGATTAACAGATACACACTACTATGTCTAAAATAGATAAACAACAAGGTCCTACCATATAGTACAGGGAACTGTATTCAATATCTTGTAGTAACCTACATGAAAAAATCTGAAAAGGAATACATATATATATATATGTATTCCTTTTCAGATTCTTATAATAACCTATATGAAAAAAGAATCTGAAAAGGAATATATATATATATATGAATCACTTTTCTGTACCCCAGAAACTAACAACATTGTAAATCAGCTGTAATTTTTAAAAAAGAATCTTGAAATGAGGATTATTCTGGATTACCTTGTGGGCCCAATGGAATAACAAAGGTCCTTATAAGATGGAGGTTCAGAGAGGGTGATGTGATGACAGAAGCAGAGTCAGAGTAGTAGTTGTGGCAATGGAAACAGCAGTCAGAGAGAGAAGAAGGGACATACACACACAGAGAGAGACAGAGAGATTTTAAAGATGCTCCACTGCTTCCTTTGAGGATGTGGGAAGAAATCAGAATAAAAAAAAATTTTTAAATGCAGGTGGCCTTTAGAAGCTGGAAAATGCAAGGAAACAGGTTTTACCCTAGAATCTCCAGAGGGATGACTGACACCTTGATTTTAGCCCAGTGAAACTCATTTCATGTTCTGAGCTCCAGCACTAAGATAATAAATCTGTGTTGTCTAAGGTAACCAAGTCATTTGTAATTCATTACAGCACCAATAAGAAACCAATACATAGAACAAATATCAAATGCCCACTGAACACCATCTGACAATTGTATTATACCTCCTAGTTGACTTGCTTTTCTACTTTCCAAAATGAGTATTTCAAGGCTACTGTCTTCTCAAATCTCCTCTCACAGCTCTTCCCACCCTAGCAGCTAACATTGCCTCACATTTCATTAAGAACCTGGCTCCCATTATAATCGATATGTGTACTTACTTGCTCAGCTACCTATACGTAATCAATCTCTCAACCCCATTGCCACCTCATTGATCCTGCCACATCCTTGGCCCCTGGCTGTGCCACTGTTTACAAGAGAAGGGAATGGAAGTGAAGAAGAAGAGGAAGAGAAAAATCAACACCCTACTTTTGAATGTTAGCTGAGTATCTGCTTGTGATATAACATATATATGTAGTACGTAAACTAAAGCTTCTTTGTATAGCTATCTAAAGAACCATTCTTTAATTTTTAAAAAGTGTGTTTTATTCTTATAAAATTACAGCTACACGCTTACTACAACTGGTGGTTTTGTGTAATAGTATCCCTTTCCAAGCAAAGGCATTACTAAAAAAAATTGGATGTAACCAAAAACCAATCAGTAACTTGAACTCTTTACCATAGTGACCAGTGTAAAACAACATTATAATTCCATCATTAAGAGGAGTGTGAAGAAACACTTTACTTTCCAATTTCTTGACTACACAGAAGTCTATTTGGTTACAGACAAAAAGGTGACTCCATAGTATTTAGAAGTAGGCCAAAAGAAGGTTACATTCCTGAGACTGGTCTTTAGACCAAGGAGTTGATCTCAGGGAAAGAAAGGTAAAGAGAGTTGGATGCAGAAAAATAAATACTAAAGGTTTTAGAAAAGAAAGTTGGAGAAAAATTGGGAGGCAAGAATTTTATGATTGTCTTACAGAAAAATCATTTAGACAAGTCTTGAAAGTGAATTCAAGACAGCTCACAAGAGCTATGAGCCCAATGAAAAGAGACTATTTCTGTGTGATCAAATTAACTTTGTTACTATTTCAGTGCAAATTCTGAAATGGGAAACTAGAAAAGCATTTATATTAGAGACATCAAGTGCTGGCAGTGGAAGCTGAACTGGTCTCAAGAGGAGTAACTATAGAAAATCATTCTGAAAAAGTATTTATTTCCTCTGAAAAGGTGTGCTTGAAAGAGAGAATTCTGCCTTTGACCAAGGGTAAAAGTGGGGGTAAAGATAGGAAAAGATTCAGGAGATAATTACACTATTTAAATCAAGACCATTATATTTTATTAATTGACAACACACATTGAGCATCTGCCATATGCCAAGAATTATATTAGGTACTAGGATATATGTATTTAGAATTATTAGACGATTAATTAAGGTGCTCACAGTTACTTGAGTATGTATATTGCATTCCCTGGCAGAACTTGCATTCATCCTTACAGTCAGACATGCCTAGGTATATTTGTAATACTTGTGAGGAGACCTGATCAAGCATAGATTTGCATGAGTGATCAAGTTGCTGACGTTAGCATTGATTGCTTTGCAAGAGTACTGCTTCATGTGTTTATTCAAATAAATAAAACATACATAAAGTACCCTAGATGTGAGCACAGCAGTCATGAAGAAGCAGGGAATTTTCTTTACAGTAGTGGAATATCAGAAGGTATGTTATTAGCAGACAGTGTTAGAAAATGTTATGTTAAGGAACCCCATCTTCCATTAAAGGCTTTTGTACCTATACTTCACTAGTGAAATTTAGTTATCTATTTCAGATAGTTCATTAGATCAAACCTCACTGAGCCCTTTCTGGTTACTGTGTTGGGGGTCAAGAATACAGAGACCCATGAACCTTGCCATTTCCGGAGGAAATCAGAGTCTAGTAGTGGCAGCAGCCATGTGGGCAGATTAATTACTGTAAAACGTGATAAGTACTTCCAAGAAATAAAAGCAGAAGTGGAACTGCAGAGGGAGGAGTGACCAATTGTCCAGAATATCAGAAAAGGATTTACAGAGGAGGGGGTGTTTAGGTCTCAAAAGATGAGTAATCTGACTAGGTTAATGGAGTCACGGAGTTAGAAAGAGCATGGCATATCCAAAGAGTCCTGTGGCATGGAGTAGGTATTGGGGTAGGGGATGAGGCTGGTCTGAAAACACTTGTCAAAGATAATGGGACTGAGGCTGAGCATATCCAGATAGGCAGGTAGAATATAGTGCTTGACATTTTTTTTTTGCATCTTTGCTAAAGATGAGGAAAAGTCTATATTCAGAACTTTCAAATAATGAATATTTTTGAAGTGCATTAGCCTAATTAACTATTAGTTAAAAGTTTGATGTGAATTTTGTAAAATGGTTATAATTAGCTTCTCCTTCCACCTTTCTAGTGAGCTCCCTTGATTCTTACCTGCTGAATACATAAATATATTTTTGGAAAGAATGTGAATTACATTATGGGTATGCTCCTAGCCTTAGAGAGGCAGAATTACATCCACAATTCAACTGAAAATAGGGGAAGGTGTACTTATAAGTCTGCTGCTTGGTTACATTAAAATTTAATAAGTGTTTATTAATTTCCATTGATGTATAAATATATTCTAAGCAAATTCAGAAATACAGACCCGTTTGTAGTTTGGAAAAAAAAGTCAGGGCCAAGTTTCAAATCTAAGGTAAGAAGAGCAACAGTGGGAACACAAAGGCAATTATTAGGCCATGAGGTATAAGTAACCTTGTTCTTTTGAGTCTTATTTTATTTATTTTTTTATACAGCAGGTTCTTATTAGTTATCCATTTTATACATATTAGTGTATATATGTCAATCCCAATCTCCCAATTCATCCCACCACCACCACCACCCCACTTTCCCCCTTTGGTGTCCATACATTTGTTCTCTACATCTGTGTCTCAATTTCTGCAAACCGGTTCATCTGTACCATTTTTCTAGGTTCTACATATATGTGTTAATATACAATATTTCTTTTTCTCTTTCTGACTTACTTTGTATGACAGTCTCTAGATCTATCCACGTCTCTACAAATAACTCAATTTTGTTCCTTTTTATGGCTGAGCAATATTCCATTCTATATACATACCACCTCTTCTTTATCCATTCGTCTGTCGATGGGCATTTAGGTTGCTTCCGTGTCCTGGCTATTGTAAATAGTACTGCAATGAACATTGGAGTGCATGTGTCTTTTGAATTATGGTTTTCTCTGGGTATTTGCCCAGTAGATTGCTGAGTCATATGGTAATTCTATTTTTAGTTTTTTAAGGAACCTCCATACTGTTCTCCATAGTGGCTGTATCAATTTACATTCCCACCAACAGTGCAAGAGGGTTCCCTTTTCTCCACACCCTCTCCAGCATTTGTTGCTTCTAGATTTTCTGATGATGCCCATTCTAACTGGTGTGAGGTGATACCTCATTGTAGTTTTGATTTGCATTTCTCTAATAATTAGTGATGTTGAGCAGCTTTTCATGTGCTTCTTGGCCATCTGTGTGTCTTCTTTGGCGAAATGTCTATTTAGTCTTCTGCCCATTTTTGGATTGGGTTGTTTGTTTTTTTAATATTGAGCTGCATGAGCTGTTTATAAATTTTGGAGGTTAATCCTTGGTCCATTGATTCATTTGCAAATATTTTCTCCCATTCTGAGTGTTGTCTTTTCCTCTTGTTTGTAGTTTCCTTTGCTTTGCAAAAGCTTTTAAGTTTCATTAGGTCCCATTTGTTTATTTTTGTTTTTATTTCCATTACTCTAGGAGGTGGATCAAAAAAGATCTTTCTGTGATTTATGTCAAACACTATTCTTCCTATGTTTTCCTCTAAGAGTTTTATAGTGTCCGGTCTTACATTTAGGTCTCTAATCCATTTTGAGTTTCTTTTTGTGTATGGTGTTAAGGAGTGTTCTAATTTCATTCTTTTACATGTAGCTGTCCAGTTTTCCCAGCACCACTTATTGAAGAGACTGTCTTTTCTCCATTGTATATTCTTGCCCCTTTGTCATAGATTAGTTGACCATAGGTGCATGGGTTTATCTCTGGGCTTTCTATCCTGTTCCACTGATCTGTATTTTTGTTTTTGTGCCAGTATCATATTGTCTTGATTACTGTAGTTTTGTAGTATAGTCTGAAGTCAGGGAGTCTGATTCCTCCAACTCCGTTTTTTTCCCTCATGACCGCTTTGGCTATTCGGGGTCTTTTGTGTCTCCATACAAATTTTAAGATTTTTTGTTCTAGTTCTGTGAAAAATGCCGTTGGTAGTTGATAGGGATTGCATTGAATCTGTAGATTGCTTTGGGTAGTAGAGTCATTTTCACAACATCGATTCTTCCAATCCAAGAACATGGTATACTCTCCATGTGTTTGTATCATCTTAAATTTCTTTCAGCAGTGTCTTATTGTTTTCTGCATACAGGTCTTTTGTCTCCCTAGGTAGGTTTATTCCTAGGTATTTTATTCTTTTTGTTGCAATGGTAAATGGGAGTGTTTCCTTAATTTCTCTTTCAGATTTTTCATCATTAGTGTATAGGAATGCAAGAGATTTCTGTGCATTAATTTTGTATCCTGCAACTTTACCAAATTCATTGATTAGCTCTAGTAGTTTTCTGGTGGCATCTTTAGGATTCTCTATGTATAGTATCATGTCATCTGCAAACAGTGACAGTTTTACTTCTTTTCCAATTTGTATTCCTTTTATTTCTTTTTCTTCTCTGATTGCCGTGGCTAGGAGTTCCAAAACTATGTTGAATAATAGTGGTGAGAGTGGACATCCTTGTCTTGTTCCTGATCTTAGTGAAATTTGAGGTAGGTTCCCTCTATGCCATCTTCTGGAGAGTGTTTATCATAAATGGGTGTTGAATTTTGTCAAAAGCTTTTTCTGCATCTATTGAGATGATCATATGGTTTTTATTCTTCAGTTTGTTAATATGGTGTATCACGTTGATTGATTTGTGTATATTGAAGAATCCTTGCATCCCTGGGATAAATCCCACTTGATCATGGCGGATGATCCTTTTATTGTGTTGTTGGATTCTGTCTGCTAGTATCTTGTTGAGGATTTTTGCAACTATATTCATCAGTGATATTGGTCTGTAATTTTTTTCTGTAGTATCTTTGTCTGGCTTTGGTATCAGGGTGATGATGGCCTCATAGAATGAGTTTGGGAGTGTTCCTTCCTCTGCAGTTTTTTGGAAGAGTTTCAGAAGGATTCGTGTTAGCTCCTCTCTAAATGTTTGCTAGAATTCACCTGTGAAGCCATCTGGTGCTGGACTTTTCTTTGTTGGAAGATTTTTAAGCTCAATTTCATTACTTGTGATTGGTCTGTTCATATTTTCTGTTTTTTCCTGGTTAAGTCTTGGAAGGTTATACCTTTCTAAGAATTTGTCCATTTCTTCCAGGTTGTCCATTTTATTGGCATAGAGTTACTTGTAGTAATCTCTTAGGATGCTCTGTATTTCTGAGGTGTCTGTTGTAACTTCTCCTTTTTTATTTCTAATTTTATTGATTTGAGTCCTCTCCCTCTTTTTCTTGATGAGTCTGGCTAATGGTTTATCAAGTTTGTTTATCTTCTCAAAGAACGAGCTTTTAGTTTTATTGATCTTTGCTGTTGTTTTCTTTGTTTCTATTTCATTTATTTCTGCTCTGATCTTTACGATTTCTTTCCTTCTACTAACTTTGGGTTTTGTTTGTTCTTCTTTCTCTAGTTCCTTTAGGTGTAAGGTTAGATTGTTTGAGATTTTTCTTGTTTCTTGAGGTAGGCTTGTATTGCTATAAACTTCCCTCTTAGAATTGCTTTCACTGCATCCCATAGGTTTTGGGTCGTCGTGTTTTCATTGTCATTTGTCGCTAGGTATTTTTTGATTTCCTCTTTGATTTCTTCAGTGATCTCTTGGTTATTTAGTAACGTATTGTTTAGCCTCCATATGTTTGTGTTTTTTACATTTCTTCCCCTGTAATTGATTTCTAATCTCATAGCATTGTGGTCAGAAAAGATGCTTGACATGATTTCAATTTTCTTAAATTTACTGAGGCTTGATTTGTGACCCAAGATGTGATCTATCCTGGAGAATGTTCCATGTGCACTTGAGAAGAAAGTGTAATCTGCTGTTTTTGGATGGAATGTCCTATAAATATCAATTAAATCTATCTGGTCTATTGTGTCCTTTAAAGCTTGTGTTTCCTTATTAATTTTCTGTTTGGATGATCTGTCCATTGGTGTAAGTGAGGTATTAAAGTCCCACACTAGTATTGTGTTACTGTCGATTTCCCCTTTTATGGCTGTTAGCATTTGCCTTATGTATTGTGGTGCTCCTATGTTGGGTGCATATATATTTATAATTGTTATATCTTCTTCTTGGATTGATCCCTTCATCATTATGTAGTGTCCTTCTTTGTCTGTTGTAACATTCCTTATTTTAAAGTCCATTTTGTCTGATATGAGTATTGCTACTCCAGCTTTCTTTTGATTTCCATTTGCATGTAATATCTTTTTCCATCCCCTCACTTTCAGTCTGTATGTGTCCCTAGGTCTGAAGTGGGTCTCTTGTAGACAGCATATATATGGGTCTTGTTTTTTTATCCATTCAACGAGCCTATGTCTTTTGCTTGGAGCATTTAATCCATTCATATTTAAGGTAATTATTGATATGTATGTTCCTATGACCATTTTCTTAATTGTTTTGGGTTTGTTTTTATAGGTCCTTTTCTTCTCTTGCGTTTCCCACTTAAAGAAGTTCCTTTAGCATTTGCTGTAGAGATGGTTTGGTGGTGCTGAATTCTCTTAGCTTTTGCTTGTCTGTAAAACTTTTGATTTCTCCATCGAATCTGAATGAGATTCTTGCTGGGTAGAGTAATCTTGGTTTTAGGTTCTTCCCTTTCATTACTTTACATATATCATGCCACTCCCTTCTGGCTTGTAGAGTTTCTGCTGAGAAATCAGCTGTTAACCTTATGGGAGTTCCCTTGTATATTTGTCGTTTTTCCCTTGCTGCTTTCAATAATTTTTCTTTGTCTTAAATTTTTGCCAATTTGATTACTATGTGTCTTGGCGTGTTTGTCCTTGGGTTTGTCCTGTATGGGACTCTCTGCGCTTCCTGGACTTGGGTGGCTCTTTCCTTTCCCATGTTAGGGAAGTTTTCATCTATAATCTCTTCAAATATTTTCTCTAGTCCTTTCTCTCTCTCTTCTCCTTCTGGGATCCCTATAATGTGAATGTTGTTGCGTTTAATGTTGTCCCAGAGGTCTCTTAGGCTGTCTTCATTTCTTTTCATTCTTTTTTCTTTATTCTGTTCTGCAGCAGTGAATTCCACCATTCTGTCTTCTAGGTCACTTATCTGTTCTTCTGCCTCAGTTATTCTATTATTGATTCCTTCTAGTGTATTTTTCATTTCAGTTATTGTATTGTTCATCTCTGTTTGTTTGTTCTTTAATTCTTCTAGGTCTTTGTTAAACATTTCTTGCATTTTTTCGATCTTTGCCTCCATTCTTTTTCTGAGGTCCTGGATCATCTTCACTCTCATTATTCTGAATTCTTTTTCTGGAAGGTTGCCTATCTCCACTTCATTTAGTTGTTTTTCTGGGTTTTTATCTTGTTCCTTCATCTGGTACATAGCCCTCTGCCTTTTCATCTTGTCTATCTTTCTGTGAATGTGGTTTTTGTTCCACAGGCTGCAGGATTGTAGTTCTTCTTGCTTCTGCTGTCTGCCCTCTGGTGGATGAGGCTATCTAAGAGGCCCGTGCAAGTTTCCTGATGGGAGGGCCTCACCATGAGTTATATAATCTAAGATGGGTTGGTGTTGGCCGTGAGTTAATTGCCAATTATTCTCTCAATTTTTGTTTATCTGAGAATGCCATAGTTTTTCCTTCATTTTTGAAGAATAGTTTTGTGCAATATAAATTCTTTGTGGACATGTTATTTTCCTCTCAGCAGTCTGAATATGTCATTCTACCATCCTCTTGTCTCAGAGGTTTTTGATCAGAACTTAGCTGTTAATCTTACTGAGAATCCCTTGTATATAATGCCACTTTTCACTTTCAAGATTTTCTCTTTGTCTTTTGACAGTTTGAGTATGATGTGTCTAGGTGTGGACCTCTTTCACTTTATTCTACTTGGGTTTTGTTGAGCATCTTGGATGTTTTCATCAAATTTGGGACGTTTTTGACTATTATTATTATTATTTCTCCAAATATTCTTTCTGCCTCTTTCTCTCTCTCTTCTCACTCTGGACCTCCTATTATGCACACATTGATATGTTCATGGTGTTCCATAGATATTTGAAGCTCTATTAATTCTCCTTTATCCTTTTACTTTTTTGTTCCTCAGACTGGATAATCTTAATTAACCTGTCTTAAAGTTTTCTGATTCTTTCTTTTGCCAGTTTAAATGTGCTGTTGATACATTCTAGTGATTTTTTCATTTCAGCTATTGTACTTTTCAAATCCACAATTTATATTTGATTTCTTTTCCCTTTATTCTCAATTTGGTGAAATGTTGGTCTTATAATTTCTTTAGTACTTTTGACATGGTTTCCTTTAGTTCTTTGAACATATCTATAATAGCTGATTTAAAGCGTTTGTCCAAATGTTTAAAAGGTAAGTCTGATGTCTAGGTCTTATCAGGAAAACTTTCTATTGACTTCTTTATTTCCCCTGTGTATGGGGTATAATTTTCTGGGTTTTATTTGTTGATTTGTTTTGTGTGTGTGCCCTATAATTTTTTGTCAAAAATGGGGCATTTTAAATAATGTAATGTCACAACTCTGGAAATCAGATTCTCACCTTCCCCAACGTTTGTTCTTGCTGTTTGCTTGCTCAGTGACTTTCTTGGGCTAATTTTGTACAGTGTCTCTTCCTTGTCACTGTAGCCACTGAAGTCTCTCGTTGGTTTTCTTTGTGGTAAGCTAAGGATTGGACAGATATTTCCTTTAGTGCCCTGAACCAGTAAGTCGCAGCCTTTGCTGAGGAGCTTTGCCTGTGTGTTGGGGCATGACTTCAATACTTCAATAGTCAGTTTACAACTCTGCATTAGCCTTCTCTTCCTGCTTGTGCATAGCCTCAAGGTCTGTCAGATGTGAGAAATTAGAGTTGTCTCAAGTCTTTCCTGGGCATACACATCAGCTCCTGAATGTGGGTATGGCCTAGATTCCCAGGAACATATAAAGTTTTTCAAAGCTCTGTGGACTTCTCCTTCCCCAATTTTTCCTTTCATGTTCTGTGGTCAGCCTCTTGTTATCCTCAGCAGGAGCTGTGATATTATATAATTGCTGCTGATGTTTTTCATCAAATACCTTGGGGATAGAGTTGTTCTCACAGAGTGAGCTCTGAGTCAGGTCACATAAAGACCAGCCCTGAGATTGGAGCTTTTCAGGAAGCTGCCAGACAAGTCAAATAGTGACAGTTCTCTGGGAATGGGGCTTTTGAGGCATTCCACACCCATTTTGTTCCCTCCGGTGGCTGCTAGGCTGCTGGTATTTACAGCTACCATAGCTACAAGGCTGTTGTTTTTCAAGGATACCATGGAGCTGGGGAGAGGAGAACACGATTAGGACAAGTTAAAATGCCACAAACTCGCTGTTCTTACTGACATTCACCTATTTTTTCTTGAATAAAACTCTTTGCATTGTTGCAAGTCTTTAGTTAATATCTAGAGTTCTGAACAGGTTGATTTTGACAATTTTTCCCAGTGTTCTCTTTGCTTTTAGAGACTAGCAGATTTTCAGAGCTTCTTACTCTACCATTCTGGAAGTCATCCATCAGGCTGCAACCTTTAAACTAGACTTTGTGGTAAGTTTGGAGGTAATCAAAGGGAAGTTTAGCTCAGAAAAACATACAACTGCCACTGGATGGGATGACTTTCAGAATCCACAGGATCCAGACTTCTTGTACTGGGAAGTCTTACCAGTACTTCCATGCTTAGTTATAGTATAGATAGGGTTGCTTCCCAGACTGTTTTCATGTATCTGGCAATGGCTTGATCCTAATCACCAGGAAAGCAACAGAATTTGTCTCTTACTTGTGGGTTTATTACAAATTGCCATGAAGCAAGCAATAGGTAATAAGTTTTTACCCTCACCAAAGTCCAAGGGTTTCCTCTCCTGTTCCTGGGACTGCCTCTTTTCAGGTGATTGACAGTGGGACATCCACTGCCTTCAAGGAAAATCCCAACCCTGCATGCAGGGTGTAGGTATGATGTCATACTCTCGCTTTAGTAAGTTAATCACCTGAGAATGTAATGGTACAAAATAGCGTGTTCCTCAAAGTCTGGGTTGTCTCATGTGAAATAGCACAAGGAGAACATTAACAGACTGTTCCTGCTTGAAAGTCATTAGGTTCTGTCGAGTTTCTTTTGACTCCTTTTTCCAGTTGGACTTGAAGAAGCCTATATAAATCCTTTTCCCAGGTTTCCTGATTTCAACTCCTCATCTTGTCAAAGATTTTGTGCTCAAACAGGAATTCAACTTTTTTCACACAAACTAGGGAAAAGTTCTAGGCAGAGTGCACACTGAATTCCAAAGGAAAAATAAGCATTTTTCTTTGCCCAACAAAACAACAATATCTGCAGAGACTCCATTTAGTTTATATCAGCAACAGAACTGCTAGTTGCTCATTCATAATGACAGCAGAAAGGTTTAGGCAGCTTCAGACTTGTCCCTGTAGAGTGGATTCATATTTGTTTTTAATTTTTATCACTAAGGGTACCTATTCAGTCATAAGAACAATGAAATAGCAAGTCTCAGAAAAGAATTAAGGTTACTCTCTCTTGCAAGATGGAATATTTTCGCAGATTCTAAATGTCAATTTTCAGTTATTTTTACAGTTTCTACTCATAAGAATTTCAAAATTCTTTAGGATCTGGTTTTAAAGAGGTCATCCTGCTGCAAGTGCACTATTTTCAAAAAATTAATCTAAACACGCACAAACACAAGAAGCAGGGTGACCGTTGGTTGAAAATAAAATACCGAGAAGTTTGTGTTCTCCAAAATCACAGACAACTATTTGTTAGACAGCGACCTGACTGGGGAAAAAAGGAAACTACCATCCCTTCTATTTCTATTTGGAGGGAATTCGATTTCCCCACAATTGTAAATTCTAGGTTGAGTGTTTGATTTTATAAGATCTTAAAGACCTGACAGATGGAGACAGAAGTATGAACTACTGCAATACAAGTTGGAGTCTTTGGTATCCAGGCAACAGTCATATAAAATTCCCTTTACAAAGAACAGAGAGAACCTGAAGTTGAACTTAGTAGGGGACACTGCAACAATGCACTTAGATGTCTAGTTGAGGACAGTCAGCTTATGAGCAAACAGGTGATGGCTCCTTTTATAGTAATAAGCAGAGTTGCCAGCACAAATTGAGCACAGTCCTGTCTGCCCTAACTCCATCTTCTGCCTGCCCTGATGGCTTAAGCTTTGGGACATCTTGTCCTGAATGGTTAGAGAGAAGCTCCAACAGAGGCATTTAGTAAAAACACAAAAAACCTAATTTTAGAATTGAGAAAGACCGGTTACATTTTTGCCTTACTCAGTAATCCATTTCACATGAACCGAATGGAAAGTTTTGTTCTGGTTCTATCAAAAGTGATGAAGTGCTTTGATTCTGGACTCATCTTCACAATTCCTGCTTCCTCATCTATCATTTCTGTAAGCAGCACTGTAATTAGTTATGGAATACTAATGTCCTCAACCACAAAGTGGGAATTAATATCTGAGATGCATGTGTCTGAAGAGCAAATGAATAAAACAGATATGCCAGTCTTATTAAGGGTTGCTTTGTTTTCTGTCACACTTCGGTTGCCTGGCTTAAGGAAATAAAATACATAAATCACAAATGTATTTCTGATCATAGTTGTCATAGTGATGAGGCCATGGTAAATGCCTAATAAATATCTGTTGAATGAGTAGGTGAAATAAGCATCACATCATTGCATTTTCTAACTGGAATTGTAATACTCGTAGGATTCCGATATAAAGTCATCTTTCTTAAAAAAAAAAAAAAAAAAAAATCCCACAAAGTAGCCCTGAATCCATCACCCAGAAAAACCCTTGTTTTTGTAATGAACCCTGAGAGAGCAACTATCTCCCTTGTTTCCATTATGAAAAGTCGCTGGCAAATGCATCTCTTGAGAAATTTTTTTAAAGTTTACTTTCAGAGCAGTATACTAAATTTTCTAAGATCAATAACACTAGGAATCTTGTGAAGACTGCAACATGGAGTAAACGTGTGGCTAACTTCCCCAGCAATTAACTTATCTACCCTCTACAGGACATACAGTGTGTGTAGGAGGTGGTCGTGGGGGGACTTACTGGTAGTTGTTGGCAGGAGGGTGTTGACTTACTCCTGCCAGTGAAAACAAGCAATTATCTTATTTTCTGAGCAATGACAACTCCTTTATATACTGTCAGGAGCAGTATATAAAGAACTAAAAAGAATAAAATAGATAAATTTCATTTATGAATGCCGAAAGTAGTCTTTAGGGAATGGTTCACTTTCTTATCATTAAGAATTAGCAGTAATAGAAAATCTGACAAATTCCATATTGAATTTTCTTGGAATCTCATATTATCTTCCTCTAGAGGCAAAAGGATTAGAGTAGATGATGTAACGTTTTGAGAAGAAAGGCTGTTGTGCTATTTTCCAGGGTCAACCAACTGTAGGTGTCTCAATGATTTTTCTGTTCCAGTCACCCTGGCCTTCAGCTCTTACACTTTGATGCTCTTTCCTGCCACAGGGACTTTGCACATGCTTTTATTAGAATACTCTCCCTGCTCCCTTTACCTAGTTTACTGCTACTCTTCAGGTCTTTTAGGAAAGCCTTTTTAAATGCCTAAATGTTCCTCTTCTTATCATAGTTTATTTTATATTTGTGATATTAATTGATTAATGTCTGACTTGTCATTAGATTGTTTGCTCCACAAGGGCAGGATTGACGTCTGTTTAGACTTCACATTGTATCCCCAGTATAGTACTTGAACTGAGTTCTCTATAACTCAGAGAAGGAAATGATTAATTCTGCCTGGAAGCCAACAAAAGATGAAATAAGTATGAAGCACAATACAGACAGCATATCAGTTTCACCTGGTGAAATATAGTATGCCAGATAAGCAAGGTATTCCAATTGTGGGAACCACATAAGAAAAGGAATAGAAGCAAGTAAGTATATGATGTATTCAGAAGTCAGAACATGGATGTAGAGGAGGGAATGAGTAGAGATGAGCTTACAGGGGTGGATTGGAAACAGATTGTTTAAAGCCTTGGGCTTGTTAAGGAGTTTGGATATTTTTTAGGCAGTGAGGAGCCATTTGAAGACTATTAAGCAGTAGAATAACACAATCCCATCTGTGTTTCTGATATAATTCTGGCAGCATTGTGGAAGGCAGTAGAACTAAAAATAGGTTTATAAGTAATGTGCTCATTGCTTTTCCCCTATTTGCACAGTAACCCAGTTTTTAGCCTTGACTTACATCCTGTTTGTAGAAGAAAAATCCTTAAGCCTGAAGAAGCATCTTCTGATACTATCTTAAGGAGAGTTTTGTTGTAAAGCAAAAGGGCAAAGTGGCCATCAACCACTGTATCATGTCATGCACCATTAAGCATCCAATAATGAAATCACTTAACAAAAGTAATTAACTTAATTCACGGAACTGTAAAATTCAGGTATTGTTCGAACATTCTCAGAAACTGACCTTTAGGAAATGTTGCAGAGAAATAGCCTAGAGAATTAATGTTATACATCTTCCAACAAAGGTCCAGGTCAGCGGGAGAAATCAACCAATTCTAAGAGAGTGATCAGCAATATCCTAGAAATAACAGGCTATGGAAACCCATAATATATCTTGCCATTACTAGACCTCTTGAAAAATGTCAACATTTAAGTGCCAGAGACATAGTTATTTTTACTGAGAACCTATTATGCGCCAGATGCTGTTCTGTTTTAACATGAGTAGGCCATGTAATCCTCATTCTTTTGTGAGACACTATTATCAACTCTATTTTACATAGGAAAACATGGAGATACAATGAGGGTGAGTAATTTGTCCAATGTTTCATAGGTAATAAGTGACAGAGATGGATTCAAACCAGGGAGTCTCACTCCAAGGCCGAGCTCTTCATAATTATCATCCAGAGCTGCGCTCAGCTTTGAAAATTCTCCTCTGTCCTCTTATAGTCACACCTTTATGCATCCTTTATTCCTTCCAGCTAAAGAGAAAAACATTGATTTAACCAGATTCATGTTTCACTGGCTTTCACATAAAATCACATGGATTTTGCCTGGTAAGGTTTTATAAACACCTGATTTTGTTGATGATCATTAAAAAAAAAAAAATTGGCTTGGGACTTCCCTGGTGGTCCAGTGGTTAGGACTCTCTGTGTTTCCAATGCAGGGGGTGTGGGTTCCATCACTGGTTGGGGAACTAAGATCCCACATGCAATGGGGAGTGGCCAAAAAGTGAAAAAAAAATTGGCTCAGTCTGGTCCTGGTTCAGGAGGTAAGAAGTACTGGAAACACAGGCTATTGGAAATTCTGACTCTCAAGATGTCTGCAGGGACCCACAGCTCTAACCCAGAACCCTAACTTTTCCACCTCTCGGACGTTGTCTTAGAGTTAATTATATCACTCTTTAAAAAATGTTTTTTGGGGGAAGAGTACAATTAAGTTATTTTTTCCTAGTGCTCTATTCCTAGAAATTATGCTGTAAAATAAAGACACAAATAAATCTGCATTTCCTTGTGCTTTGCTTTAACATGTCACTCATCTGACAAAACCTCTATAGTAACAGATATGTCTGGACTGGGTTTTATGCAATATTCTTTCTTGGTGTTGTATCTGAAAGTATTCTTATAAAGATCCTGACAACTCTTGGTGGCTTGGATACAGTAATGTTCAGAATTTTTGTAACAAAGGGAAAAAAATGTTTAGAGTACTAAGTGGCATGAGCTATTTTGATAGAGCTCATGTAAGTTTGATAATGAGAATATTTGGAATAATTATTAATATGTTACTATATTAATAATATTAATAATTCCAAAACTCTTGGTTATATGATGATACCCTCTTGATCATGACAGCCTCCTGATTTTATGCATGCCTTAGTTTCCTAAAATAACTAAAGTCTAAAGAAATCAATAGGAGCTATTAGGATACACTCTATGTTTATGTTATAGACTCCTAGGACCTCAGGGCTAATGTAGGTCAACTCCCTACCCCTACCTGGCCACTATTCCCCTTCACTCTCATTCCCTACAATCAGGGGGACAGCTACTTCACAGTTTGTGAACTCAAATGCCTTAGACATCAGACCATGATATAATGAGTATGATATTTATAAGTGAGTAAAGCAGGCCTGAGATCCCACTCTCCTCTGAACCAGCAGTACTCAATTCTACCTTTTGTTTTTCTACTTTTGATAGAGACATGGGTACAGGACAAAGTGAAGAAAATCACAGTGTAATTAAGGTGATAAATGGCAGTTGACATTTTGCCCTTAGATAGGGATGACTAACCTCCACGCTGGAATATTGGGCTCCACACTGCCCTCTGCTGGCCCTCCTTCTCTCAGCCAAGCCTACTGTTTAGGGGTTTATTTCCTCATTCTTGGTACCAAATTCTGTATCAGTTTGATTTGCAATAGAAAACAGAATTTGTAACAGAAATTACAAATTTGTAACAGAAAACAGAATTAAACTGGCTTAAATAAGAAAGTAGTTACATGGTTTAAAAACTAGAGGTTGCATTCCAGAAGTTGAAAGTGTTCAGGTGGGGTTTGATCAGGGCTCTCTGTGTCTCTATGTTTTGTTTGACTCTGTCCTCCTTCATGTGTTGACTACATTCCTATGCTGACTTCTCTTAGGTACTCAAATGGCTGCAGCAGCTTCAGGGATCACATCAGTATACCATATTGTCCAGGACAAGAAAGACTTTTACCTCAGCCATCAAACAGAAGTCCTGTACAGTCACTCATGAGACTGGTCACTGTGGCCACGAGGACCAGATTACACTTATGACACTTTGGGCCCATCTCTGGAGCTGCAGCCTTGGCCAGTCACACTAAACTATGGCTGCTACTTAATTGGGAAAGAGTGAAAGGATGCAGAGGAGCTCTAGGCTTCAAGGTTCTCCCAGGTCACCACCCAGGGAGAAGAGAAACAGTCCCCCAGGGTCCATATACCTGGACTCTACTTGGGGATTTGGTCTTGTCTGACCCCCTTTGGCTCTTGGACCAACCACAGTTTGGAAAACCACTCTTGGTAAGGTTTGGGTCACATGCTCACTTATGTGGCCAAATGTCAGGAAAGACCCTGTAATTGACATTTCCTTCCATATCAGATGAATCAGGGAGGTCATTTTCCCAGTGGAAGGAGGGCAGCCAATGGGTAGAAACAACAGATGCTGACTCTACCTGATATTCATGTTTTGTGCTCTTCAATAAGGAGCTGACATCTCCCAGAGGTGATACCACATCCCCAGGCATTATTAAGGACAGAACCATAATATGCACTAGTATATTTTTAAAACACTATGAGAACGATGCATGGAATTTTTGTCTCAGTGTTTCTAACAATTTACACTGTGGATATATTATAGACTGCAAGCTTACTGAGCACAGCTCGTGAATCATTCTATGGTGCACATATTCCTTAACATATTCCAAATTTTAGTTCTTAGCACAATGTTCCACCCCACCCTTTTCCCCCCTGCAGCATACAAACAAAGAGCTCATCAGAAAATCAAGAGACAGAAACTGGCCTCTCATTTTAATTCATTCACTCTTAAGAATTTCTCTTTGCCTGGAAGGAAGGGTGAACATCATGCAGGCTCTGGCCACTGGTTCATGTTAACTCACCCTCAGAGATCCTTACTGAGTGGTTTCTGAAAAGCTCCCCCAGGTAATCTTGATAATTAGCTATTTTTGTGTTCTCCCCACCAAGATATTTACAGCCCGGTGCACAGATGAAGTAGTGCTGGCCTCCTCAGCATGGCAAGTCAATGAGCCTTTTATGGAAGACACTTAGAAAAATTCTCTTTGATGGCGGCTTACATTTTCTAGCATCACCATGTGACCATATCTGCTTCCAATGGAAATGGGAGCCACTAGCTGACTGTAGAGCTGGTCTCTCCTTCTCTAGCCAGGTTTACCTACATCTGTGTCCCCTTCCAAGACTCAGATTAGACCCATGTCAAGGAGGTACACATGAGGCTTTGGCAAAGTTCCTACCTAAACCTCCCTCTTTGTTTAGGGGTCTTGCTCATTTGCTTTTTATGTTTCTAAAAAAAAGAAGCCTACTCTTCCCCTCCATGACACAGCTGATGTAACTGAGTGATGGGATGTCATCATGTGGCCATAGTTTCTGTCCCGTGGAAAGTAATAAAAGAGGTCAGAGCAACTCCTATCTTCTCACCTGGAACACTGTCTAGGTATGTTTGTGTTCATATAAATTTAGCTTCAAGTTGTGGGCAACTCCTCTGCCCTGTGATCCCAACAACTGAGTGATAAGACCAGTTCTAAAGCTTGGGACTCTAGATGGTTGAAAGAATCCCACCTTCAGGAGGAGGGGGGGGCAGAGGCAGGAGGAGTGGCGTCTAGATCAGCACTGTCCAATGGTGATACACTGCAAGCCACAAATGTCCACCACGTAGGTAATTTTAAGTTTTCTAGTAACCACATTAAAAGAGTAAACAAACATTACCTGGCTTTGGGTTTGATAGGGATTAAAGGGAAAGTGCAATCTTTTGACTGATCTCTTTCTTGATAACATGAAATTTTTGCTTCACTTTAATTAAATAAAGAAAAATCAATCACAAAAGGTCTGGTCTGGAGAAAGGAGTTTGACAGATGCTAAGACAGAGCTCTGGTACTCCCTCCATGGATCACAGAGCAAAACTGTAGACGGGAACAGACCGTATGTTGTTCCCATAGCTTGCAATGGGGGCCGCTGTAGGATGATTTACTGATGAATTGGAAGTGTAAGGGGAAGAGATAAATTACACAGATTTGAAAGTTAAGGCCTACAAAGCTTTGTCTTATAAATCTGTCTGAGCTGTAGGAAGTTAGATAATATTTAGAATACTGTGTATTTCTATTATTAGGGCATGGTCAGATAAAAATACTTGTTTTCAATTCTAAGTGTCATTGAAGGTTATTTTTTAAGGATTTAAATCTACACGTACAAGGAAGAGCAGACTCCCTACACAGTTAAGAGGAAAAATAACAATCTCTGTGCTGTGGTAATATTATCCCTGTCACGCATGTTTTGGTGGTATTGAACGTCTAGGTTTGTACAAATTAGAATTCTCAACAAAGATTTGCATGAATTCCATAGGCAAACTTAATTAAAACTGAAATATTGAGCTTGATACTGATTCAAACATCTAGAAATTGCCTAAACTTAGTTTAGCAGTGATGGCTATATTTCCAAGTGTCATTGAAAGTGAACATAAGCAATGTACTTCTACGTTCCTGAAAGGAGAGTTGGCAAAAAATATTAGGTGTGTCCTAAATTAACCAAAAATTCCCGAAAGCTATCTGCCTGTTCAGTGAGAACATGCAAATGAACAAGCTTCAAGATATTGATTAAAGTTACTATGGGATGAAAGAAAAATAAATACTGAGCCTAAACATGATTAATTTTCTTACACTTTTTTGGTTGTTGTCTTATAGGAATACATAGTCTGGGAGATTTAGAGGGATTATAAATCTGTAAGAAATGACAAAGTTAAAGAAATGGTACATCATTACTTTGTGTTTTCCCAGTGTTCAACGATTAGAGTGCTAGCTGATGTGAATGGCATTTTTCTTTAAATAAATGCCCATATGCTACCAGAACAACATCATCTTTTGATAGATATAATTCAACTGCTTGGTTCATAGACAGGTGCAGACCCTCCGAGACACCCTTCCATTTCTGCCCTTTCCTTCGCCAAGACCTAGATTTGCAATGCTTTAGGTATTAGTGATCACAGAGTAGATGCTCCTTTCTTATTTCCATCCTAAGCTCTGGTATAGATTGGTAAGTATATAATATACAGCTCTTGCTTTTATTAAATGGAAAATATTTCAGTTATTCTTCTCACTCAGAATATTTATTCAGCACCTACTCTGGGTCAGGAACCACGCTGGGTGCTGGAGGATACAAAGATGAATAAGATGAAATCCTACACTTGAGAAGTTCACAGTCTAGTTGAGGGTAAAACACAGATGTTTCATAATTACAATGGGATACGAAAAGTGTAATAGCAAAGGACTTTGGAAATATTTCATACCCGTCAACACCAACTACTGTTCTTATTAGCATACTTTAAGGGGATAACATCATATGTCTTCATTAGTCCACTCTAAAGCCCCGTTGTGCATTAATTTGTACAAGTTAATAAGTGAAAAAAGAAAGTGGTCGTTATAGGAGTTTGTACCCAGATGGGAAGAGGACTAATTTGGGGGCATCAGGCATTACATAATGGAACAAGTTTAGAAGGGGTGATAATGTAAACAGCTCTGGGCAGCCATGGAGTGTTTTTATTTATTTTAATGTAATTTATTTTTTAGAGCAGTTTTAGGTTCACAGCAATATTGAACGGAAGGTACAGAGATTTCCCACATACTCGCTGACCCCCTACATGCACAGCCTCCCTCATGATTAACATCCCCCATCGGAGTGGTACATTTGTTACAACTGATGAACCTATCTTGACACACCATGATCACTCAAAGTCCTAGTTTATATTAGGCTTTGCTCTTGGCATTGTACATCAAATAGTGTTTTAAGAGAGCTAAGAATTAGGGGGATAACCAGGCAGGGTGTTGAACAGAAACAGGGAGGTGTCTGTTTCATAACATTAACTAAGGTTGGCCCTGACTTGGTCCTTTTGTTTTGTTTTCTTCCCACCTGCTCCTCAAGCATTAAGGGAAACTTCATTAGAGTCAGGGAACAGGTCTTGTAGAGAGCAGTGAGTGGAGAGGCTGAACACTCATTAATATGCATGGCCAGTGCAATGATGAATATGCTGACAAGGGGTCTTTTAAGCTGACTGAGAACAAGTGGAGCCAGGGCACAGCTCATTACTCTAAAAATTGATCATTAAAGGAAAAGAATTAAGTATGCATCTTGGATTACTGGTATAAACTATTTTTCAGGGTAATCCAATGGATGAGGGAAAGGTTTTCCATTCAGAATTTCAGCAAACAAATGCAGAAGGAATCATAGAATTGGCAAAAGTTATCATTTTTCAAGTTCTCATGAAATAACTGTTGCAGATAAGATCATCAACAGATGGTAAAACCATTAGGTGAAGTGTTGATGGGGAACAGAACTCTCTGATCAATCTAGCCTCACTAACAGTGAGAAAACCAGACAGGGGTGCCTCCTGTTATGATGCAGGATGAAACACACGGCACCACTTTATGAGATATGTGTGTCAAAAAATCAAACATGAGACTAATTAACATTAATTAGGTTATTGAATTAGGAATCTAACTTTCAACTCATAGAAAACACTGAGGATAGAACACTGAGGATAGAACACTGAGGATAAGCAACATCTGGTGAACATCTGGTGAAGGTCATCAAGGGTACGGTATCTTTTCTATATTAACTGATCCAGTTCCAATTTCAAATAGACTTTTCCCAAGGTATGAAACATTTTGAGTAACCTAACTTTAGAAAATCTGTTAGTTGTGGTGGTACACTACAGTAAATTCCAAATTTTACAAACTGAAAAATTTGAAAGATTCGTAGGCAGATTCTTTGGCTGATGGAGGAAACCTTGGAGATTCTGCTTGTAAACTGACTTTTTGGATTCCTGGTTTCTGGTCATAAATCAGTGTAAGGACAAGGAAGAAACGTTATGCATATCTTGAGGAGTAAATTGGCTATCCCATCCAGTTGGCCAGATTAGTTTCCTGTCAATGTGCTAACCTAATATTTCTGATGAAATTTCAGCAAGTGAAATAAAGAGATGAACTGCTTAAAAATGACACGCCCTCCCCCCCAAAATAAGTTAAAACAAGTATTCAAACTTAACAGTTGATCGTGACACTGGAGCAATGGTCCAATGGGGTCTATCAATTAGGATATGTTTCAGCTATAGTGATGGAGAAATACCAGTAGCTTAGACAAAATAAGGTCTATTTCTTTCTTAGAAATAAGGAGTCTGGAGTTAGGCAACTCAGGGCTGTTATAGCAGCTCCATGGTCATCAACATCCTGGTCTTTTTACTTTTTGCCCCATGTTGGTTTGTAACCTCATGGGTTCCCTGCGTGAAATTCAAAACTGGTCCTGTACAGGTAGGGCAAGGAGAGACTAAAGAAAGAGGGAGAACACTCCAGCTTGGTAGGTGGCAGGTTTAATAAGCAAGGGGATTTACATACGAGGCTTATCTTGGGTGGCTGCAAGATGAGTAGATCTCTGCGCCTGCCTGTCAGTTTATGTAGATGTCTTATTAACAGCGTTCAGTCATGTACACAGTCTAGATGGTCTCAACAATACATTGCTCTCTCAGGGCTGCACCCTTGAAATGGCTCCTAGAGTGGGAATGGTGGGCAGAACGTACATTCCAAGTACAGGGGTGGGGGTGAAGAGCCTTGATTGCCCGGGCCAGCTCATGGGTCAAACAGTGGTCATGTCCTTGTGATGACCTCCTCCAACACTCCATCATCCTAGCGGCATCTCTATCTGTTCTATCTGTTATCCAGCCAGCTGGAAGGGAGAAGGGAGAAAGGGCAAATGTTCCTCCGCCCAGCTGTGTCAATTCCCTGTAAGCAGCCTTCCTAGAAATTCCATGTAGGAATTCCATTCACATTGCACTGACCACTGGGTGACATGGCCATCCTTAGATGCAAGGAAGGCTGGAATGGCAGCCTTTTAGGTGGGTGCATTGCTGAACTAAATAAAACTGGAGTTCTGATGCTAAGAAGGAAGGGCCACATGGATTGGGGGATCTCTGTCAATGAAGACAGCAGACATTTAAGAGAAAATTAAAATCACTGTTCAAATAATTTTATTTCTGCAAACTGCTATGAAGTAGAACATTCTATGGAAGACCTAATTTTGTAACATATTTTGTGTTATTTTTAACAGTATGCCAGATTGCATGATTAAAAGAGTGTAAATCTGTTACATGTTTTTGGGGAAAGACCATTGGCCCTTGTTAGTGTGTCTAATTTTATATGTGTGTTATATCCCTTTTGATGACTTCATGGTCTGTTATTTTGCTACAGGCTCTTGTGTGATTTACTGAAAAGTGTGTTGAGTTCCCCATTAACTTCACCATTTTTTCTTTTCTCATCCTGCCTCCATGTATGGCCTATTAGGCCAGAACAATGACATTTCCAAATCAGAGGTTGCTTAATAGTTGAGTAGCACTGTCATACTTTCTCGTCTAAGAAATCATAATGGAGGTTGGCAACCTAGCAATGGTAGAGTCTGCAGCTTGATTTATTTTGCATCCATTTCTGTCATAGGTCAATTCTCTGGGGAAAGTGCATGTGCAGGAGGAAGTCTGTGTAGACTTTCAGTCTTTGAAATCTCAGGAATACAGGCTTCCCTAACCATATTCTGCAAAACTTCATTCACGATTGAGATAGCTCAGGATTTTAAGTTATCCAAGAGGGCTTCTGTAAGAACACATTCCTGGGGAACAGAACTATGCAGAGCTCTCTTGCTCCCAAATGCTCCGTATCACAGCAATATATGTTGTAAAGTTTGATTTATTATGTCAAAAGCTGTGTTATTCTTCTAAGCCAATCTCTTTTTTAATTCATATATCATGGCTTTATTTGAAAGAACAAATTGACTTTATAAACATGGGTAATGAAACACCGTCTACATACCACATTGCAATGAGTTAAAATGTAGGCTTTGGAGTGTGAGGACTAGAGAGACTAAGTCTGCCCCCTTCAGACTCTGTGATCCTTGGCAACTATAACTTCTCAGAGCCCCAGTTTGCCCCTTGTTTACTTCTAACTAGATTCTAGTTTGATGGCCAGACGTTACTATGTGCCAATCACCGTCATATGCACTGGGAGACGACTGTGAACGAGATAAAGGCAATTGTGGCCTTATAAAAGTTGAAGCTGAGGTTGCAGATTCCATTGCTTTCATGGGTTGCAGTTGCCTGAAGAGGAGGGAAGTAAAACAATCGAGGAGAAATGGGGATTGCTGTTGAATTTGAGGCTCTAGCTCATCAAAAGGTATTTAGATTAAAAAAAATTTGAAACGCTAGATAGTCCTAATGACACACCTGCTATAGGGAGATTTTTTAGCAGTCTACTTTACAGCCCCAAATTAAGTATAGTGGAATATAAGCAATGTCGATATAATCACAGGTAACTTCTCTGCTTGGGTGCTCTTCCCTAGAGGTTAAGAGCAGGGTTATGGAGGCCACAACATATGTTTGGATGCCAACTTTTCCATTTGTCTAGCCATGGTCACTTGCTCAATTGAATGACTTTGGGACTCTGGGCAAATTACTTAATCTCCATGTGTCTCGGTTTTCTTTTCTTCAAAATAAGAAAAATAATAGATTTAATGACCTTGCAGTTAATTGGGTTATGCATGTAACTAACGCATGTAAAACAGAACATGCCTGGCACATAATATGAACTCAACGAATATTAGCTCTTATTATGTAAGTGCATAGAAAAAGGACTCCCTAAGAAAACTTTAAAGGGTGAGTTAGAGTTAGAAACAGTATGGGTGAAACACTGGCAGCTAGAGAGTGCCTGCTTTGTAGCTATACCAGAAGGGGCAAGTTTGATGAGAATAGCTAGACATAAGTATAAATGGATTATTGAGACATTTCTACTCTTTGGTGGGGTAATGCTGTGATGGTTAATTTTCTGTGTCAACTTGGCTGGGCCATGGTGTCCAGATATGTGATCAAACATTATTCTACCCATAGGTTCTTCAGAACCTTTTTTTTTTTTTTAGATTCCGTATATATATGTATATGTATAGCTGATTCACTTTGTTATACAGCAGAAACTAACACACCATTGTAAAGCAATTATACTTTTATAAAGTTGTTAAAAAAATTATTCTAGATGTTTCTGTGAGAGGGGTTTTAGATACTATTTAAACTGAAATCAATGGACTTTGAAAAAAGCAGATTGCCTTCCATAATGTGGATGGGCTTCATCCAATCAGTTGAAGGCTTACATATTGATAGAACAAAAAACTGACCTTCCTCAAGCAAGAGAGAATTCTCCAGCAGTCTGCCTTCAGATTTCGTCTGCAACTGGCTTTTCCTGGTTCTTCAGTAAACTGCCTTTGGACTCAAGCTGCAACTCTTTCTTGAGCCTCCAGCCTGCCAGCCTCCCCCGTCAGATTTTAGATTTGTCAAGCCTTCTCAATCACATGAGCCAATTCCTTAAAATATCTCTCTCTCTCTACACACACACACACAAACACAAACACACACACACACACACACACACACCCTATTGGTTCTGTTTCTCTGAGGACCTTGACTAAGACAAACACTTTTGTTGGCAAGATAATGGCCCCCCAAAGATGTCCACATCCCAATCTCCAGAACATGTTACATTACATGGCAAAGGAGATTTAAAGTTGTGGATGGAATTAAGGTTGCTAACTGGCTGACCTTAAAATAGGGAGCTGTGATATTGTGATTTTAAATAAGAGATATATATTTGGTCTTAATCCCCACCTCTGGCACAGAGCTCCTAAAACTGTTGGAGTTTCCTAAATGATAAGAGTGATAAAGGTGGCTTGATATTTATAACAAACCCCTTTCAACCACTACTGGGTTTGTTAATGTAGTGACTTTTGGAAAGCATCTAAGGATGGGATGTGATTAGAGAGTGCAACCCCACCTCTGGGTAGGGGAGAGGGGCAGAGATTGAATCAGTTGCCAATGGCCAATGATTTAATCAATCATTCGTATGCAATAAAGCCTCTGGAAGAAACACAGAGGAGGGCGTTTGGAAAGCTTCCAGGTTGGTGAACATGTGAAAATTTGGGGGGAGTGACACCCTGAGAGCGTGGAAGCTCTGTGCCCCTTCCCACATACATCTCTTCTAGCTGACTCTTCCTGGGTTGTATCCTTTTATAACAAACTTGTGATCTAGTAAGTGAAATGTTTCTCTGAGTTCTGTGGTCACTCCGGCAAATCAGTCAAACCCAAGGAGAGGGTTGTTGGAACCTCCAATCCATAGCCTGTCAGCCAGAAACACAGGGGACAGCCTGGACTGCAATTGGCATCTGAAGTGGGGAGAAAGGCAGTCTGGGAGGACTGATGCTACTCCTGTTAGATAGTGGCAGAACTGAGTTGAACTGAGGATAGTCAGCTGGTGTTGGAGAATTGCTTGGTGGTGTGGAAAATATACACACACTGGAATTGGCAGAATTGGAAGGGCTTAAGCTGGATTATCAGGATGGGTCCAATATAATCACAAGGGTCCTTAAAAGTAGAAGAGGGGCATAGTTGAGTTCAGAGTCAGAGGGAGATATGAACAGAGATACAAACCAAGCAGTGACTTTTCATGAGGAATGGAGGGCAGGCATGGTCAGCTCTCCCACCCTTTTCTCTCCTCCTCTTCCCTATCCTTACCCTCTGGTGTTGGGGTAGGAAAATGATGGGCAGAGGCTGAGATTTCCTTGCTTGATGACTAGCTGGCCTCTCCTCTGATACTGACTGCCAATTGGATGTGTCTGTGGGACAAGCAGTGTCCAAAAATGTGTCTACATGTGGTTCCTGGGCCAATGGGAGATCTTGCTTGGGCTCTGAACTCTTCTTCCATACTCCCCAAGTCCCACAGTATGTGGTACATTCCATCACCTCTTGCTGTTGGGTTTTACTTAACCAGCAGTGAGACATCTTAGTGAAGTACTAGCAAGACTGCTCCAACCAGCCACCTTCCTTTTGGTCCACTTACCACCAAGAAAGAAGTGGATTCTTGCCCCGCACAAGGTGGAAATTTGCCCCAATATCAGCAATATCAGCAATATCAGTGGTTCCAGGGTTGAGCAAGTGGACAGCTTTCAGACAAGAAAGGAGGAGGTTGTCATTAGGACTTGACTTACGGGGTGAAGACACCCCCATTCCTTGAGAGTTATTCTCTCGGGCCTCTCTTGGCTTTGGGGATGATAATAAATCCCTTTTACCCTCCTCAGAGTTAGCTTAGGGAAGGGATAGTCTTTTCACAGACATTACATTCCTCCAAAATGCAACCTTTCTCTTCCCTCAGACTTCTTATTATTTGGCTGTGGTGATAGTGGTGTTAGGGCTATGGGCAGAAATGGCAGTTTCTGGTAGCCCCAAGGGGAGCTGAAAGGCCTTAAAAACTGGCACTTCTCTGTGTCTCTAAACTTAGAATGTGGAGTAGTTAGTCTTTGAGGTCTTATAATTCCATGAAAATTGGGGAAAATAATCTCACTGGGCATTTGACACCATCCTTTATTATAGGCTAGAAAGGTGGTGTGGAGTCAGAGCTCTTTGGGTCTCCCAGTTCAGCCAAGGTGGGTGAAAGGAAGGGCGGGCCTTGTAGGCCATATTAAGGAGATGGGACTTTTTCTTAAGAGCAGTAAAAAATCATTAAAGGATTTTAAACAGGGGAGTGATTTAATCTAGTGGTAAGATAATCTTTTAAGATTTTTTTCCCCACTCCCTTTATTTTCTCCTTTCTTTATTTAATTCTGGTAGCCAGGTCCTTTTTGTCTTATTATCTCAGGACTTTTGCTGGGGATGGAAGGTGGACAAAGGAGTTTAATTATGAGATGCATTTCTAGGTTTTAAAGAAGCTAAGCTCACAGAAGAAACGACACCTGTTTTCAGTGGGGAGAGGGGAGGGGGAGCCTTGAGGGTATTGAGGGAGAAAGTAATTTCACCAAGTTTTAGAAGGTCCTGCAGTTAGAGGGTTCTGGAAGTAGCAGGACCGTACCTGTGTTCCTGACCCTACTGAGAGCTGATGTGTGGATCTGCCTTGGCGGTGAGTGGATGAGAGAGGTTCCAGGGGAGGTTGGCTAAGCACGGGGGCTCCCAGCCCCGCCCCAGGGCACAGGAACAGCAGTTCCTCAGACTCTGAGTGACAGGAAGGCTTGGGCCCTCAGCATTTCAGCAGTGAGCCTTGTTGGTTGAAGAACAAAGAAGCTTTCAGTCCTTCAGGGCCTGTGTTTGAACTAAAGGAAGGAGGATCCACATTCATGACATTGGATTTCTTCAAAATATGTCTGACTATGGGCTCAGAATGTAATTTAAACATGATTGACTTAAAGAAACATGATATTTCCTGTCCATCTGAGTTTATGGTTATGAATTTGAAACCGTGAAACTCAGATTGGGACTTGAACCCTCGTTCTTTTAGCTAAGATCACACACCTGGTCTCAGGACTTAATGAAGCTCAGGTTCTTGATGTTTCATCGCAGAATGAATTCAGTGAGAGACAAAGTGATAGGTAAGAAGTGGATTGATTTAGAGAGAAACACATTCCACAGACAGAGTGTGGACCATCTCAGAAGGCGAGAGTGGCCCCATTGTATGGGGTTGTCAGTTTTTATAGGGGTGGGTAATTTCATAGGTTAATGAGTGGGAGGAGTCTTCCAGCTATTTTGGGGAAGGGGTGGGGATTTCCAGAAATTAGGCCACCACCCACTTTTTGACCTTTTGGAACTGTCATGGCGCCTGTGGGTGTGTCATTTAGCTTGCTGATGTGTTACAGTGAGCGTATGCTAAGGCTCAAGATCTAGTGGAAGTCGACTCATCTGCCATCTTGGGCCTAATCAGTTCTAATCAGTTTTTCTTGTGTCCTAGGGCTATCTCATTCTTTTAAAGGTTGTGCCCTGCCCCCTTCCCTCCTGTTTCAAGTTCATATGATTAATGGTCAGATATTCATTTTTGAAAGATAATTTTGACTACAATGTGGGTTCTGGAAGGCAAGATGAGATAAGGGAATCCTAAGCGATAATCCTATTCTGGTCAAAATCTATTCACGTTTTCAAGTTTTATTACTATACACTCAGCATTGACGACAAGAATATACACTTGTATGTCAACTGATGTTTTCAATTCTGTGTTTTTTTTTTTTGATAGAATCTGGTTTTTATTTTAAGAAGGTCATTCCTTACACACTACTATATATGAAATAGATAAACAACAAGGACCTATTGTATAAAACAGGGAACTGCATTTAATATCTTATAAAAACCTATAATGGAAAAAAATCTGAAAAAATATATATAATTGAATCACTTTGCTGTACACCTGATACTAACACAACATTGTAAATCAACTACACTTCCATTTCTAAAAAAAGAAAGTCATTCTTCAGAATGTCTGATATAAACAAACTTATGCAAATCAGTATCTTTTCCCTTCTCCTGGAAAACATACAGAAGCAATAAAGAAAATAAAAACCCACAAATTCAGTTTCAGCTATACTAGGAGACAAATACGATTTACAGGCCTTCAAAATATGCTAAAAGATGCCCCAAAACAGCTAAAATAGGGTAGAAAGTGAAGACAAGAAATATAGAGACTTGCAAGAGGGTTCAGTGGTATCATATCTACGAAAGTGTCAGAAAATACTCTTCCCGCAAGTGACAGATTCACCCAAGGTGCAAAAACTCTCTCTTCCTTACAATACAAGTGTGGAACCTGAGATGAGCAGGGCTGGTGACAGGTGACCTCCTTGGTCCGGCTTGCATCAGAGAAGCAGTGGGGATGGACAGTTCAAAGAATCACCCAATGAGCCATATTTGCAGAAGACTGTCTCTGAGGCAGCTGATAGCAGAGAGGCTTTGAATTCTTTTTTTTGTTTGTTTGTTTTCACACACACACACTGTATTTTATTTTTACAAGATGTGTTCTTATTTTGATAATATTAGTATTGATAATATTAGTGTTGGAGCCTACCCTAGACTATAACTTTATCAACTTACTAACAAAATATTTTTGTGTGAAGTGAACCTTTTTACATTGATTATGTCATCTTCTATTTGATGGTTTAAAACATTGTGAAGAAAAATGTTCCAACACATTCAGGAAATCAGATGGTTAAACAGTTTTTGAAAGAAGAATCTTTCATCAGGTACGAGTGGCTTGGGGGTGGCAAAAGGAAGGACATTACTTCACCTGCATTGGAGGGTTCTGAGTTAGTCACCAGACTTTGGGCAGAGTTAAATGGAAAGGGATTAGAGCTCCTGGAGTCGTAAGAAAATATTAGGGGCACAATAGTACTTTCTTCAAATATCATCAGATTAAAGTTTGTACCTAAAAAGCCAAGAGTAAGAAAAGATCTCAGGGCAGCTGACAGTGGAAAGAGTATATAGCAGGGGTCCCCAACCCCCGGGCCGCAGACCACTACTGGCCAGCGGCCTGTGAGGAACTGGGCCGCACAGCAGGAGGTGAGTGGCAGGCTAGCGAGCAAAGCTTCATGTGCCGCTCCCCATCGCTCGCATTACCGTCTGAACCATCCCCCCCTCCCCCCACCATCCGTGGAAAAATTATCTTCCATGAAACCAGTCCCTGGTGCCAAAAAGGTTGGGGACTGCTGGTATATATCACTTAGGATGCCTTCTGTTACAAAAACAGAAAACCCACCAAGAGTGGCTTCAACAATGAAACATTTAATTATCTCACAAAATCAGAAGCCTGGAGGCAGGCAGGTCAGAGGAAATGTTTCATCTGCTCAGTGGTATCCACGTGGCCTGGGCTTTTCCATTCTCTCCCTCTGCCAGCTCCAGCCCGACAGACTTTTCGTCCTTAGGCGTGTTGTCTGATGATTGCAAGGTGGTCTCAGCAATGAGGAAAGTCAGTTTTGTTCATTTTTCCTTTCTTTGTTCCCAGTACCTAGTACAGTAGGTCTACATGACTTTAACACAAAGTAGCTGCTCACTAAATATTGTTTGAATGAGTGCTTATGTTGTTTCTAAAGAGAACGTTATCTGCTGGTTTTGTAATTAACTTTGTGATAGAACTTTACAACTAGCTTTAATTACAGTTACTGCTTTCTGACAAATGACAATCGTGAGGTAGATATGGGAAAAGGGATTACCTAGCATGATATAGGTAGTTAGCAGTAGAGGACTCAGTCAGGGTGGGGCAGGACACAGCATCTAAGCTTTTCTTCTCCCCTCTGAAAGTCCTGCTGTGAGTGTGAACAGACTCTCTGTGTGGAGGTGGGGTGGCCTGGCTTTTCTCTAGTCCCCTTCCAGTCTCGTGTTATGGCAGGAACTCTGGGCCTAATTTCCTTTAAGTCTCAGCCTTAAGTTCCAAAACGCTGGTTCCTGCAAATCACAAGTCTTGGCTTGCGAGATCATTGCCGCTCTGTTCAAAGGAAGGAAGGCAACAGTGAAATACGGGAGGCTGGGAACCACGATGAGATCTGCACAGTTTAGCCAGTTAATTGGGATCTTCTAGAACTAACCCGTGACAGACTAACTGCATCCTAGACCCTGTAATCACTTCAATAAGTGAAGAGATCCATACCTCAGCAAACCAATGAATTAGTCAAAATCCAGAAGAGTTGGAAATCTGCCCGACAGCTGTCCTGTCTTCTCTGAGAGTGCCGTGTAGTCTGTTGAAATGGTTGGAGCCCTGATAATGCTGCAGATGCTGGTTAGAGCACCACATTACACAGCCCAGAATTCTAGGAGGAAATTCCTATGGGGCCAAATCTGTTTCTAGGGAAAACATTTAGTTACTATAACCCATAGGAAATCAGCGACTCCCACCTCCCAGCCTGCAGCGTGTTTTGGGGATTGTTATGAAGGCAGATCGAAAGCCAAGCTACTGTGAGTTTTCTTACAAGTGTTCATCCCAGCTGCTATCCAAGCAGAGAAAGACGTGTGATTGGAGGCTGCCCAGCCCCGCTTGCTTTGTCTTTGACAGGGTTCTGACTTGCTTACTGTGGAGTCTCTGTTTTAGTTTTCCCCCCCCCAATTTTTTCTGAAGCATTCAGGAGTGAAAGGGAAAAGTACGCTAATGAGATGAGTCTGCAGATGATAAAAACTTGGGAGGAATTAGGAATAGTTCAGGAGATGGTCTTAAAATGCAATTTGATCTTGATAAATGAAAGACATGGAGTGAAATCAGTAAAAGGAAATTTAATAAAGTAGCTCACACAGGGGGAAATGAAAATATAGTATTCAACTGGGCAAAATCTAGCTTCAGTAATACTGCCAAGTAGGCTTTTGGGGATTCGTCTATTAATGAAATGATTATGAATCATGTGAGCGTGTCAAAATGGCAATAGGCATATTGTTTTACATCAATGGGAATATCACTAACAACATTACTTTAGAAAGACCATTTCACCACACGTGAGACAATTAAGTGGCTGTTGTAATTGAAGCAAGAAGAATAGTAGATTTGGAAAACAGCCCCCAAACAACTCATGTTGGTGGACTGAATATTCTCTGATGTCCAGAAAAAGAGGTAAGAGAAAATATCAGAATTGAGGATGACACAGCATCTCTCTACCATCTACAGGATATGCCTTGAACTGCCTTATTTGCAGAGGCAAAAGGACTTTTCAGATTTTGCTTCTGTCTCTGCAACAGTCTCCTTTCCTCTGCCTCAACTGTTGGGTTGGAGATACTGTGTAATCAATAGAAGTATTCTGTGACTATCTTAAGACTGTTGTAGAACTGATCAACTGAATTCTCCCCTCTACTCTCACCCTGGCCCTTGGACATCAGGTACACAGACCTAGATTAATCATAAATGCGATTCATAACATACTCCTAACCTAGATCTATTTATGGCTACTTTTAGTATTTAGTTATTTTTATTTTTTTCAAGGTAGTAAATATCTGTAAACCCACCGCTTGAAACACAAGCCAGGAAGTTGAATAATCTCCATCTGAACCCCAGGCTCCACTCCAACGTCTCATCACCCTGCCTCCTTGACCTGAGATGACCATCACCTAAAATATCATGTTCATCATTTTTCCTTTTTTTCTCCACGTTTTACATAGTTTTATTGCACCTATTTAGAATTCTAAAAACTACATTTTTAACGTTATAAAGACTATCATAATACATGTAATTGTTTGGGATTTACTTTTGTTTACTTACATTGCTGAGATGATCCATATCATTGTGTGTTACCAAAGTTCATTCATTTCTACTGCTGTGTAATATTCCACTGTGTGACTATACCATGTTGTATTCACCTTTTCTCCTATTGATGGATATTTGGGTTATTTCCAGGTTTTTGCTACTGTGGAATACTGTAATGAACATTCTAGTAGATTTACTCTGCTAGAGCAAAGAGTTTCTCCTGCATCATTTTCATCATCATTCAAACACGTTCCAGTGTCTCTGATGCTAAATTCACCTGTCCGTACCCTTACTCCACATTCTCTTGCAACTGCTGTTAGACCTCTATGGTCTCCTTTCCAGCCAAGACTCTTCTCAAAGTTGTATACACATTGTTTCTACTCTGTCAGTGTCTACTTACTCTTCAGCACAATCTCTTCTGGCTTCTGTGCCTACCTCTCCACCCAAACTACTTTTGCTAAGGTTATCAATGACTTTCATGTTGCCAAATCCAATGGACATTTCCCCACAATCTTATTAGAGCTGTTAACCATATTTGACTCTGTTGAGCATTCCTTCCTGAAAATACTTTCTTCTTTTAGCTTCCATGTCACCACATTCTCCTGGATTTCCTTTCTGTCTGTAATTTGGTCCTTTCTCCTCCACTTACTACTAAAGATACATACTGGAATTCATCAGAGCTTAGTTAGGTCTCTTCCTCTCCTCACTCTGTACTCTCCCATGGGGTGGGGCCCTATTTATGCCTATTGTCTTAGCAAAATTTGTCATAGTCTCCCTTTTCATTCTCAAAAGTGTCCCAATTTGAGTGACAAAATACATGTTCTCCCTACCTCGATTCTAATGACTCCCAGTTGACCCATGACTTCTTATTTATCAAATCTTCTGCTCTCATCTTTCTTGGGATATTTGACAGGCACTTTAAAGTTAATGTTTCTCAAACTAGACTTTTGCTTTTCCATCCAAAACTTATTTCTCCCCAGTCTCTCTCTTAGAAAATGGCACTTCCACTTACTTAAATGTTCAAGCTCTAAACTCTCGAGACGTTGTTGTTCTTGTTGTTATTCCCTGTTCCTCAGCCCATCTGTCTCCAAGACCTGTCAATTCTCACCCCATTAGTGTAGTCAAAGCCATTACCCCTCTTGCCTGGGAGCTGCAAAGGGCTCATAACTGACAACGGCTCCCACTCTTGCTGGCCTCTCTCACCCTCATCCATTCCCCTACTCTGGTATTTTAAAAATATAAATCAGATCATGTCATTGCCTGCTTCAAACCTTTCATGACTTACCACTGTGCTCAGAATAAAACCACACTGCTTTCTCTGACCTCAGAGGCTCAGCGTGCTCTGTTTCACCACTGCTGATCTGGTCTCAGCCTGGGTCACTGCGCTCCTCATACCGTCTCTGAGCTCTGCCACTGCAGCAGGCTCTCCCCTGTCCCAGTTCCTTGGCACATAGAAAGCCCCCCGTACCCAACTCACTCCCACTGCCCAAGATGTCTTTCTTCTATAGATCTCACCTGAAGTATCACTTCTACTGGAACGTGGCATCACTTTGCATGCGTGTGTGTGCGGGTGGAATTAAAAATCACTTTTTTTCAACTCTGAAGTAATACATTTTATTTTTTTTAATTTAGAAAATAAAGTAAGCAAAAAAAAAAAAAAAAAAACCCACAATCCCACAGCTCAAAGATAAATATAGTTAACGTTTTGGTGTGTGTTTTTCCAGACCTTTCCTCTGTCTACATAGCATATCAGTTGCTTAGATGGCCTCAAGTCCTATAGTTGGTGAAAGTCATTCTACCCTATAAATTTCACATATAATTCACACCAGGACTGCTCCTTCACATTGGAAAACTTATTATGTTTCTCAGTATCTCTAGGGATTCTCAGGTTGGGCAAATGTTCCTCTTGCTTACATCTTGCTTCAATTTCCGGCTTCCACTGCTGTCTTAATCTCCCTCGTGTCTAGTCTCTTGTGTAGACTCAAATATGGAACACAACCTCTTATCCTTGATTCCGTGATTCTCCTTCCTGGGGTGGGGGGCTTTGGGGAGCAGCAAGGTGTTATAGAAGAGCAAATGCTTAACACATCTCCACAATCAAAAATCCTTTAGCTAGTTCAGCCTGAACATGCTTCCCTATCTGAGCGGGTAAGTGCCGGCTGCACTGCGGGCTGCTTCAGTCTCTCTCTCAACTCTTGCCTCTCCTCACACAGTCTTCCAACTGCCCCAGATCTGGCGACTTTCCTTATAGGGAACAATTCAATGTTCTGTCTGTTTTGATGGTTCTTTCCAGACCTTTTTCTGGAAGGTCTCAGTTTCCACTCCTAGGCTTATTCAGACATCTTTCCCAAACAATGGGTATTTTAGGCTGGTGAGGGACCTTGCCACTCCTCCAGTGGACAGAAACAGTTCTGATGAGCTATTGTTTTAAACAGCAGGATTTCCCCCGCTCTTCCTGGCACACTGAAATGCCTCCCTGCCCCCTCTCCCCACTCTAAATGGGATCATACAATATATACTGGTTAGAAATCTGCCTTCTTTACTTAACAATAGATGGCGAATATCTTCTGTCTACTCTATCTACATAGTGTAGACAGTGAGTAAAGCAGAGCATTTGATAAGCTATGGTGGACAACATGCCCTGGAAGGTTGTTAGAAATGCATATTCTCAGGCTCCATGCCAAACCTAATCCATTCACAACTATATTTTGAACCCTAGGACATTCATGTGCACATAAAAGTCTGAGACACACTGTAGAACAACACTTACATGGCTTTAATAAGAACAAAATAGCATTTCTTATTTTTTCTTCATTGGAAAATCTATAAAAGACAATTCTGGACATTTATATGGCTATTTAATTTGTGCTTTGACACGGCTAGCTTTACTTATTAAATATGACATCGTTGCCAAAATGCAAAATCTTTTCCTAGAATGTGATGTCTTCAACAGCTTTCCTTTAACTCTCTAAAGGGAACTGTAGAGTCCGTGATTTTCACAGAAAATTAAAATAGCAACTTAGTGGTTTTTAAATTAATAGAAAATGATCTCTTATCTTTCCAAATATTATAAAATTCTAAACAGTTTTTAAAGCAATGTATAAATATCCATATTTAAGACTAAAGTCCCTTTTGCTTTTGATTCCTTGAGAACATAATTACTTGAGTATGAGCTCTTTAAAGAGGGACTACTATAACTCATAGTAAGGGTGAAATATACTTATTGGGTTAGGTCAATGGAGTTGAAAATTCCCAGTGGAATATACTTATTAGGTTAGGTCAATGGACCATTAGATATGGTCTAATTTGAAAACCCAAGTAAAAACAGGGGGAAAAAATTCCACTCTTGGTTCTCATGTTGCAGAAGATGATGTTGAAGCGAACTGCTTTTCCCTTGAAAACAAGTAAGCTAACTTCGCAACATTACTTATGACTTGTTTCATTTTAGAGCTTTTAGAAAACATTAATTTAATTAGAAAGTTACTTGCTGTGCTGGAATAGCCATATGAAAATCTTGGTTTTTAAAACACCTCCAGTGAAAAGTTATCTAGCACATTTTTCTATTCACAGCTGAAAAGTTTCAGTTTCCCAGCTGGCAAAAGCATTAAGTGTGTGTATGCTTCCAATTAGAAGCAAGATTTTCCCGATGCACGGTCCAAGGTTACACACTGGTCCTCAGAGGATTTGTGGAGCCCGTTCCCTCTCTCTTCTCATTTTCTGCTGCTGTTATGTGGATGGTTTGCAGAACTTTGGCTGCTGAGCAAGATGTAGAAATTTCTGAACATTAATTTATTAGGAAGTAACAATTCAATCCGAACAAACAGAACGCTGCAGTTACGATTTGTTTCCTTGGGAATAACTTTCAGGAAGTCAGAGAGTTAAAAACCAGAAGGGCATTGTTTCACAAATGGAAGCTATTTGTTCCCATGCCAGTGGGAATTGTTTTATAATGTTCCTTTCAGAACAGAACAGAAATAAATAATACATTCTGAAATTTTTCACCACGTAAAATACACAGTTACAAGTTTTCACAAGTTGTAAAGGGAGGAGGGAAAAGCCAAAGTAAAGACTAAAAAGTATTCCTAAATCAAGCCTTCTTTTAGAACAAAGAAGTCACTCCTAAACAGGTCATGAGGATATTCAAATATTGCGCTTAGTATCAGAAAAAAAATAGTCATTTCACACTTCGGCCTCAGTCTGCCAAACATACTCTTTTTATGTTATGATATATCACATATCACTTTGAAATACAGACCTGAAGTTTGGTACGCAAGCTGCTTTCACATCTTTACAAGACGTCCGGGAACAGTTCTTACAGCAGCAATCAAAGGAACTTAACCTGACATTAAACAAGAAATATATCTGGAAAGAGATTAGCATATTTCCAAATGTTCAACACAGAGAAAGGACATTTTGCACAAATGATATTTAAGATGGCAGCAATTTATTCTTTTCCTGTATGTATATGACATGCAGGTTGAATAACAAGTCTACCCACTCATCCTGTGAAAACATTCATTGGATAAAACTCACAGAGACCAGTTAGTATTAATATTTATTGAAGTACAAAGAACCAAGTCTTTAAGAATATTCTAATGTCTGTCATATAAAGTTTAAAATTGACATGACCTCTGTTTTTATCCAATATCTTTGTGATTTTAAAGTATAATTTATATCAAAATGTAGGTGGAAATCTGAGTTAACAGTCACCTGGACTTGCATGAGGATTTTCCCACTGTTTAGAGTGTGGTACCCTTCTCCTCCTCTGCAAAGTGCTTGATGCATGCACCCCCATCCATCCCACATCCATGACACTGAGGAGCATTAGTGTTTTTTTAAAAAATTAAATTTACTCAAAGTGGGACCAGTTGGTACAGGAACGTAAGTACCTTGCTTAACCTACTCGTGGTGGTGGAAATAGAAGATTTTTGTTTCATATTATTGTTACAGAATCGGTTATTAAAATGGCCTCACCAATGGAAAGGATAACCTGCCCTCTCTACTTGAAGCCATCCTTTACTTTCACCCCAACGGCTGCTACAGTCTTCCAGTTGGTCTTTCCACTTCAATTGTTCCCCTCCAATCTATTCTTCACATCACAGCCAGAGTGACAGGTATTTTTTAAGGTCTCTAGCATTTTAAAAACTTGTGGTAAAATACTGATAACATAAAATTTATCATTTTAACTCTTTTCAAGTATACAATGCAGTGGCATTAAGTACATTTGCATTGTTCTGCAATCATCACCACCATCCATCTCCAGAACTGTTTCATCTTCCCAAACTGCAACTCTGTTCCTATTAAACACTAACTCCCCCTCCCGCCTGCCCTCCAGCCTCTGGTAACCATCATTATACTTTCTATCTCTATAAATTTGACTATTCTAGGTCCCTCGCTTAAGTGGAACTACACAACATTTGTCATTTTGTGTGCGGTTTACTTTCATTTAGCATAATGATTTCAAGGTTCATCCACATTGTATCATGTGTGATTTCCTTCCTTTTTAAGGCCAATATTCCATGGTATGTATACACCACATTTTATTTATCCATTCATCAGTTGATGGACATATGGGTTTCCACCTTTTGGCTATTACGAATAATCCTGCTATGAACATTGGTGTAAAAATAATTGAGACCCTGCTTCCAATTCTTTTGAGTATATACCCAGAAATGGAATTGCTGGCTCATATGATAATTCTGTTTTTAATTTTTTGAGGTACTGCCATACTATTTTCCACAGTAGCTGTACCAGCAATGCATAAGGGTTCCAATTTCTCCACATCCTTGTTAACACACGTTATTTTGTTTTTTTGGTGTTTCTTTAAATTACATTTTTTTAAAATGATAGCCATTCTAATGGTGGTGCAGAGTAATATTTTTAAAACAAATATTAAATAATGTCTTCCTGCTTAAAACTCTCCATGGCTTTCGATTGCTCCCTACCATATTCAGCGGGCCTGAACATATGTGGCCCCTGCTTATTTTTCTAACCTCATCCTGTGCCTCCCCCTTGCCTTCCTAGGACACACAAAACCCTTCCCTCTCTCAAGAATTTTATATTGTTCTTCCCTCTGCCAGGGCTGCCTACTCCTCCACTTTGCGTAGATGGCTGCTTATTATTCTTTGGGCCTCTAACTCCATAAGGGTCCCTGACCATCATTTGCAAGGATGTCTCCCCTTTTTCTTTCCCCCAGCGCCTTGTTCTTTCCTTTCTAGCATCTATCACCATCTGTAATGATTTCGTCTCTTTGCTTGTTTCCTCCCTGCTTTCAGTAGAATGTCAGTTCCGTGAAGGCAAAACCAGTGGCTTTCTTTACTGTTGCTTCCCCAGAGCCTAGTAGGCTCCTAAGAAGGGCTCAACAATGAGTTAATAATCAAATTGCAAAAATGTCATGGAAATTCCTCATATATTTGAAACTTTTTCCTTCTACAAATGAAACATGTGTTCAGTTTCCCTGATCTGTCAAACCAAAAGCCTTCGGAGACTAAATTATTGTCTAAAATCTTGTAACATTTTCCTTTTCTTGAACATGTGCTTAATATGAACTAAATTACAGAGTTTAATATTTTTGTTACTACCCTCAAAACTGCTAAACAGCTTATAGCCAGATTGGCTGATTTCTAACAACTGGTGATTACAATCATTTCCATTTAAAAAAAAAAAATCTGGCTGATACATTTAAAAGGTAACAAATCCCAAACATCATTTAATTGAAGCACTTTTGATTCATCAAGAAAAAAAAAAATGTTAGCTATAACTTTTATTTGAAATCATGCCTGTTTTGTTCCATTGTTACTCAGTAAATAAGAAAACACCAAGTAATTTGCCAAGACAGGTTTTAAAAGTCATTTGAAGGGTAGGTGGGAGGGAATTTGAGAGGATTTA